>NC_064846.1:50006516-50309546 GCF_024166365.1 Elephas maximus indicus | reverse complement strand
AGGAGCCAGAGACAGCATAATCAGGCTGGGCTGCCCTGTGTGTTCCCCAGCAACAAATCAGAGCTTTGCCTCTGTGCATGGGAGGGAACCAGGGGTGACAGCCCTAGGAAGGGTGGCAGAAATCTGGGTGCTGCCTGCCAACTTCAAGGTTGGTATCCAGTGGAAGTCAATACCAGTGTAAAGTAAAGCCTGCTACCACTCAAAATGACCCAAGTGGGCAGTCCAGAAACTTGGGCCCCTATGGCCCTCTGCTACCCTGGTAGCTCCTTAAGGTCAGAAAGCATTTTTATTCAGTTCTAGATCCTGGATATCCACACCAGGACCGGGCACATAGTTAGCTGCCATCAAGTCAGCCCTTGGCTTATGGCGACTCCATGCAGAATGAAACACTGCTCAGTCCTGGGCCATCCCCATGACCCCTTGCAGATCAAATCATTGTGATCCATAGGATTTTCATTGGCTGATTTTCAGAAGTAGATTACCAGGGCTTTCTTCCTGGTCTTAGTCTGGAAGCTGCACTGAATGAAACCTGTTCAGCATCATAGCAACACATAAATCTCTGCTGACTTATAGGCAGTCCCTGCGCATGAGGTACACCGGTCAGGAATTGAACCCAGATCTCCCACATAGAAGGTGAGAATTCCCCCACGGCACTACCGCTGCCTCTCTGGAACACAGTAGGTCTTCAATAAATGTTGAATGAATGAAGAATGGATGAATGTTAAATGAGGTGACTGTCACAAGAGAGCTCTCCCAGACTCTGTAACTTTTGAGAAGAGTTCTCACTCCCCTGGGAATGGTTCACCCAGGGCACCACAGTTGGGCATTTGGATGGGACTAGGCAGTCTGGAGGAGGAGCCCTGGTGGCATGTGGTTAAAGCACTTGGCTGCTAACCAAAAGGCTGGCAGTTTGAACCCACTAGCCACTCCATGGGCGAAAGATGTGGCAGTCTGCTTCCATAAGGATTTACAGCCTTAGAAACCCTATGGGGCAGTTCTACCCTGCCCTGTAGGGTCACTGTGACTTGGAATTGACTCAGCAGCAATAGGTTTGGTTTGCTTTTTAGTTAGTCAGTCTGGCATCCTCCTGTCAAAGGATGAGGAGTTGAGACCATCTTCAAATGTCCCGCTGACTCAGCTGAGTTTCACCAACTACTTTCCAAACATTTCTGAAACTCTCTTAAGGTGACTCTGATGGTCTCCCTTTCTGGGGACCCAGGGTCATTCTCTGCAGTAGCTGGAGCTCTGAGGGAGGCTCTACTTCCACCCACATCTTCCTCGCCCCCTGCAGCCTGAGCTGGAGCCCAAGGCTGATGCTCTCCAGCCACTGCATACCAGAAATGAGTCCCTCAGAGTCTGAATCCTGCCTTTCCGGCTTCAGCCAATTAAAGGAAAATGGGTTCATACTGTTGGCACAGGCCCAGGATGCCAGCGGTGCTGGCACAGTCACATATTTTCAAGCTGTTGTCAAGGCATTGTGAATAATAGGCAATTTCATCAACAATGAATTGAAAGGACCTGCCTCAGCCAGAACTTTTCCTGCCAAAAGGGTAGGGGAGAATCAGCTGCCAGCACTGGAAGGGGGCATAAATTTATGTCTTAGAATCAAATTTCTCCAGTCATAACTGCATCCCCTTCACCATCCTGCAGGCTGAAAAGCAGGCTGTGGGGATGTGTCTAGGGTCAAGAGGTCCTTCATGGAATGGGGGGAAATGACCCCTCAGAGTTCAATCCTGGGCCTTGGTGAAATGTTCTAGAGTCCATGTGGGGCTCTGTTCCAGGGTCCTGACCTGCTGGAAGCCAATGTTAGGGGAAAATTATAGAGGCCTGCCTTTGAAACTGCTTGTTTCACTTGAGTGTTTCTAGTGACTCCTTCCCAGCCATGCCCAAGCACCCACACACCAAGTCCTTGGGCACTGCCCACACTCGCAGCATCCCAGGGACACGTTCCAGTGCTCACACTGCAGGTTATAGACCTACCACTTAGGGACGAGCTCACTTTTTGCTTCCCTATTCTATCTTTGATTTGATGTCCTTCCCTCTGGGTGTTTAGTCCTAATTCTTATTTTCAAGACTTTGGCTAAAAGAAAAGATGTGTCCGTACTATGTTGGGAGCCTTCCACAACACAGAAAAGTTGATCTCTGCCCCTAAATATGCAAAACCAACTGTGGATGAGCACTTGCCATATGCCGGGCACCATGCTAAGTACTTTATGTTGTGCCATCGCTTTTAATCCAGAACAATCCTTTGAGAGAGGTACTATTATCATCTCCATTTCTCAGATGAGGAAACTGAAGCCTGGAGAGGTTAAGCTCAAGGTCACACAGCTGGTAAGTGGTGCAGCCAGCCAGTTTTCAAGGCCAGCCCATGCTTTCAATCACTGCCCTACAGCCCAACCCCACCTCACCTTTGAAGCACTTCCCATGGGCCTCCAGAGACACGGATGCAGACACCCTCTACAAAAGATGATCTGTAATTGTTGCTCGGGGTCCAGGCAGCCTGTGCAACAGAGAGATGGTGGGTAAGTGTAGGGTGTGAGGTGACAGCAGTTCTTCAGGGATAAGAGACCTGGAGTGACAGGATGCCAGAGAGGGACACCAGAAAGACATAGGAGAGTGTTATCAAAGCATCCCTCCTCTTCCTTTGCCATGAGACCAGAAGAACTGGATGGTGCCCAGCAGGAGCAGATTAACCAGTAGGCAGGGTATGCATGGGCTTACTTGTGTTTACTTACTAATCTGTACTGAACAATTTTACATGGGTTTCAGCACATCTTTGATGTGGGGAAAAACAGGTGAAATTGTGCACTATGGATTAGTAAGTAAGCACAAGTAAGCCTGTTTGTACCTTACTTACTGGGTAATCTGTCCTTGGTGCCCAGCTACCATTGGTGAACATTTCAATCAAAGATTCAGTAGAAGAATTCTGATCAAAAGGGGGAAAATGCAGAACAGAATTTCAAATTCTCATGGAACCCAGACTTTCTGGATCCATAGAGGCTGGATGAACCCATGAAACTACTGCCCTGAGATAATCTTTAAACCTTAAACCTCTAACCAAAAATATCCCCTGAAGTCTTCTTAAAACCGAACAGTAGTTTAGCTTAACTAGTAAAGAATGTCTGCCTTGAGCATTGTGCTCTTTTAAGATCTATCTATATAGGATCAAATTGCCAACAGCAACTCAAGAGATTAGATGGGGGCAGTGAGCTTATGTTAATGGAGGGCAGAGTGACTCAGAAAAGGAGGGTGAAAACGGTTGCACAACCTGGAGAATGTAATCAATGTCACTGAATTGTACATATAGAAATTGTTGAATTCGTGAATGTTCTGCCATGTATATTGTCAACAACAACAAAAAGAAAAGAAATAATTTTTTAAAAGGATCCCTCCTCTCCCCCAACTCTCACCGCCCCCCCCCCACACCAGTGCCAGTACCAGTTGCTGTCCAGTCAGTTTCGACTTCTGGTGACTCCAAGTGTGTCAGAGTAGAACTGTGCACCATAGGGTTTTTACTGGCTGATTTTTCAGACATAGATCGTGAGGCATTTCTTCCAAGATGTCTCTGGGTGGACTTGAACCTCCAGCCTTTTGGTTAGCAGCTGAGCACAATAACGATTTGCACCTCCCAGGGACACCCACACCCCCCAGTGTTGCCTATCACACACTTCAGCAGAGGGTCAGCCTCGAGCATCAGTTGAGGGAAGCCAAATTCCCTGCAAGCCGGAGATTTCTGTATCTGCAGTGAACAAGCTAAGCAGGGAAGCTGTGTGGGCTAAGGAGTTGAGCCGTTCACCCCAGAATCAGGGCTCAGTTCTATTTTCACCCTAGCTGCTGACTTGCCATATGATGGGGTACAAGTCATTTCACCTCTTTGGGCCTTTTCTCTAAAATGAAAATGACTGAGTCTCCAGCCTCCCTCTGTGGCTGTGAGAATTAATGAGGTGATGCTGAGTCCTAGCTGTACAAGCTTAACAAGTACAAATCGAACTGCTACATTTGCAGCTGGTCCACAGAAACTAATTAAGCTTCACCAAGGGACTGAAACTAGAAACTTGGCCTGCAGTCTTTTGGGGGCCTGCTCTCTCCAAATATCTATGGCTCTCAGTAGAAACTGTCTTCCTGTCAGTTTCCCTCAAAAGGGCCAGGCAAGGCCTCCTCTCCCTTGGGCCTTTCTTTTGAAATTGGGAACCCCTACTACCTCAGTGGAGAACCCACATCCTCAGGTGGACACAGGCAGACCCAAGGCTCTCCTTGGCCTTTGTCCAACACCCTGATTCTTTCTCTTGCTTGAAATTCTAATTTTCCCTCAACATTTAAGCTCAACTAAGAGGAAAGGGTTTTAAACTCCAACGTCTTAGCCAGATTCCCAGTGACAGCTTTGAGTTCTACCTACTTGGCCCAGCGTTTAATTCCCATGCGTCCAACCCCGGCCCTAGTAATTTGCAAACTTATGGCAGTAGGGGAACCCTGATGGCATAGTGGTTAAGGACTGTGGCTGCTAATCAAAAAGTCAGCAGTTCAAATCTGCCAGGCACTCCTTGGAAACTCTATGGGGCAGTTCTACCCTGTCCTATAGGGTCGCTATGAGTCGGAATCGACTCAACAGCACCAGATTGGGTTGGTTGGTTGGTATGGCAGTATGCCAAGGGTACTAGGAGAAATTATTTTTCAAAGGCCTACAGGGTGGGTTGGGTGAGGGTTCTGTCCCAGGATCATGGAAAAATTGCCTAGAAGGCAAAGTTGGCTTTGGCTCCTGCCCCTCAATTTCCCTCCTCACCCCTGTCTTGCCAGGATACCCTGGGTCCTCATGGGTTCCTCTGGCTTCTCAGTATCCTACATGGTGACAATCCCCTAGGCATGCCTCTTAGGCCTACCCTCCCTTCAAAATTACCTCTTCCTCTCCCCAAGTAAAAAGTGGTATTTGGGGCATATGTTAAGTTTTGAGCCATCTGATTAACTGAATGAAATAATTTACACTGGGCTTCTGGCTTCCTACAAAGTCAAATTTGTTGTTGTTGTTGTTAGGTGCCATCGAGTCAGTTCCAGCTCATAGCTACCCTATGTACCCCAGAACAAAACCCTGCCTGTCCTGCACCATCCTCAGAATCGTTGCTATGCTTGAGCCCATTGTTGCAGACACTGTGTCAATCCATTTTCTTAAGGGTCTTCCACTTTTTCACTGACCCTGTACTCTACCAAGCATGATGTCCTTCTCCAGGGACTGATCCCTCCTGATAACACGTACAAAGTACGTGTGATACAGTCTCACGATCCTTGCTTCTAAGGAGAATTCTGGCTGTACTTCCAAGACAGATTTGTTTGTTCTTTTGGCAGTACATGATATACTCAATATTCTTCCTCAATGCCATAATTCAAAGCCTTAAATTCTTCTTCGGCCTTCCTTATTCATTGTCCACCTTTCACATCCATACGAAGCAATGGAAAACACCATGGCTTGGGTCAAGTGCACCTTAGTCTTCAAGGTGATATCTCTGCTTTTCAACACTTTGGAGAGATCTTTTGCAGCAGATTTTCCCAATGCAATGGGTCTTTTGATTTCTTGACTGCTGCTTTCATGGGTGTTGATTGTGGATCCAAATAAAATGAGATCCTTGACAACTTCAATCTTTTGCCCTTTTATCATGATGTTGCTCATTGGTCCAGTTGTAAGGATTTTTGTTTTCTTCATGTTGAGGTGTAATCCACACCGAAGGCTGTGGTCTTTGATCTTCATCAGTAGGTGCTTCAAGTCCTCTTCACTTTCAGCAAGCAAGGTAGTGTCATCTGCGTAACACAGATTGTTAATGAATCTTCCTCCAATCCTGATGCCCTGTTCTTCTTCATATAGTCCAGCTTCTCGGATTATTTGCTCAGCATACAGATTGAATAAGCCCAAAAAACCAAACCCAGTGCTGTCGAGTCAATTGCGACTCACAGCGACCCTATAGAACAGAGTAGAACTGTCCCATAGAGTTTCTAAGGAGCACCTGGCAGATTCGAACTGCTGACTCTTTGGTTAGCAGCCATAGCACTTAACCACTATACCACCAGGGTTTCCACAGATTGAATAGGTATGGTGAAAGGATACAACTCCGACTCACAGCTTTCCTGAGCTTAAACCACGCATTATCCCCCTTGTTCTATTCAAACAACTGCCTCTTGGTTTATGTACAGGTTCCTGATGAACACAATTAAGTGTTCTGGAATTCCATTCTCCTCAATATTATCCATAATTTTTTATGATCTGCACAGTTCAATGCCTTTGCATAGTCAATAAAACACAGGTCAACATCTTTCTGGTATTCTCTGCTTTCATCCAGGATCCATCTGACACACCAGCAATGATATCCCAGCTTCCATGTCCTCTTCTGAATCCGGCTGAATTTCTGGCCGTTCCCTATCGATGTACTGCTGCAGCCACTTTTGAATGATCTTTAGCAAAATTTTACTTGTGTGTGATAGTAATGATATTGTTTGATAATTTCAGCATTCTGTTGTATAACCTTTCTTTGGAATGGGTACAAATATGGATCTCTTCCAGTCAGTTGGCCAGAGAGCTGTCTTCCATATTACTTGGCATAGACAAGTGAGCACTTCCAGCACTGCATCTGTTTGTTGAAACATCTCAGTTGGTATTCCATCAATTTCCTGGAGCCTTATTTTTTGCCAGTGCCTTCAGTGCAGCTTGGACATCTTCCTTCAGTACCACTGGTTCCTGATCATATGCTACCCCCTGAAATGGTTGAACATTAACCAATTTTTTTGTCAAATTTAGCCATACCCAATGCAGGATGCAGTCAATCCAATCTTTTAATTGCATGCCCTGTGACCTTGGTAATGTGGCTGTCAGAAATTCCTCCTCTCAGTTATGGGATTATGACAGTGGGGAGTACCCTGACCACTAAAATAACATCTACTGTCTTTGCCCTCTCTCATATCCTAACCATTCCACCCCTCAGCCTGCCCACATGTGAACTAAATGTGGTCATTTGCCCCACCCGACTTCATATAGATTTGAGGATAAATCTGCAGTATGAGTAAGCTATTTGCAATTTCTTGAAAGTCCTGCTTCCTAGTATGACTTTAGGTGGCTGGATGGTGCATAAAAGTTAAGCGCTCTACTACTAGCTGGTTTGAATCCACCCAGAAGCACCTCAGAAGACAGGCCTGGTGATCTACTTCTGAAAGGTCACAGTCTTGAAAACCCTGTGAGTTCTCCATGAGTCAGAATCAAGTCCACAGGAAACTAACAACAAGTACGACTTCACAGACCAAAAAAAAAAAAAAAAGCTATATAGCAATGGCAGGATTCTTGATCACCAAGGACAGAGGAATTGGTAAAAAGCAATAGAGCAAGGATAAGCATTCCTGCCCCTCTCCTTATCTGGCGTAATGGGAATGTACAATGCCAATTTCCCCCGGGGACCTGAAAAAATTCAAAGAACCAAGTAGAAAACAGACGATTTCCCCTGCTGAAATTGGAAGGGACTTTTATTTGACTTGCAGTTTCTGCAGCTCTGAGCCCAGGCTAGTTTGGCTCTGTAACAGGGCTTCAAGCAAGAGCCCTTTACAGGATCCAAAAGACTTGGGTCTACTTGCACCTCTTCCAAGAACTAGCTGTGTGACCTTGGACATTCACATCCCTTCTCCGGGTATCAATTTCTAGCTCTCTAAAATAAGCGGGATGAATTGGAGGGCCTATTAGCTTAAAAAAAAAAAAAAAAAAAGCTTTTTCTCTACATTCTTTCATTTAAACATTTTTAAACAAAAGCAAGTACTTCTAGCAACACACAAACATTCCCTAACCTGCTGCCATCAAGTCGATTCCAACTAGAACCATCCCATAGGGTTTCTAAGGAGTAGCTGGTGGATTCAAACTGCCGACCTTTTGGTTAGCAGCTGAGTTTTTAACCAGTGTGCTACCAGGGCTCGAAAGCATTCCCTATGTCAGTAATTAACTTGGGAGAACCGTCCAGCCCATAAAAAAAAATTACCAGAACAAACCACAAAGCCCACATGGCTCCACTGTTTTCATCTAATTGCCTTCTTTCATTGGCCACTTTTGTCACACACATACACACACAAAAAAAAACCCAAGGAGCGCCTGGTGGATTTGAACTCCTGACCTTTTACTTAGCAACCATAGCGCTTAACCACTATGCCACCAGGGTTTCTACTTCTGTCAAGGGGGTCAGAAATCTCTAATTGTTTAAATCCCTAGACGATTCTAGCTCCCTGTGGTACTGACCTTGCACAATAAAGCCTACATTCACAGGAAACCAACTCACAGAAACCTGAGGAGAATGACACACCATCTAAAGGATTCAGTCAAATCCTACCTAAGGTAAAAATAAGCATAAGTAAAATGAGGTACTTCTTCCAGAACAAGATTCCATGTAAAGATAGACTTTGTTAATAAAAACCATAATTTACATAATATAATTCTGTCTTAGTTGTCTAGTGCTACTATAATGGAAATACCACAAGTGGGTGGTTTTAAGGAACAGAACTTTATTTTCTCACAGTTTAGAAGGCTAGAAGTCCTAATTCAGGGCACCGGCTTTAGGGGAAGGCTTTCTCTCTTGGCTCACGAGGAAGGTCCTTGTCTCTTTTGAGCTTCTGATCCTGGCGATCTTCATGTGGCTTGGCATCTATCTTCCCCCATCTCTGCTTGCTTGCTTGTTTAATGTCTTTTATAAATCTCAAAAGGGACTGACTTAAGACACACCCTACACTAATAATGTCTTGTTAACATAAAAAAGAAAATCCATTTCCAAATAATAGTTATAACCACAGGGTTTCCAAGGAGCAGCTGGCGAATTTGAACTGCCAATCTTTTGGTTAACAACCATAGCTCTCAACCACTATGCACTGGGGCTCCAACCGTAAAACCCAAAACTAAACCTGTTGTTGTTGAGTCAATTCTGACTCATAGCAACCCTATAGGACAGAGTAGAACTGCCTGGTGAGTAGCCTGAGCTCTTAACTACTGTGTCACCAGGGCTCCTGCCATTGAGTATTCCGAGTCATAGCAACCCTATAGGACAGAGTAGAACTGCCCCATAGAGTTTCCAAAGGGCAGCTGGTGGATTCGAACTGCTGACCTTTTGATTAGCAGACAAGTTCTTAACCACTTCACCACCAAGATTCCAACCATAGGTATGCGGGTTAGGATTTACAACATATATTTTGGGGGGACACGATTCAATCCATAACAAAGTCCTTTGCTCTTTCAGAGAACTCCTACATTGAATCCTTTTGCAAAGCATTCATAGTCACCTGCTAATGTATCTTCAAGTCCTTGGGTGGCGAAATGGTTTTTGCTTGGCTACTAAATGAAAGGTTAGCAGCTCGAACCCACCCAGCAGCACTGCAGAGGAAAGGCATAGAAATCTGCTTCCATAAAGATTGCAGCCAAGAAAACCCTATGGAGTTCAGTTCTACTCTGTAACACATGGGGTCGCCCTGAGTTGGGATGGACTCCATGGCAATGGGTTTGGTTTCTGTGAAGTATATTTTCAGGTGTCCCTGGGTGGTGCAAATGGTTAAAGCACTCAGCTGCTAACAGAAAGGTTGGAGATTTGAGTCTACCCAGAGGCACTTTGGAAGAAAGTCCCGGCAATCTACTTCCTAAAACTCAGCCATTGAAAACCCTGTGGAGCACAGTTCCACTCTGACACAGGTGGGGTCCCATGGGTCAGAGTTGACTGAATGGCAAATGGTTTAATGTTATTTTCAGTGTCAATCCAGATTTTCAATTCAAATCCTTAAGCATTTAAAATACAACCACCCTGAGGCTGGGTTTATGCTACAGACAGCAGGAGATATGCATGGCCTCTTCCTCAAGCAACTTCCATTCTTACTGAAGACACAGTGGTTGTGAGATTGGGAGTCTGGGGTTCAACTGAAGGGCTGACTCCTGAGAGCTGGTGAGCTCAACCTGGGCTGCAGCAGGTTGAAAAGTCTCTGCAGATGTGATGGGATTTGTGGTGGCCTTTGAAGGATCTCTGGTGTGCTTACACAAGTGAGACACCCACCTGCCATCACTTTAGCACTGAATTGGGAGTTGGTTGAGAAGAGGAAGAGAGAATACAAACAATGAGCACAGGTCACACCAGCCTCGAGAGGAAAAAATCAACGCAGACATAGGCAGGAGACAGAAAAGAGAAAGTATCTTGAAAGAAAGGATAATACCCAGAAGTAGCAGCAAAGGTTGTCTAAAGATACCAAGGAAGCTCAATCAATTAAAGCTGATGCTAGAAAAAGCCCAGTGCTCTGGGGTTGAAGTGGCAGGCCCAGAGAAGGAAGAGTTTGCTGCAAGAAGCTTCTTCTAGTTCTGCGGGGCGAGGATGGGGGCTGGGAGGACAGAAAGAGGATTTTTTTCTGGCTGCACCACCCAGGGACCTAAAGATATATTAGGAGGTGACTTCTTGAAGAAAAGGACTGTGTTTTATTCATTTCTATAATCCAAAGTCTGAGCACTGTACTTTGCCCATAGTCGTTGCCCAAGAAATGTCTGCGGAAGAAATGATTGATTGAACAAATGGATGAATTTCGATTTTAGAATGCCCGGGATCTCAGAGAGAGATGAAACTAGAAGGGCAGAAACACCCCCCGGAGAGGGGCAGAGGGAGTGAGCACTTCCAATGAAGAGGATGTTTACAAAATTCTCCTGAGTTTTCGGAGCTAGAAACATAAAATACGGGCAAGAAGGCAGTCCTCAGAATTTTCTAGAATAAAATAATCCACTGTCTTCCCCCACCCTTTCCCTCCACCTCAGGGATCAGAAATCCCTTCATCAGGACTTCAGCCCTTACCCTCAGCACCCTCAAACTGGCATCCAAACGTTTCCATAATTGGTTTTGTATCAGTCAGAATTCAGAGAAATAGAACCAATAAGAGATATACATTAAGGGATTTATTGCAAAAAATTGGTTTAAGTCCAGAATCCTTAGGGCAGGCAGTCAGGAAGGGGAGGCTGCAACTCTTGGCAAGAGCTGAAGCTACAGTACACAAGCAGAATTTTTTCCTCAAGGAAATCTCTGTTCTACTCTTCAGGCCTTTCAGTTGTATTAAACCCACCGAGATTACCTAGGATAATCTCCTTTACTTCAAATCAACTGCTTATGAACATTAATCACATCTACAAAATCCTTTCACAGCGACACCAAGATAAGCATTTGACTGGATAACTAGGACTACAGCCTAGCCAAGTTGACACATCAAACTGACCATCACAGGCTTCTATTTGCCTTTCATGCCTGAGGTCCAACAGACCTTCCTGCACCGCATATATTTTTTTTGCCCCTAGCCTTTCTTCTCTCTGCATTCTACCCTCAAGACGTCCCTTCCCAGATCCTTTCATTTTTATTGCATTTTTCATGGCCTCATGTTTTTGTTGTTAGCTGCCATCCAGTTGGCCCCTGTCTCATGAGGACCCCATGCACAACAGGGCACATTGCCTGGTCTTGCACCATCCACATGGTCAGTTGTGGATCGGACTGCTGTGATCCCTAGGGTTTTACTTGCTGATTTTCAGAAGTAGATCACCTGGCCTTTCTTCCTTTCTTCTTAGTCCGCCTTAGTCTGGAAGCTCCCCTGAAGTCCATTCAGCATCATAGCAACATACAAGCCTCTACGGACAGACGGATAGTGCTTGCACTTGAGGTGCATTGGCTTGGAATTGAACCTTGAGTTGCAATAGTGAAGGATTCCATGGGGAAAATATTAAATGATGCAGGAAGCATCAAAAGAAGATGGAAAGAATACACAGAGTCATTATACCAAAAAGAATTAGTCAAAGTTCAGTCATTTCAAGAGGTAGCATACGATCAGGATCCAATGATACTGAAGGAAGAAGTCCAAGCTGCACTGAAGGCATTGGCAAAAAACAAGGCTCCAGGAATTGATGGAATATCAACTGAGATGTTTCAACAAATGGATGCCAGGAGAGTTGGAAGACAGCTATCTGGCCAACTGACTGGAAAAGATCCATATTTATGCCTATTCCCAAGAAAAGTGATCCAACCAAATGCAGAAATTATAGAACAATATCATTAGTATCACCCACAAGTAAAATTTTGCTGAAGATCATTCAAAAGTAGCTGCAGCAGTATATTGACAGGGAACTGCCAGAAATGCAGGCCAGATTCAGAGGAGGACGTGGAACCAGGGATATCATTGCTGATGTCAGATGGATCCTGGATGAAAGCAGAGAATACCAGAAGGATGTTTACCTGTGTTTTATTGACTATACAAAAGCATTCAACTGTGTGGATCAGAACAAATTATGGGTAACATTGCCAAGAATTAGAATTCCAGAACACTTAATTGTGCTCATGAGGATCCTGTATGTAGATCAAGAGGCAGTTGTTCGAACAGAACAAGGTGATACTGCGTGGTTTAAAGTCAGGAAAGGTGTGCATCAAGGTTGTATCCTTCTGCCATACCTGTTCAATCTGTATGCTGAGTAGATAATCCGAGAAGCTGGACTATATGAAGAACAGGGCATCAGGATCGGAGGAAGACTCAGTAACAACCTGGGTTATGCAGATGACACAATCTTGCTTGGTGAAAGTGAAGAGGACTTGAAGCACTTACTAATGAAGATTAAAGACCACAGCCTTCAGAATGGATTACACTTCAACATAAAGAAAACAAAAATTCTCACAAGTGGACCAAAAAGCATCATCATGATAAAAGGAGAAAAGATTGAAGTTGCCAAGGATTTCATTTTACTTGGATCCACAATCAACAGCCATGGAAGCAGCAGTCAAGAAATCAAACGACGCATTGCATTGGGTAAATCAGCTGCAAAAGACCTCTTTAAAGTGTTGAAAAGCAAAGATGTCACCTTGAAGACTAAGGTGCACTGACCCAACTCATGGTATTTTCAATCGCATCTTATGCATGTGAAAGCTGGACAATGAATAAGGAAGACTGAGAAAGAAATGACACCTTTGAATTGTGGTGTTGGTGAAGAATATTAAATATGCCATGGACTGCCAAAAGAATGAACAAATCTGTCTTGGAAGAAGTACAACCAGAATGCTCCTTAGAAGCGAAGATAGCAAGACTGCATCTTACGTACTTTGGACATATTATCAGGAGGGATCAGTCCCTGGAGAAGGACATCATGATTGGTAGAGTACAAGGTCAGCGTAAAAGAGGAAGACCCTCAACAAGATGGACTGACACAGTGTCTGCAACAGTGGGCTTAAGCATAACAATGATTATGAGCATGGTGAAGGACCGGGCAATGTTTCATTCTGTGGTACATAGGGTCACTCTGAGTTGGAACCGACTTGGCAGCACCTAACAACAACAACAATCTGGCATGGAAGGCAAGAATTCTACCAATGAACCACCAATACCCCCTACCCCCATAATTAACCTTATTTCTGTAAGGTATGTCTTGTCTGCTAGAGGGCAAGAACTGTGTATTGTTCATTCTCTAGATGTCTACCCTGCAGAGGCCCCGGCATATCAAAGAAGCTCAGCACATTTCTTTTAAATTATATAAAACTTACAGAACCCACCATTTACATACAACTTAGTCACACTCTTTTCAAACACCTCACCTCTTATGATCCTTATGCCCACCTCGCACACGTTGTCCCTATTCTGATCGTCTAATTTGTCCGCACATCCATCCCAAAAGGCATGGGGAACAGTTTTTTTCCCCAGTTATTTTAATTCAAGTTTCCTTTGTTTAAGTCTCAGGACTGTCTTACTGTAGATATTGACTAAGAAAGCCCACCTGCCCCCCAAGAGTAACCCCCTCCCACATACCTTGACTTCGTTTACCTTTAGAAAGAGAAATAAATAACAAAGATAGCAATATTCTTTCTACACAAATTTTACATTTTGGAATTAGCTGATCAGATTAGTTTTTGTCCCAATAGGATGTTTAGTTTTAGTGTAATGAGTCTAGGGTTCTACGAGCATTTCTCTGGAGAGAAGAGCCACAGTTTTCATAAAATTCTCAAGGGAATCCATGATCTCCAAAAGATTGATATTCATAAACAATGTTTCTCGCATCCCTCTTCTCAACCCCTACAGCTGTTGACCCAGTGGCACCACTAGGGTTGGTGTCACTCAGTGTGGTAATGCATGGTGTCACCCCCCTGTGCTAACTACCATAATATTATAGCTAAAACACCAGAAAATTTCACAAAATCAGCAACTATAAAAACATCGACAGAAACGAAAACACCAGCGAGTGCTTGTAGCACATACAGATGAAATCACATGATAGGAAGCGTCACTGTAATTGAATAATGATGGCAGTTATGACCAGAGCACATTAGAGGTTCAAAAAGTAAATTAGCATAGAGTTTTAGCCTTGTGGGTATATTGATACACGCAAACTGGGCTTATGAAAAAAAATTTTTTGGAAAGGCCTAATCTCTAAAATCTACAAGAAAACCCAACACCTCTACAACAAAAAGACAAATAATCCAATTAAAAAGTGGGCAAAGGAAATGAACAGACGCTTCACCAAAGAAGACATTCAAGTGGCCAACAGACACATGAGGAAATGCTCGCGATCTCTAGCCACCCCCAAAAAAACCCCGTTACCGTTAAGTCGATTCCAACTCATGGTGACCCTATAGGACAGAGTAGAACTGACCCCATAGAGTTCCCAAGGAGAGCCTGGTGGATTTGAACTGCCAAGCTTTTGGTTAGCAGCTGTAGCTCTTAACCACTACGCCACCAGGGTTTCCCTCTAGCTATCAGAGAAATGCAAATCAAAGCCACAATGAGATACCAGCTCAACCAGGCATTACTGGCACAAATCAATAAAACAGAAAACAACAAATGTTGGAAAAGCTGCAGGGAGATCAGTACTCTTACACACTGCTGGTGGGAATGCAAAATGATACCAACATTTTGGAGAATGATATGGCACTTCCTTAGAAATCTAGAAATAGAAATACCATATGATCCAGCAATCCCATTCCTAGAGAAATGAGTCATCACACGAGTAGATATATGTACTCCCATGCTCATTGCAGCATTGTTCACAATAGCAAAACGACAGAAACAACCTAGATGCCCATCAACAGATGAATGGATAAACAAACTGTGGTACATATACACAATGGAGTATTATGCAGCAATAAAGAACAATGATAAATCTGTGAAGCATCTTGTAACACGGATGAATCTGGAGGACTTTATGCTGAATGAAATAAGTCAACCACAAAAGGACAAATATTGTATGAGACCACTGCTGTAAAAACTCATGAAAAGGTTTACACACAAAAAGAAATAATCTTTGATGGTTACAAGGGAGGGGAGGGGTGGGAATGGAAAAACACTTAATAGAGAATAGATGAGCAGTAACTTTGGTGAAGGGTAAGACAGTACACAATCCTGGGGAAGCCAGCACAGCCTGTACAAGGCAAGGCCATGGTAGCTCCATAAACACATCCAAGCTCCCTGAGGGACCAAATTGCTAGGCTGAGGGCTGTGGGGACCATGGTCTCAGGGAACATCTAGCTCAATTGGCATAACATAGTTTATAAAGAAAATGTTCTACATTCTACTTTGGTGAGTAGCATCTGGGGTCTTAAAAGCCTGTGAGTGGCCATCTAGGATACTCCACTGATCTCACCCCTTCAGGAACAAGGGAGAATGAAGAAAACTAAAGACACAAAGGAAAGATTAGCCCAGAGGACTAATGGACCACATCTACCATGGTCTCCACTAGACCGAGTCCAATACAACTAGATGGTACCCAGCTACCACCATTGACTGCTCTGACAGGGATCACAATAGAGGGTCCCGGACAGAGCTAGAAAAAAAATGTAGAACAAAATTCTAACTCAAAAAGAAAGACCAGACTTGCTGGCCGGACAGAGACTGGAGAAACGCTGAGAGTGTGGCCCCCGGACACCCTTTCAGCTCAGTAATGAGGCCACTCCTGAGATTCATCCTTCAGCCAAAGACTGAACAGGCCCGTGGAACAAAACAAGACTAAAGGGGCACACCAGCCCTGGGGCAGGGACTGGAAGGTAGGAGGGGACAGGAAAGCTGGTAATAGGAAACCCAGGGTTGAGAAGGGAGAGTGTTGACATGTCGTGGGGCTGTTAACCAATGTCATACAATAATGTGTGTATTGTTTGATAAGAAATTAGTCTGTTCTGTAAACCTTAAATTTCAATGAAAAATAAAAATCCCATAAATAAATAATAATAAAAAAGAAAACATTTTTGGTGTTATAACTAACTACAGGGATATTTTTATAAAAAACGATAAATTTATGCTCAAACACTGCACAAAAAAAATTGATAGTCATTTTGGTGTCACGTGTCATGGTCTGCACCCCCAGCAGCTCCTTAGTGATGCCACTGTAAAGTCTCTACATGGTACTTGATAGTCTGGCCAAACCAGACAACCTTCTTTTCCTCAAAGCCTCTCCCTGCTTCATCACCTTTGCTTTCTGCCTGCAAAGATGCACTTCCGCCTAATCAAACCCAAAAACAAAACAAACCCATTGCTATGGAGTCAATTCTGACTCATAGTGACCCTATAGGACAGAGGAGAATTGCTCCACAGGGTTTCCAAGGCTGTAATCTTTACAGAAGCAGAGCTGCCACATCTTTCTCCCATGGAGCATCTGGTGGGTTTGAACTGCCAATCTTTCAGTTAGCAACCAAGTGCTTAACCACTATACTACTAGGGCTGCTTTCCTCCCAATCTTTGCCTGTCAAACTCTACCCATCCTTCAAGGCCTGGCTCATGTGCTTCCACCTGCAAAGTAACCTCACAGGATATCCCCAGCAGAGGTCAAGTTTTTTGCCTCTAAACCTGCATATCGCTTTGTTTGGGCCTTGTAGGAGACTTCTAGTTGTTCCTCCACGGTTCATTCTCCTCTCCTTCCTGGGCACAGGGTCACCTAAGGTCCTATCCTGTCTTGTAGTTAGGTGTGGTCATGTAACTAAGCTCTTGCTAAAGGGATGGGAGCGAGAGTGAGATGGATAAAATTCCACCTCACTTTGGAAACCCTGGTGACGTAGTAGTTGATTCTGACTCATGGTGACCCTACAGGACAGAGCAGAACTGCCCCATAGAGTTCCCAAGGATAGCCTGGTGGATTCGAACTGCCGAGCTTTTGGTTAGCAGCTGTAGCTCTTAACTACTACGCCACCAGGGTTTCCCTGTAGCTATCAGAGAAATGCAAATCAAAACCACAATGAGATACCATCTCACCCAGGCATTACTGGCATGAACCCAAAGGTTGGCAGTCCAAATCCACCTGGCACTCCTTGGAAATTCTATGGAGCAGTTCTACTCCGTCATATGGGGTTGCTTTGAATCAGAATTGACTCGACGGCAATGGGTTTGGTTTTTTGCTTTGTTTAAAAGGAAATGCCTTGCCTGTACCTCTTCTCTTTCCCCTGTCCCATGAGCTGGAATGGGATGTGCCCGTGACCTAGCATGGAGCATGGAACTGACCTAGACCAATCAGCCTGTTATGCAAAAGAAAAAGGATCTGTCTTATTTGAGCCACTGTATTTCAGAATTCCTTTGTTATAGCAGCTTAACCTTTACCCAAACACAGGCTTCCCTGTGGTAGTGTATTAAATTGTACTGTGCCTTATAATTGGAAACCCTGGTGGCATAGTGGTTAAGAGCTATGGCTGCTAACCAAAAGGTCGACAGTTTGAATTCACCAGGCGCCCCTTGGAAACTCTATGGGACAGTTCTACTCTGTCCTACAGGGTCACTATGAGTCAGAATCAACTCAACAGCAGTGGGTGGTGGTGGTGTGCCTTATGATTATTTGCACAAATGTCTCATGGCCTCTGTTAGAAAGCCAACTCCTAATTTGTCTCCCTGATTCCTACCTTGCCTCCTACACTCTAGTCTCAGCAGCTGGGGTGATACTTTTGCTAAAAAGTTTTACTCAATAAAAGCCCAGATCCTTAAAATGGCCTACAAAGTGCTGTACATCTGGACCCTCCACCCAACTGCTATTATCTCATTGACCTTATTTCCCTTATTTCTCCTACAGTACTTTCAAGCCCCACTGCCCCACAATCCTCACTCTGCACTGGCCACACTGACTTCCTTACTGTTCCTCAAAGTAGCTAGACACACTCTCACTTCAGGATCTTTTCACTTGCTGTTCCCTCTGCTTGCCCCAGATATAGACATGGCATATCCTTTATCTCCTTCAGACCTTTGCTCAAGTGTTACCTTCCCAGGGAGATCTTCTCTGATCATGCTATTCAAAATGATACTCCCCAAGGAGTCCCTAGATAGTGCAAGCAGTTAAGCGCCTGACTATTAACCCAAAGGTTGGTGGCTTGAACCCACCCAGTGGCACCTCAGAAGAAAGGCCTGGTGATCTACTTCCAAAAAGGCAAAACAAAACCAAACTGACAGCCATCGAGTCGAATCTGACTCACAGCAACTATGGTGGTAAAGGTTATGTGTCAGGTTGGCTGGCCATGATTCTCAGTGGTTCGGCAGATATTACGTAATCATCCTCCATTTCGGGATCTGATGTGAGCAGCCAATCAGTTGAAAGGGGAGTTTCCTTGGGGGCGTGGCCTACATCCAATATATATTAATGTTCTGGCAAAGCTCTCCATCTCTCTATCTTGTATCTGATTCGTCATCCTCTGATCTCCCGTTCTTGGGACATGAGCCAGCAGCCTGCCATCTGAGCTGCCGATTTTCGGTTCCTCAGCCCCTGCAACCACGTGAGTCAGGAGAAGCCTCCGGCCTGATGCCTGACCCACAGATTTGGGATTTGCCAGCTTTCGCAAATGTGTGAGCCTATATATATATATATATATATATACCTGCTTCACTGGTTTTGCTCCTCTAGAGAACCCAGCCTAAGACAGAGACCCTATAGGACAGAGTAGAACTGCCCCCATAGGGTTTCCAAGCCTGTAAATCTTTAGGGAAGTAGACTGTCACATCTTTCTCCTGAGGAGCCACTGGTTAGTTCGGGCTGCCGACCTTCGGTTAGCAGCTGAGTGCTTTAACCAGTGAGCCACCAGGGTTCTTTTCTGAAAAGTCACAGCGTTGAAAATCCTATGGAGCACAGTTCTACACTGCAACTCATGGGGTTGCCATGAGTTGGAATCTACTCCACAGCAACTGGTTTGGTTATGTTTTATGGTATTCCTCCCCAACACCACTCTGGCACACTTATCCCACTTCCTTTGCCTGATTTTTCTCAAGAGCACTTAGCATCATTTGACATTGTATATATTTTCTTTATTTCCCTGTTTATTGTTTGAGAAGGTAAGTTCCACAAGAGTGGGGATTTATTGTTTCATGCTGTATTCTCAGTGCCCAGAATTGGGCCTGGCACATAAAAAGTGTTTGCTAAATATTTATTGAATTAACAAATTCCTTGTGGGTAAATCCTCTGTGTTGTTGTGTACCATTGAGTCTATTTCGACTCATAGTGACCCTATAGGACAGAGTAGAAGTGCCCCATATGGTTTCCAAGGCTGTAATCTTTACTAGAGCAGAGTGCCATATCTTCCTCCTGTGAGCAGCTGGTGGGTTCGAATCACTGACCTTTCAGTTAGCAGCCAAGTACTTAAGCACTGCACCACTAGGGATCTTTGAATACTCTGTAGTCCTCTCAATGCCCAGAACACTGCCTTGTGTGCAATAAGGCACTCAGTAAATATTTGATGAATGAATTGATGGAAGACTACTAATGTTCTGCCTTGCAGTTTAGTTCCTTCTTGAAGCATTCCTATACACATTCCTATAAATGTCTGGACTCAGAAAAGTCTGACAAAAAGTCAGAAAGTGAGGTCCTCCATGGATATTGCTGAGAACGGCAGAAAGAGAAAGGTGGGATGCTCCTTCGAATATTTCCTGCCTTTGCCACTTGGACAAATCCCTTCCCCTCTCTGGGTCTCAGTTTCCCCATATGTAAAGTGAAGCTAGTAGACTAGATGATCTCTGAAGTCCCTTCTTTTGTTTTTACAGCTTGTGTTCTTTTACTTCTCCTAACATGGTTGGAATATGCATAATGAAAATGTGGTATGAGAATAAAAGCTCTCTTTGGTCCAATTGGCAAGCATCATTATAAAAATAATAAAACCAAGCTCATTGCCATTGAGTCACTTCCAACTCACGGCGACCCTATAGGACAGAGTAAACTGTCCCATAGGGTTTCCAAGGATCAGCTGGTGGATTCCAACCTCTTGGTTAGCAGTGGTAGGTAGCTCTTAACCACTTGACCACCATGGCTCAAAAAAAATAGTATAACATAGTTTTAAAAGCCAGGTTCACAACATGCGGATGACATGGAGACTCAAAAATGAGGTTGATAGAAGGACTCAGAACCAGGTTTTCTGACTCTTTGGGGACTCTATCCTAAGTCCCACAGTATACTATATCTTCTTTCCTTTCCAAGGGTTAAATAAATCAGACCTTTATTATACAGATATTTTGGAAAATCCACACTCCTTCACTGTTTGAACATACTAGGTCCCAGTGTTAGAAACGAAACACAGCTTTCACTTGCAATGTCTTTGGATGATTCAGGCGGCATGCTCTGAGTCACTTTCCCCTTGGGACTTGTCTTCCAGGCAATTGAGAAGGGCAAAGGAGCCCTTTGCTTGTGCCTGTGCTATGGGCAGGTGCCTGTCGATGATGTAAAAGTGCTTTGATTCGGCCCCATTCTTCTAAAAAGATAAAAAAAAAAAAAAAACTGTGTTCAGAAACTTGAAAACTCATGTTCAGAAAGTTCCCCTTCATTCTGACGAACAGTGGCTGCTATCCTGGTAAAAGATATTCTTAAAAGAAACTGTAAACCAGAACCAGACTGGGGAAAGAAAAGAAAAAAAAAAAAAGTGGCTGATTTCCCGCTTGCGGAAGGATCTCGCCCTCGCGTCATCAGCATCCCTCCACCCCACTGCGAATGCCTACCCGTTGTCTAGCCACCTCTCCGCGACAGCCTTAGCTACCGGGGGCGGGGCTATGTCTTAACTTCGCCCCCTTCATGCCCTCCAGCCAATAGCTTACAAAACCGGGAGAGGCGGAGTTACAGCGAGAACACGGCCCCTCGCTACGCGCTCAGCTAATCAGTGACGGCGGGGCGGGGACTTTCGTGCGGTCCCCGCCTCCCAGCGCTGGGCAATTTAGAGCCGCGCGCCCGGCGGGAACGTAAGATGGCGGAGTAGCAAAGCGCAGCGGTTAGTACCGAGTCTGCAGTACGACTTCGATTCCAGCCTCGGCAGCAGCAGTGATCGCTGAGCGCAGAGTGCCCAGGGTAGTCGGCCAGGATGCCGAATATCAAAATCTTCAGCGGCAGCTCCCACCAGGATTTATCCCAGAAAATTGCTGATCGCCTGGGCCTGGAGCTGGGCAAGGTGGTGACTAAGAAATTCAGCAACCAGGAGACCTGGTAAGGGCCAAGTTGGAACTCCCAGCGGGGCTCACCTGCCCGGGCCGCGGGGGCTCCGCGGGAGCTGCCGAGGGCGGGGGGATGGGGCCGTCGCCTCAGTTCCTAGGGGCGGGGGCGCGGGAGGGGACAGCTTGGTGGCGAGCGTCTCTCGCGGGCTGTTTCCGTTATTTTACCTCTGGTGGAAAGGTCACGTTTATTCTCACCGTGCGGTGGGGTGGAGTCAAGATGGAGCGCGGGGCGAAGCTGCTTTGGCTGGGTTTGAAGGCAGGCACTGGAAGACCCAACGTGGGGACAGTGGCCACCAAGTGCGAGGGGAGGGGACAGTCGCTTAGCCCTGGCCGTGGGGACACGTGGCTTTGTCGCTTTGCTGTTAAGCCACCCAGGCTGGACTGGGTTCGCTTCAGCTCTTGGACCAGCTTGCATTGGAGAGCCGACTGCGTTCTGAGCTCTCCTGGTCTTTCTCCTTGAATCTTAGGAGCAGCTTTTCAATTCAAAATGGTATCGGTCGGGTTTGGTGCTTAGTGAAACTGACATGTACTGAGGGCGCCAAAATTATTACCGAGGACTTTGATTAGTTTGGCAAGCGTTAGCTTTTCACATCTTTAGAATCTATAGAATGAAGCCATACTTAAACGTTAAATCTAGTTGATTGGATAAAGTGATGCATTCGCTCTATATCCTTGATGTTCATCTTAGCTTGAGTCACCCAGAAAGTCTTAAGGAACCTTAATTCTGGAATCTTTGGCCTCCCTCCATGTAGCTAGTGATAAAGATAGTGCAAAAGTATATTTTTCAGAAACCATCTACCCTGGACTTGTTCAGGTCTGTTAGAGCTGCGTGGGGGAATTTAGGAAACAGTTTTATACCTAAATGTAGAGGAAAGGTAATGGAGTGGAATACTGGGATGGCACAGTACATTGAACATTGACTTTTTTTTTTCATTGCCTTGCCTGTAAAACTTGCCTCCTCCCCCCACTTCCACCCTCAGCCTCCACCATCGGGCCATCTTAGAGAGAATGTGAATCCTCGATCCTTTCAATTCCCCTTCTACCTAAATGTAGGATCTTCTGGTTCTCATAGATATGTGGTGTTGCCCTGTTGATCAAATCTGCACAGCACTCAATCTTACAGATGCAGTCCTCTTAAATTAATGAAGATGATGCTGAGCACTTTTTCCTAAATGATTTCGCTTTCCTTTTTTCTTTAAATTGATTTCCAAAGTGTAACTCCCTTTATCGTTTTTAAATCTTGCCGATAAAAGTATTTATGTGTAATGGACATCTTCATTCTGCATGCCCGATTAATTGTGCTGCTGATTGTGATGTACATGACTGTGCAAACACTGGTGCCATCTGTAACCAGGCAATACCTTAATCAAAAGAAGCTACCCAAGCTGCTGTCTAGCTCTGACCACACCTCTGTAGCTTGTGGACCATAATAAAGAACACAAAACAGGATCAGACTTCATGAGTGGCAGTATAGCCTAGGGAACAAGAATGGTTTTCCTTTAGAGATGTTTTTGGTCCCCTTAGAGAACTGTGGTTATTAAATCCTTTTCCTAAGCCAAACACCCTGTGCTTCTAGGAGAAATACGAAGGCTTTATTTTCTCCTTGTGGTAACCCTTCTGCCCTCTGCATAATACAACACACCAGGCTGCATACAGTAAATTGAAAAGTTAACTTTGACTATTTTGTTATTGGGAGAGGGGAGGGAGAGAACAACCTAGTTTGCCACTGATTTTTTTTTTCTGAATTCATCAGTAATCCGAATCTACCTCTTCTCTGAAATGGTTTCATTATTAAACAACTGGACAGCAACATGGACAGCTTGGAAACTTGGGATAAAATTAAGCCCAAAATGGACAAATGCTGACTGGTTAGGTGTCCTTGTTTCTGGCTTAATCATTAGCTTCTTGGTTCCTTAGATATTCTGAAATTTTCATTGGGCAAAATTGACTATGTTTATGGGCCCCCCATATGCACACATTGGCTTTCCTATACTGCAGAAATGGTTAACTACTGTTCTGTATGACTCTTGGGGTCTATAGGTCATGGATAGGGCAGTTTAGTGGGAGCTATGGGTCATCACATGGGGAACGGCAGAGCCCATCAAATGAGACAGTTTTGCTTAGCATAGGTGCGAGCACAATCTCAGGGGCTGATACTGGCTTTGTTTCTGAAATCAGGATCATTCTACACACGATATTTAATCCTCTCAATGCTGCTATGTGGAGTTTATCTTTTATCCATAGTCAATAGATGAGGGAACTAGGATTCAGAGGTTAAGTACTTTGTCCACCACTGAATATCATCCGTCTTTTGAATTTCTGCTGATATATCTCGCCTGGCTTTTAAAACTTTTGGGTATACTAAAATTTTAACTCAGTTCTCTTCAATATTGGTAAATAATTTTGGTTTATTTGGTTATTTTGGATTGGTTGAGAGGAGGAAGAAAGACTTTTAACTTTGGTTTCCTAGGATTTTCCTCATAACCTGATCCTTCAGGTCATTAATCCCATGTATTTTGTACATGCCAACATCCCAGTAGTCTAAAGCCTTGAGATTTTCTTCAGAATACCACCTGGCTTTTAAATTTACTTTATTTCCTTTTCGTGTTTCTTGACAGTCAGTGCTAGCCGTATGCACTTCCACTCCATGCTAAGGGAAGGGTAAAGGAGAAGCTAGACATAGCCAGTCTTCTGGCTGCTCCAAAACCGCTGGGAGAATGATTGGCTCAAAACCATTTGGAGAACACCCCGTTAACTAGTGGAAGAGAACAAGGGGAATGTGTCGCCCTCTAAATTGCTGAACCAGGTCTTCCTGCCTAATATATTACAGTGAAACCTGTGAGAGCCGGAACTCGATGGGACTGCCTTGGTTTTATGGGTTTCGAAAGTTTTCTGCCTTTGACAGGATGCAGCCTTACCACTTTTCTGTTGCTTGTTTTAGTGGAAAATATTTGTGTTTTCCTTCTCTGACAGGCTTCCACCTTACACAGGTTCCAGCTTTTGCAGGAGCAAACAGGTTTTAGGCATAACTGGAACCCTGGTGGCACAATGGTTAAGAACTATAGCTGGCAGTTTGAATCCACCAGCTGCCCCTTGGAAACCCTATGGGGCAGTTCTACTCTGCCCTGAAGGGTAACTATGAGTTGGAACAGACTCAATAGCATCTAACAACAATAGTAAAAGCCTAAATTGCCTTGAAGAGACTGTTGGTGGAATTATGGACATCAAAGACAATTCTGGTGAGGGCTCAGAAAGCTGTGGCTGTCTGCTCCTGTGAAGATTACAGTCTTGGAAACCCTATGGGGCCGTTCCACTCTATCCTACAAGGCTACTGTAAGTCAGAACTGACTGGATGGCAATGGTTTTTTTAATTCATACTTTGTGTATACTAAACAGTTACTGTAGCACTCCAAGAAAGCTGAGGTCATAAAAGAACAACTAAAAACAAAGGCACTTAAGAGAAACTATGTGACACTAGGTAATACTTTTGCTTTCTTCGGAAACCCTGGTGGTGTAGTGGTTAAGAGCTACAGTTGCTAACCAGAAGGTCGGCAGGCAGTTTGCATCTACCAGCTGCCCCATGGAAACCCTCCAGGGCAGTTCTACTCTGTCCTATAGGGTCACTATGAGCCGGAATCAACTCAACGGCAAAAGGTTTGGTTTTGGTTCTACCATCAGTCACTGCTATAGCTTATCTTTTAGAGAAAACCGTAAGAATAATGTTAAGATTTTTTAGAGGATTCATTGAACTGTTTTTGATCAAGCTGTATAATCTGAGTGTAGTTCATGGGCTTTGTTAGGCTTTATGAAAATCTATGCCTTACAGTCGTACTACTGGAGGGAAGAATTTGGTCTTGATTAGTGAAATTAGATGTATGCATACTAAAACCAGGCAGTGTCCTAGTTTACTCGCACTGCCTTATTTTTAACATAGTTAATAACTTTTTCACGTTATTAGATAATATGCCTTTTTGTCATAACAAACATCTTTCTATGTCGAGGGTAAATTTTAGTCTCAAGTTTGGCTTCGGGAAATAGCTAAACTGCTGGTTAATTATTATCAAGTAATGACACAAAAATGGTACTAGCAATTGTGTTGGCTGGTGAGCTAGTAAGTGATTTTTTTTAAAAAAAATTACTTTTCAAAACCTTATACAATGTTAGAATCTATAATTTCTAAAAGAATTATCTATACTAAATGTATATATTCAGCAGATGTTCTCTAATGTTTAAATGGGCAGTGGTAATTTAGTTTTATAATTCTTGTTTTACCTGCTTTCAAGAAAAGATACAAAAAGTTAGCTAAGAAGAAGATACATACATCAGAACAAAGGGCTTCAGTAATTGTGCCAAGAATTTGATGTAAAATGGTTACTGAAGTTTAGTATTACATCTAACTGTATCCCTTGGCTTCCTAGCAGCCAAGGGGATAAAGGCATATGCAGTGGATTATGTAGTTTTAATTTTCATAAAACTCTTTAGAAACTTCCAGGCACGGAATTCTAAGAATTTTATGGGTGGGATCCTGAAATAGTGATATTGAGTAGCATACTGAATAATATAGTAGTTTTGTGGATATATTTTTATATTGACTCTGATAGTTGAAACATTTGGAAAGGGAGATAAGCCACCATGGTCTAAGTATGATGCCTTCTGTCTTACTTGATGATAAAACTTTAAAAACCCAGAGGAGTAGGTAATTAGCATGCCCCTTATTCTGTCTTAGAGCGGTTGTCAAATTTTGTTTGTTCTCTTGCTCCTAATCAAACAACTTGACTCTCTGGTAAGCGAATGCCTGAAACACAGGTGACATTCTGTGTTCCTGACTGAAACAAGAGCCAAAGGGCAAAGTTGACTTTTTACTGGAAATCAATGTGCCTGATTTCCAATCTCCCCAGGGAAATGGAGATCTTGGTCATGGAGTTGAGGTATGGGGATGACTGGGTGGGATTAAAAATTTCTCAGTTCTGAGGTTGCTCAAATATTTGAAGTGCCTGGTCAAGACCCCAGAGTTTTGCACCATAAAACGTAGAAGGGACTGTTTTAGCCTGAAACCTCTCACAGGGCAGTACTGGTAGTAAAGGAGAGCTGAGAAATCTCTTTAAACTACTACTGCCTTATTGGGCCTACCACAAAATAAAGTGTGCATTTTTTACATGTACTGCACATCTCAATTCAGCTTCCCAGTCACACTCAACCACATTTCAAGTGCTCATTAACCACATGTGGCCAGTGGCTACCACACTGGACAGAGTGGTTGGAAAACATGGAAGTTGTTCTTCCAAAAAGCCCTCCCTGAGTCTGTCTTGCCTGTCCATTTGATTTTTAAAGAATGTCTTCACAGCATTTTTGGCTTTGGCATAGTTGGCATTTCCAGCAGATTCAGTTGTTTCTTAGGGCTGATCTGGTGATTAATAAAGTATCCTTAGCATATAGGATACTTATCCTTCTACTTGTTATAACTGAAGGTCAGGAAAAATTCATATAAAAGCTGGATCAAGTATCCATAAGTAAAAAAAAGGGGGGGGGAATAGACAGCACTATGTCAACTCAGCTACTTGAGGGTGCACACAATTGATTTATTGTTTATTATGTTACCCAGTATCACTAAGAATCCCACTATAAAATTCTTTGTAGCTAGCGCATTCTGATGGGCCCATCAGGTTGTAGTTCTACCCAAAATTAGATATTAGCTGAGTATCTGTAAAAGGATGTGAATAGATTTGTCAAAACCTTTTTTAAAAAACATGTTTCTATTTGACCCTAGTGTAGAATCAGAAAGGAGCCCTGGTGGCACAGTGGTTAAAGCACTTGACTGCCAACCAAAAGGCCAGTGGTTCGAACCCACCAGCAGCTCTGTGGGAGAAAGCTGTGATAGTCTGCCTCTGTAAAGATTTACAGCTTTGGAAACCCAATGAGGTCGCGTTTGTTTTCGTGGGTAGAATCAGAAGTGAGTTATGTTGTGAGTGATGATAAAAGTCAGTCTTCTAAATTTTCGCAGTAGCAGGCCTGCAGCCAGTTCATATTCTGGCTAGCGTGAATGAATGCAAGAGACTCCCTAATCCTGGCCAGTATTAATTCATTCATTCACATCATCTTGGCGCTGGCTGGGGATACAGACAAGCATAACAGGTCTAGTTCCTGCCTTCATAAAGTGAATCACCAGGGTGATGAGATACTAACTAGGGAGGGTCACTTTATTTATTTAACTTTTTATTATGGAATGTTTCAAACATATACAGAAGTAGAGAAAATAATATGGTGGTCCTCCCCCCACCCCCCGCCCCAGTGTCCCTATTACCTAGCTGCAGCACTTACCAATGCATGGCTAATCATGCTTCATCTTATTCCACACATACTACACAATTGAATTATTTTGAAGCAAACCCAGACATGTCATCTATATATTATATATTTCAGTAACCACAATTATTATGCCTTGAAAAATTAACAATAATCCTTTAATATCAAATAGCCTGTCAGTGTTCAAATTTCTCCTCATAAATGTGTTTTTTACAGTTTGTTGGAATAGGTATGCAAATAAGGTTCATACAGTGCAGTTGACTGAGCTATTTCTTGAGTTAAAATTGGAGTTCTTCAAGTTCCCTCACAATGTTACCTAGTGTCACATAGTTTCTCTTAAGTGCCTTTGTTTTTAGTTGTTCTTTATGACCTCAGCTTTCTTGGAGTGCTACAGCAACTGTTTAGTATACGCAAAGTATGAATTAAAAAAAAACATCGCCATCCAGTCAGTTCTGACTCACAGTAACCCTGTAGGACGGAGTAGAACGGCCCCGTAGGGTTCCCAAGACTGTGATCTTTACAGGAGCAGACAGCCACAGCTTTCTCTCATGGGGCGGCTGGTGGTTTCTCACTACTGACCTTTCAGTTAGCAGCCAAGCGCTTTAGCCACTGCAACACCGGGGCTCTTTAAAGGTATGAAGAGTGCACTTTAATTTTTTTTTATAATGGTAAAAATATATATAACAAAGTGTGCCAGTTTTTACATGTACAATTCAGTGACGTTGATTACATTCATCATGTTGTGCAGCCATCACCACTGTCCTTTTACAGAGTATTCTGCCATCATTATCCGAAACTCAGTGTATCCTAAGCAATGACCCCCCCCTTCCCCCTCCCTCCCACCCCTGGTAACCACTAATAAACTTTAGTCTTTATACATTTGCCTGAATAGTGTACTTTTTGTTAACATCGAGCCATAGATTTTTCATGTAATTATTGATTCACATGCAGTTGCAAGAAATACATACAGAGAGATACAATGTACCCATTACCCAGTTTTCCCCATGGTAGTATCTTGCAAAAAATATGTATAATATACAACGAGGGTATTGATACTGGCAAGATACTGAACAGTTCTACTACCTTAAGGATTCTTCACGTTGCTTTTTATAACCACACCCACTTTTGTCCTTCCTCCCTGTGTAGTTTTCTTTTTTTTTCTTGCCTTTGTCCATCTGGTTCTGGGAAATACTGGCCTTGTAGAATGAGTTGGGAAGTGCTCCTTTTTCTTCTGTTTTCTGGAAGATTATGCAAAACTGGTGTTAGTTCTTTATTTGGTAGAATTCTCCAGTGAAGCCTTTTGGACAAGCTCTTTTTAATCATGAATTCAGTTTCTTTAATGGTTGTAGGACTGTTCAGATTGTCTCTTTCATCCTGGGTGAGTTTTGTTAGCTTGTGGTTTTCAGGGAATTAGTCCATTTCTTCTTAGTTGTCAAATTTGGTCACAAAGTTGTTCATAGTATTCCCTTGTTATCCTTTTAATGACTACAGGATATGTAATGATATTCTCTGTTTCATTGCTAATATTGATGATTTATGTCTTTTTATTTTTATCAGTCTTCCTAGAGGTTTATCAGTTTTATTGATTCCACCCCCTCCAAGAACCAGGGTTTTGTTTTCCTGTTTTCAATTTCATTGATTTCTGCCCTTTTTCTAATTTCTTGAGGTAGGAACTTAGATTACTGATTTGAGCAAATAATGCATTTTTGATGTAAGGATCCATACTTGAATTCAGTGCCTGAAGATAGTTCATTTCCAGATAACCCAAACTAATGTGGGTTTTTTTTTTTCCTGGCTACCAGAAATCTCAACTTCCCTGTTCTAATTTGTTTCCGGTTTGATTTTTGCCTTTTGTTTTCATTTTTCTTGCATTGCAATACAAACTAACCCCATTCTTTTAAAAAGTAGGATCCTTTCAAGAGTTACTTGGATTGAAAAGGAATAATATCCTCCTATATTAGCTTCTTCTGGCAATGGAATTACTTCCTGCTGATTTCTATATAAGTCCCTTTCAGAATGCTCCATGAAGTTTTGTCTGGGGGGAGAGAGGGGTTGGGTAAAAGTGATCCTGTTAGGCGTAGGACAATGGGTAGTGCCTAAAGCCCTGCAGAAGATCGTGATTAGAGTGAGGTGAAAGTATGATCTTTTATTTAATAACTGTATTGCATTTTGATATAAAGGGAAGAAGTTTTTCTCTTGTTCAACAGGGGTTATCAGTCACTCTGATCTCTTCTTTGTCTACACACATACACAGACACACACACACACACACACGTACACCCCACCCATAGGATTGACAGAGAAAATAGTGCAGCTTTGAGGCCTCACTCAGTTATTCTTGGTAGAGACCCAAGTGTGGTAGGCATTGAGACTTTCATTTCACAGTAAAAAATAACCCTTACTTGAAAAAATAATAATAATAATTTTGAGTAACTTCCTGTAGAATTTTTTTTAATTTAATAAACCTTATTTTTTAGAGCAGTGAGCCCCGGTGATGTCATGGCTAAGCTCTTGGCTGCTAACCAAAAGGTTGGTAGTTCAAACCCACCCAGTGGCTTCACTGCAAATCTGCTTCTGTAAAGATTACGGCTAAGAAAACCCTATGCGGGCAGTTCTGCTGTCACATGGGGTCACTATAAGTCAAATCAACTCGATGATCCCTAACAGCAACAATTTTTTAGAGTAGGAATTTTTTTTAAACAAGGCCTACTTGTTGGTCCAGATTACAGTTAGTATAGGAGCCTTGGTGCGATGGTTAAGCACTAGACTGCCAACCGAAAGGTTGGTGGTTCAATCCCACCTAGTGGTTCCATGAGAGAAAGACCTGGTGATCTGCTTCTGAAAAGATTACCAAACCAAACCAAACCCACTGCCGTCGAGTCGATTCCGACTCACAGTGACCCTGTAAAACAGAGTAGAACTGCCCCATAGAGTTTCCAAGGAGCGCCTGGCGGATTCAAACTACTGACCGCTTGGTCAGCAGCCGTAGCACTTAACCACTACGCCACCAGGGTTTCCAGCCTAGGAAACCCTATGGGGCAGTTCTGCTCTGTCACATGAGGTTGCTGTGAGTTGAAAATCAACTCAACTGCATACAACAAGTTAGTATAGGATGAGGTCAAGGACTACATCTGTTTTATTCACTATTGTGGCCCTAGTGCTAGCAGTGATTGGCCTAGAGACATTTAATGTTTGTTGAGTGAATTGCCAATATGGTAGAGATGGTACTATCACATAATAGAACGTCATTATAGAATAATAGTGATCCATTCCTTATATAATACTTCTACTTCTTTTGTGAAGTATGGATCGTAAAGCAGTCACAGGTGATGTATCAAATTTGCATTCATATCATATTCATATTCATGTATCTGTTTGAAACAAGATAAGGGCCACCTACTGAAATCATGGTCCAATCACTTGTAAGTACTTTAGACTAACCATCGCCAGTCTTCCGGTCGTGTCACATGTAGAAAATGGTAATATTTATGTAGCACATGGGTTGAAACCGAGGAAGTTGCTTCTGGCTCGGGGGACCTCCTGAAGTGTGAGGGTCTCAGCATTGACATGCGGCCATAATCCAGACACAGCATACTGGTAGCGAAGCTATTCTTTTCAGATCTTAACTGTCTGTAGAACTGGAGCCCTGGTGGCACAGTGATTAAGAGCTATGGCTGCTAACCAAAAGGTCAGCAGTTCAAATCTACCAGCCATTCCTTGGAAAGCCTATGGGGCAGTTCTGCTCTGTCCTGCAGGGTTGCTATGAGTCAGAATCGACTCGATGGCAACAGTTTAGGGTTTGTCTGTAGAAGTATAGTATAGTTCTTAAACATCTATTTTTTTTGTCCTTCCTTTTCCCCGTGTAGCGTGGAAATTGGCGAGAGTGTGCGTGGAGAAGATGTCTACATTGTTCAGAGTGGCTGTGGAGAAATCAACGACAATCTAATGGAGCTTTTGATCATGATTAATGCCTGCAAGATTGCTTCAGCCAGCCGGGTTACTGCAGTCATCCCATGCTTCCCTTATGCCCGGCAAGATAAGAAGGACAAGGTAGGGGCAGAAGCTGTTTCTCTCTCTCTCTCTCTCTCTTTTTTTTTTTTAAAGCAGGGGAAACAGGCACACTTGCCCAAAGTCACAAAAACTTACTTAATCATCAGATATATATTTAGAGAGTATTTTTAAATCACGTTCCATTAGATATCACCCTATCCACAAAACAATAGACATGTAGTTTTTATAAAGCAACAAGTTTGTAATCTATATGTTTACTAAATTCGTACATGTGTGACTTTGTTAGCTCACTGATAGTCTTAAATTTTATCAGTAAGACTAAGCATCAATTCCTGTGGAGTAGAATTATTTTTAAACTATGGTTTTATATCTATATCTATCTATCTATGTGTGCATATGCACATACACACACCCCACCACCTTATTTATCTGGTATATTAGAGGATGAGGTGTACACATAAAGCTTTACATCTGTTGCTGTCAATGTCCAATTTTTTACACACAGTGCCTGAGAGAAAGCCAGATACTTTACTCCAACAGAGTGAGCATAGTTCTCCTACAGAGTATAGAGGAAAGGGCATGCGTGGACTTTGCTGTTTTACAGCACAGTAGGTATATTTGTCTTTGATCTAAGAGGATTGGGGTTGCTGGATGGTTGACCTCCAGGTGAGTAACGTGGTGGTGTAATTTATAAAAGAAACTATAATTTCCATTCCGTGATGCATCTTTAAACTTTGATGTGTTAAATGTTACACAGGTTTGGGTATGTGTGTGTTAAAAAATATTTTAATAATTTTTTTTTAATTTTAAATTAGAAGTCCATCTAGTTTAAATGAATGGCCACTGGAAACCCTTGAATAGGCAGAAAATAGCAATGTATGTGCATTAAGTTAAGAAGTGAAAGCTGAGAAGGCATTTTCTTTCCTGAAATATGTATCCCGAGTTGGAAAAGAGATGTCCCACTTAATATTTTTTTCTAGCTTATGATCTACTCAAAGTCAATGGTCATGTCTTCTTTGAATTTCCTGGCTGCATAGTGCCTTAAACTTAGTAGGTATACAATAAGTAAATAAATGCTTCTTGAACAAATGAACTCGTACTCAAATTGGCTTTTTGATTTTTGTTTTTCGTTTCCTCTTCTCCCCATTTAGAGCCGGGCCCCAATCTCGGCCAAGCTTGTAGCAAATATGCTGTCCGTAGCAGGTGCAGATCATATCATCACCATGGATCTCCATGCTTCTCAAATTCAGGTATCAATGGAAGCTACTACATAGTGGGGTTTAGAAAGGTGGGAGAAGAGAACGGATAATACCGAAGACTGCAGAGAAACTGTGCCCAAGTTGCAGCTCGAATATGCTAGGTATCACCTGCATTTTAAACATATCCACCCTAAGCATAGTTCATAGTCTTAGTCACTTGGGGCTGGTTAGATAGGGAGGCTTTGGGATCAGACCTAGGTTTGAATACTGGCTCTGACTCTAGCTTTGTAGCCTTGAGCAGGTTATTTAACGTCTCTGAATGTACACTTCCATTATTGTAAGTATTAGATGATATCTATCCTGAATTAGAACACATTGGAATTTATTCATAGTGTAATGTCTAGCACGTAACAGGTACTCAATAGATGGGAGCTGTTAATTGTCATTGCTATTACTATTGCTATTATCCATAGGGTCGCTATTATTCTTGAGTATTCGGGATCTTCAATTCAGAGCCACAGATATTGGATCCTCTTCTCTAGCATAAACCCAGAGTAAGGGGAGTAGAATACCATCTTATATTTTACGCTTTTTAAAGGACTTTCATTTGAGTCTTATGGCAATTCAGTGAGCTACATCCCAAACTAAACCCACTGCTGTAGAGTTGATTCCAACTCACAGCAACCCCATAGGGTTTCCAAGGCTGTATATCTCTACAGAAGCAGACTGCCACATCTTTCTCCTGTGGAGCAGCTGGTGGTTTTGAACTGCCGACCTTTCAGGTAGCAGTTGATTGCTTCAACTACTGTACCACCAGGGCTCCTTTAATGAGGTACATAGGACAGGTGATTATCATACCCATTTTATAGAAGAACAAATTGGTTATGAAACAACTAATTTGCAGCAACTAGAATTGGAACACAGATCACCTAATTTACCAGTTAGCTTTTGCTCCTTAACAAACCAGCCCAACATTTACTGGCATAGAGCAATAAGTATTTATTAACTCATGAGTCTGCAGTTTGGCTGGGCAATTCTGGTCTTGGCTGAATTTGGCTGTTCTTGGCAAGGGCTCATTCTTGTGCCTATGATCAGTTGTGGGTTGGCTGAGGGCTGACTTTGCTGATCTTGGCTGGGCTCTCACACAGCCCAGATTCAAGGATGCTGTTTTTACAGCCTTCCACACTGGGCATGCCTTCTAGTCAGTTTGAATGTCACAGTAAGGTATTCTTTGGGCAGGTTACTTTCTTTGTGTTGAAAACCAAACCCATTGCCGTCGAGTCAATTCCAACTCATAGTGACCCTATAGGACAGAGTAGAACTGCCCCATAGGGTTTCCAAGGAACAGCTGGTGGATTCAAACTGCCGATCTTTTGGTTAGCAGCCAGATGCTTAACCACTGCACCACTGGGGTTCCTTCTTTGTGTTAGCCATTTGTACATGAAAGAGAAGGAAAATGAAATAGAACTAATCCAGCTTCTTTCTCTAGGGCTTTTTTGATATCCCAGTGGACAATTTGTATGCCGAGCCAGCTGTCCTAAAGTGGATAAGGGAGAATATCTCTGAGTGGAGGAACTGTACTATTGTCTCGCCTGATGCTGGCGGAGCTAAGAGGTATGGTTGAAATTAGCATTATTCCCATTCTACTGGGAAAATCTTTCAAAGAGTTGTGTTGGTTTTCTATCTAAACAAAGTGATGTTTTTCCATTTAAGCGATAGTTTTTTAAGTACTTTAGAATGGATGCACCAGTGGCTGAGACATGTGTCAAATATAGTTTTACTCCTCTTTTACCAGCCTGAGTGACTACTTGGAAGACAAGAGAGAAAAGGGCTCTAAAAAGTCATGGTATTATGGGCTTGACTGCAACACATGAGTAAGTTGACACTGCAGAGTTTACACGGCTGTAAACCTATCGGGAAGGGTAGGAAATCTGGTTTTCTAAGGAGTGGCAGCTGCTATCAAGCCACAGAATATTAGTGGACAAGTAAGCTTTTACACACCTATTATAATGCTGTTGCCTAGACCATGTTGATCCTCGGGATTAAAATATTAAGCAGGAAGATTTCTTTAAAAATTGTTCTGTAGCTAAGGCTTCATTAAATCTTTCCTGATTAAAAAAAAAAATTAAGCAGGAAGGAAAATAAAGTGTGGTATTTTTACTTAAAGCCAAGACCTTAAAATTTTAAGCAAGCTGATCGCCAGGGGTTGAGTTACAGTGCTTTATAATAAAGCTCACACAGCACAGGCTAAAAGCTCTTGATTTCCTTAGTGGATTACTCGTTAGTAATGCAGTCACGAGTATGACACATGTTCTTCTTCTTGTGGAAATACAATGAAGAGCTGCAAAACACAGATGATTAGGAAAAGCTAATTCAGAACTTTCTAAAGCCATTCAAATCTTCAATGACTGTTTCTCAACAACTCCTTTATTTCAGTAACTTCAACTGAACTGATAAGCTGAGAACTTTGTTCTGTTATTCAGCCAGATGTATGGCCTGGGGAATCTCACTTAATCACTAGTTAGCATCTGTAATACTAGGGACAGAGCCTAAAACACATCCCCCTGCCCCCCCCCCGCCCCCGCCTCCGCCATGGTAGGGTAGTTTGCAGCTGCTTGTCTTAACTCGTTAGGCACTATTCTCACATCTTGCCAGGGGACTTAGACAACAGCCACATTTGAAATGATCAGGCAAGATTTTCTCACCAGAGTTGGGTACAGAAAAACTGCCTTCGATAGATGACTTATTGCTACTTGATTATTTTTTTCATTATGATTTTCTTATAGTGATGGTGAATTTTCAAAGTGAGTGGCTGTCAGTTTGGTCTTGGCAGGTTTTTTGAGTAGATAGAGATCCCTGTGTGATTGTGATTTGCACAGTAGTTCTTCACTCAAGGGTGTAGGGAGTTAGTTTCCTAGGCCTTTGTGCTTTGTTGGTTACTGAGGTTGGAAGGTTTACGATGCTGAAACTAATTTGATCATGTGTTTGCCTTGGATAACAGTGATTCTAAGCAAAGTGGTTACCGTTGATGTTATGTGCCCAGGTACGGTGTATCACCCGGCAGCAGTAATGGAGAGCACAGAGTGTCATTCATTTAGATCAAGGTACAAATGATTCCTAGGTTATAGTTCAAACTTTGTATATTTATATATGGTCACAAGCAGGGCCATGTGAGGGCCCTGAGCATTGATAATCTTTGGTGCTCCCTCCTCTGCTTACTCAAGCATTCAAACGGGATATCTGAGTTATATATATACCTGTTGCTGTCGAGTCAATTTCAACTCATAGTGGCCTTATAGAACAGAGTAGAACTGCCCCATAGAGTTTGTAAGGAGTGGCTGGTGGATTCAAACTGCCGACCTTTTGGTTAGCAGCCAAACTCTTAACCACTGCCCCACCAGGGCTCCTATATACACACATGTATATATATTTATATGTGTGTCTTAGTTATCCATGATGTAATTTCTTTTTAAATGCAACTATAATTTTAGTGATTGAATGCAAAAGTGGCGTATGCCATTTTAGTGCAGTGAGATGAACTGGATTATAAAATTTTTAGTGGGTGCAGAGTACTAAGATTTTTACTATGTACCCCATTTCCTACAAAAAGAACATTCCACATACTCTACAACAAAGAAAATGGATCCATGAACTTAGACGTTTTCAGCAATCAGTGTAAAAATCTGTTGCTCTCCCACAAAGAAAATTGACTTTCACCAGTTTTGCTTTAAACTGCTCATACTTCAATTTGGATGCTTGTTTTGTAATAAATGCTATAATTATAAATGAACAAGTGAAAACATGTCATAAAAGAAAATTTAATGATTGGAAAACAGATATTACAGCCAAACCCAAACCATTTGCCTTCAGTCGATACTGACTCACAGCAACCCTACAGGACAGAGTAGAACCGCCCCATAGTGTTTCCAAGGAGCGGCTGGTGGATTTGAACTGCTGACCTTTTGGTTAGCAGCCAAACTCTTAATCACTGCACCACCAGGGTTCCAATATTACAATGAATTACTATATTTTATTTTTAGATAGATCTTTCATCACTAATATGTTATAATTAAAAATATTTCTTTCTATTCTTTGTTCTTACAAATTCTTCACTGATTTTTGTCACAGTTAAGCTGCCGAACAATAACTACTTTCATACATAGTGAGGATAATGAATCAAGTCTTTCTTGAATCGTTGTTCTCTGCTGAGGGGTTTTGAGTCTTTTTTTTTTTTAAGGACAAAAATAAGGGTTCTATTGTGCAGGTTGTGATCGTTAAAGTTAAGAATATGTGTAAAGCACTTTTAACATTGGGAAATACACGTCGTATTTTATCTTCTATCACGGACTGATACATACGTACATGAGTAAAATTTGTCTTTCCTGAATCTGTAAACTTAGTTCTCGTGTAAGAATGAAATTGTTGCACTTCTCTGTAAAGGTTTGTATTTAAGTTATTGGGATAAGCCTGCACCAATTTCTTGGATGCCTTCATGCATTCTTCCATCAGGTACATCCACACTGGTTAAGAAAGAAAATGTATTTGAAAGAACTTCATAAACTTTCTCCCTTCTTTTCATGCAAGATTTAGGTGTGTCCGTAACGGGGTAGTATGTGGCACTCAGTATTTCTGGAGCACTTCTGTCATTTATTTATTTCTTTCTAATGCTTCTGCAACAGTGGACTGCTTGATAATCAGTATTTGTTTTGTTGTGTTTTCAAAAATATAAAATCTTTTCTTACATTATATAAATACCCTGTTAATAACTGATAAGAGATCTGTGCATGTCTTTAAATTTACTTCTGAATCTTGGAGAGCTCGACTTGTCCAATGAAAATGCTACAATGTATTATTGCACATAACCAACATAAATACACAATCTAGCGTATGCATTTTGTTGGTGATGTTTTCAGCTTTTCTTTTGGCATCTCCTTTTTTGTCTGGTCTTCAGCAATATTTTCTAAGACATCTAGACCCCGAGTGTACAATTCCAGGATTGCACTTGTTGCTTTAGCATGCGCTTCCCAGCATGTGTTAGAAAGACATTTTATTTCTCAGTCATTGCCTAAATGTGTTTTAAGAACTGCCCATTAGTGAGTAGAGGCAGCAAAAAATGTGTAGAGGAACTGAACAATAGAAAAAAAAGTCAACTGCTTCCAGACAACAATCTACTGTGCTATGTTCTATGAGATTAAGTGAATGCGCAGTACATAGCTTGGAAATGGCATATTCATTCCATTCTAAAATTTTCTGGTGCATGCCTTTGTAATGCCCTAACATATTGGCAGCATTTTCATAGGACTGGCCTCTCCACCTAGATAAATCAATTTTGCAAAGTACACATAAGTAGTTAAGTACTTCATTTGTAGTTTCTTCACTGATAGGACTTTTTAAGCTAGTAAATGTGATAAACCGCTCAACAAGTTTTTCATCTATTGGAGATAAGGATCTTAAAACAATACTTAGCTGATCTGTGTGAGAAAGATCAGGAGTGGAGTCTACAGATAAACTGTAATATCGAGCTGTACTTATTTCACTGAAAATAGTTGATTGAACTTTATCACTTATGAAGTTAATTCTTCACATGTTGTTTTAGACATATATGATGGGTTGCCCTTTCCTGTGTTTCTACATTTTGAAATAAAACCTGCTAAAAATGGATCAAACTAAGCAACAAGTTCAAGGAAACCCCTAAAATTTCTATTTTGAGGGGACCCAAAAGCTTCATTTCTTCCTCAAAACGATAGTCCACATTCAGCAATTGTAATAATGACAACAACACCTTGCAAAATGGCTTTCCAATACTGACATTCTTCATTAATTTGTATTTTCAGTTCATGAGTTAAGCCAAAACCATATCATCAGTTTAAATATGACAATATCCAGTCTTTATGAATTGAACTGTTTTCATGTTTATCAATCATATTCAAGTTGTGCTAGTTACTAAATCCATCTGTTGCAAATTGAGGATTAATGATTTAGGACTGAATAGTTTGCAAGCAAAACAATATACAGAGCCAACTGATGGGGAGAATACAGTAGCCACTCCCTCTTATAATTTTTACAATTTGCTTTGCACCCTAGAAATATATTCTGGCTACAGAACCCTGTTTGTTTACCATCTAGAAATTTTCCATATGAATTTTTAAATGGTCTGTTGTGATATTGACAATCAATTGGTCCTCTTTGAATACGATAATTTACATCATGAGAAGAAAAATTATTCCACAAAGCTAGATCTGTATTTCTGTTACTTATAGGGTCTTCAGATGCGACAGTTGCAGATTCTAAAATAGTTTCACTTTCTATACCATTATTAATCTTTTTTACTACAGCAAGGAATGGATGCAGAATTTGGAACAAATTCTGTTATGTTGCTAATTAATAATTTCTGCCCTAGCAGTACTAGGACAATGATTTGCACCCATTAAACTTGAATGTTCAGTGGAAGAATTCTCTTCCAATTTGTTATGTTACAAAAAGGAAGTTAATTTTGGAATTGTCTTTAGGGATTCACAAGTCCTTTTCTTTTTATCTTCTGTGAGCTTTCGTTTTTATGCTCCACTTAGTTGTTGCTGTTTCATTTTACCTTGTTATAAAATTGTGTCACTTTTAAAAATTTGGTCCTACCATAGCAAATAAATTTGAATAATTAAAAATAAATAAAATTTATAAAATTTACATTCGAATTTGGATGTTAACACAAAAATTTATATTTGAAAATTAGTAAAAAAAAATTGATTTGGAACATGTAATTTCATTCTTCAGGTCTGAGATAGTCAAAAGAAATAGTACTTACAAGGCAGTTGGAAATAATTTCATTCATTTGTCATAATATGTTTGTTGGCGAGCCTTTTGCAGATCTCCACAAATGTTTTTGTCTTGAAATAATACTTAAAAACTTGTGCACTCACTTTCCGTCCTTTGATGCTGCATCTTCACAGTTCATTGGACTACAGCTGATACCGACAGGGGCGAGAGCAGTCACAAGGAGCATGATACAAATACAAGGGTATGCTCGATCTGAAGATGCATTTTGGTTCAGTTTGCACAGGACAGGACCAGATACGTCACAAGTCACATGATTGTAGTGCCAATGGCGTATTCTTATGTGGTCGAGAGAGAACTAAGTGTGTGGCTATACCTGATAGGTCTGAAATAAAAAGGGCAATATAACTGCTATCGTATACAAAATTTATAAAATTTACATTTTATTTCTTTGTGGAATTGTTCAGCTCGCATATTCGGAGATACATACTTAATTGATGTAACGATAGTAGCACTTCTCTACGAGCAAGTTTGTTTGGCGAGTCATGGCAATATCAACTTCTTAAAAAGAAAATCAAAAGGGAAATGGAAAGTAAAATACATTTATATAATTTTCATTATCTGAATATTCATCTAATTAATTTCCTCAAGGAATTGTTTTAATTTCCTTACATGGATATACATAAATATTCTGATAAATATAAATGTAATGTTATGATAAATGTCCTTTGTTGCTTTCTTGGAAAACAAATTAAAAAACACAGTAATTATTGCAAAACAGAAACACATGTTTTGCCTGATAAATACTGAATTTTGTGTCCTCTTAATGTGCCTAATACCTAATTTATTAGCATGTATAGAGTAATATTAAGCATTATGTCCCATGCAACAGACAATAAAAAACAAAACTCACGTGACACACAAAAACTTTTCCCTTTAGATAAATATTAAGATTTCCAGTATTTTTTGGACATTTGCTATATTAGTATTAAATTATTACCCAACTTAGTATTATATTAAATGTATGCTAGATTGTATCTGCGTGTATGTCAAACGTTTTAAAGGTAAAGTTATAAATATTTATCATTTACAAAACTTAGGACATAACTCTATACGTAAATGCTATATAGTTAAAAAGTAACTTGACTGAATTCATTGCAGTTGTCAACTTACTTGAGTTCCCTCACTTTTGCATGTCATTTGAGACTGGAGTTCCCACTGGTTGTTTACCAGGACATGCACAAGAGCATACCCTTGTACGTGCCTGTATCATGACAAAGAGCATAGCTGGCCTCCCTGGCTGGAATTGCAGGATCAGCAGACGTGGATGTACAAGAAGGTTGTCTCCAAATATACCAGAGACCTGTTATCTATTAATATAATCCGTCCTTGCCCAGTAACCACTCATGTTGGATCCAGCTGCATATTGGGTGAATGTAGCAAGACTTAGACTCGACAGCCCACCCCCACCTGTTTATTAGAAATTAATAGTATACTCCCAAGAGACCTGTTGAGATCCTTTCAGTTACACAGGAGGGAACCATAGGAGACAGATGTCAATGAAGGTGTGGAAGTGCATGGGTGCCCTCATGAGCCTGTGTGAACTTTATTTCCTGCTGGCACATTGTCACGCACTGGAGCTGGTATCAGTTTCATTTAGTGTCCTGCCAGTTCCCTTTCACTGTGGTGGTCACTTTTCCTGGTGTCCTGTGTGCTTGGCATCTGTGGATCTTTGCTTTGGACAACTGGTGCCCCTGTTTTGTTGATGCCCTAAGCATGTGCTTACCTTGCTTATTGGTAATCCGTCCCTGGTCACGTGTTCTCCCCAGTCCAGCAGAAACTCAGATATGTGAGCATACCCACAAGGAAAATGGGGCATGACACTGCAGTTAGACTAGCACTACCTTAAAAAACAAAACCAAAATGAAAGCACATGCCTCTTCACGTGTGAGGAGGGTGGTATAGTGGAGCATTGGAGCTAGCACAGTGTCATTTACTCTGAGTGAATATGTTTGGGTGACTTAAATGATAGTCACTAGACAGATTTGCCTTCTATCCCATTTTCTAATCTGGTTTGTATCATCTCGTAATAAGAAAAAAAGAAGAATTCTGTTTTGACTTGGTGACAATTTGAGCTGTATAGTGAGTCGCCTAGTCTGCCCATTTAACCAGTATAACTTTCTTTCTAGCAGGAAATTCCAAGCTTGGTGTCCAGGTACAGTTCACACTGACAGTTGGTAGATGTTTTGCTGCCATCACTGCGGGGAGTGTGATGAGGGCGTGGGCATTGGAACAGGCTGGGTATTGCTACTCTCCTGTCATGCTCAGGTTGACTTCTTAACTATAGTCACCTTTCCCGGCTCTTCTATTGTGTAAATTGGGACTATCTGTGCACTCTTAACATTAGTGAATGAAATCTCCCTCTGCCCTTCCACTGCCAATTCATTAAATAAATGTGCCTTAGCATTACATGGCTTCCCAGCACTGATGAGAGGGTATCTTTCTGTCCGTGACTCTAACGCAGCATGAATTGTCATCTAAATTTGGGTAATGCATTTATCACCTATCAGGATATAAAGGAGCCCTGGTGGCACAATTGTTAAACAGTCAGCTGCTAACTGAAAGGTTGGTGGTTTGAACCCACCAGGGGCTCTATAAGAGAAAAGACCTGGCGATCTGCTCCCATAAAGATTACAGCCTAGGAAACCCTATGGGGCAGTTCTACTCTGTCATATAGGGTCACCATGAGTCGGAATTGACTCGAAGTTACCTAATAACAGCATCAGAACATGGAGGCATTCTTCCATAAAACCCAGCCTGTGATGTTTGCCTTTGAGAAGTTAGTAGTGGTTACTTTCTAACTAGCCCTGGGAATGTTTGGTTTCAGGGAGTGTTCTCCCCCAGAAAACAAGTCCAGTCTTCAGTCTGTTTCTTTTGTCATAGAAGCCACACACACAGGTTTTAACTCTGAGCATCCCCTGTTTGGCAGAGTGACCTCTATTGCAGACCGGTTGAATGTGGACTTCGCCTTGATTCACAAAGAACGGAAGAAGGCCAATGAAGTAGACCGCATGGTGCTTGTAGGAGATGTGAAGGATCGCGTGGCTATCCTTGTGGATGATATGGCCGACACTTGTGGCACAATCTGCCATGCAGCTGACAAGTGAGTGTGCAGTTGTGGGGCCAGTGGTTAGAAGTGAATAGTGCACTGGACTGGCTTAAGCCTGCTGATTGTTTTTGGAACTAGATCAAAGGGATGATAAGTAGCTCAGGGAGCTTTTTATTGGTTTAGACTTGAAGTACAATACATATAAATTAATGAGCTCAGTACTTTTTCAAAATTTTTTCTTTTTTCCTTCTAAATTTTATTTGTTGTTGTTGAGAATATACACAGCAAAACATACACCAATTCAGCAGCTTCTTCATGTACAATTCAGTGACACTGATCACATTCTTCAACTTGAGCAACCATTCTCACCCTCCTTTTAGGAGTTTTTCCTCCCTCATTAACAAACTCACTGCCCCTATGGTTTCTGTGTAATCTTTCAAGCTACTGTTGTCAGTTTGATCCCATATAGATAGTTCTTAAAAGAGCATAATGCTCAAGGCAGACTCTTTTACTAGTTAAGCTAAATTATTGTTTGGTTTTAAGAAGAGTCCAGGCAATATTTTTGGTTTAAGGTTTAAAGATCATCTCGGGGCAATAGTTTCAGGTGTTCATCTACCCTCCATGGCTCCAGAAAGTCTAGAGGCTGTGATAATTTGAAGTTCTGTTCTGCATTTTTCCCTTTTTGGTCAGGATTCCTCTATGGAATCTTTGACGAAAATGTTCAGTAATAGTAGCCAGGCACCATCCAGTTCTTCTGGTCTCATGGCAAAGGGGGAAGTTGTTCATAGGTGCAATTAACCACACATGCCATATGCTCTATTCCTGACTCTCCTTGTCTGTTGGCTCCAAGTGAATAAAGACCAATTGTTGTGCCTTGAATGGCTGCTTGCAAACTTTTAAGACCCCAGGCACTACACAACGAACTAGGAGGTAGAAGAAAGGCACTAAATATATCATCAGGCCAATTAACTGGAATGTCCCGTGAAACCATGACCCTAATCCTCCAAACCAAAGAATCAAATCCCATGAGGTGTTTGGTTGTACATAAGCAGCCTCAGCAGCTACTCATTTTTTTGTCATTGTTATAAATATACCACAGAACATTTGCCAATTCAACTTTTTACAGGAGTACAGCTTTTTGACAGCAATTAAAATAATCAGCTCTGCAACCTTACCCTTAATACGATTTTTTCATCACTGTTAACCCCCCGTTTTCCCCTTCTTCCCGCCACTGGTAACCACTAGTAAACTTTATTCTCTATATATTTGCCTTTTCTTGTCTTTTTATATAAGTGAAGCAGTACACTATTTGTTCTTTTGTGATGGTCTCATTTTGCTCAGCATAATGTCTTCAAGCTCTATCCATACTTTAGCATGTGTCAGGTATTCTTTTCTCCAGAGCACTCTACTTTTGATATGTTTTTTTATTTAATTTAATTTTTATTGCACTTGAGATGAAGGTTTACAGAACAAACTAGTTTCTCATTAAATAGTACAGATATTGTTTTTATGACATTGGTTAACAACCCCATGACATGTCAACACTCTCCCTTCTCCACCTTGGGTTCCCTATTACCAGCTTTCCTGTTCCCTCGTACCTTCTAGTCCTTGCCCCTGGGCCAATGTGTCCCTTTAATCTCATTTAGATGTTTTTTTAAAACAAGTTCAGGTGGACATTCATAGGTCTGAAGGGACAGAAACTTATCCTCGTATTCCTATTTTACTTAAGCTGATGATCCTAGTCTTACCTCCTAACTGTCCATTTTAGCTGCTAATGTCTTAGTTCATATTACTTCTCATCTCTTGCCTGTACTATTGTAGATGGCTTCCTCACTGTTCTCTTGGTTGCCAGTCACCAGTCTTTTACCTCATCTGCCCATCTTTCACATTGCTTCCTGTGTTCGTTTCCTAGGGCTGCCATAACAAAGCACCACAAACTTGGTGGCTTTTTTAAAAAATTTATTTTTGTTGTTCTTGAGAATATACACAACAAAACATGCACCACTTCAGCAGTTTCTACATGTACAATTTAGTGACATTGAGTACATTCTTTGAGTTGTGCAACCATTCTCACCCTTCTTTTCTGAGTTGTTCTTCCATCATTAACATAAGCTCACTGCCCCCTAAGGTTTCCTTTCTAATCTTTCTAGTTGCTGTTATCAGTTCGATCCCATGTAGATAAGTTCTTAAAAGAGCATAATGCTCAAGGCAAACCTTTGTTACTAAGCCAAAACAAAACCAAACCTGTTGCCATGGAGCTGAATCCTACTCATGGCGACCCTCTAGGACAGACTAGAACTGCCCCATAGGGTTTCCAAGGAGTGGCTGGTGGATTCAAACTGTGTACCTCTTAGTTAACAGCCATAGCTCTTAACCACTGTGCCACCACGGCTCCACCTTTGTTTCTAGATAAGCTAAACTGTTGTTTGGTTTTAAGAAGACTTCAGGGGATATTTTTGGTTTAAGGTTCAGAAAGACTGGATTGTATGAGAATTTGAAATTGTGTTCTACATTTTTCCCCTTTTGATCAGGATTTGTCTAAAGACTCTTTGATTAAAATGTTCCAAACTGGGTAGCTTTAAAAAATGTATGTTCATAGCTCTGGAGGCTATAAGCTCAAATTCAGGATGTTGGCAAGCCCACGCTATCTCAGAAGGCTCTAGGGAAAGATCCTTCCTTGTCTATTTCAGCTTCTGGTCGCCAAAGGCATTTCTTGGCTTGTGGGAGCATCATTCTAGTTCCTACCTCCATCTTCATATGGCTGTTTTCCTGCTGCATCTTTTTCTGTGTCTCTTCCCTTTTTATAAGGAGCCCTGGTAGCACAGTGGTTAAAAGCACTTGGCTACTAACTGAAAGATCAGCGGTTTGACCCCACCAGGTGCTCTGTGGGAAAAAGATGTGGCAGTAAGATTTACAGCCTTACAAGCCCTTTGGGACAGTTCTACCCTGAACTATAGGATCACTGTGAGTTGGAATTGACTCAATAGTAATGGGTTTGGGGTGTTTTTAGTTTTCTCTTTTTATAAGAACACCATCATATTGGATAAGGGCCCACCCTACTCAAGTTTGATCTCATGTGAACTTAACTAATTATATCTGCAAAGATGTTATTTTCAAATAAGGTCACATTCACAGGTACCAGGGGTTAGGACTTCAGTATATCTTTTTTTCAGATACAGTTCAACCTGTTAACACCTCACCACTTGGTAATCTTTATAAAACCAAGGCCAGATCCCTTCACACCTCCTTCACTACCTTAAGTGGCTCCCCACTGCTTACAATCCAAGCCACTATGGACAGTATTATTTCTTATAAACCTCTGAGTCTGTGTCTTGAACAGTGTCTGGCACATGGTAAATGCTAAAAAACATATTTGTGTGCTGAATCGTCCCTGTTTTGGATCCTGGAGTATGCATTCAGGTAATGCTAATTGCTGTAAGTGAATGTCAGTGACTGAACATTATATAGTTTCTTTCTTATTCATGCCATACTCCAACCAAAGCATTTTTACACAAAATAACAAGCACCTTCTCCATTTGTTTGTCATCCACGCCCTTCTCCCACACCCCCAGGTTTTATGTAAGTGCTGCTATGCCAATTATTTTTACATGTTTCTGTAAAAAATTAGCATAGCGCACTTAGGAAAATACTTCTGGGGGGAGGGCAGGGTCGGCAAACAAATGTTGAAGGCATATGTTATTTCCATAAAAATATAGCATTCCTGGTTGGACTTGTTTTTTTCTCTAAACAGTAGTTCAGGGACCCAGACTCTTTAGATCTTGTGACTCTGCATCTTTAATGTGTAGCTTCCAAGATTACCTTGGAAGACATTTCCATTTTGGCTAGCCAGAAAAGGGAAAGGGGACAGAGAATCATCCATAGAAGGTTTTTATGAGCCCAGCCAAGAAGTGGTATACATTATGTCTGCCCATAGTTCAGATTCTGTAGTAACAAGATTAATCCAAATTAACTCTGCTTTTCCTTCTAGACTTCTCTCAGCTGGAGCCACCAGAGTTTATGCTATCTTGACACATGGAATCTTTTCTGGCCCAGCCATTTCTCGCATCAACAATGCATGCTTTGAAGCAGTAGTAGTCACCAATACCATACCTCAAGAGGATAAGATGAAGCATTGCTCCAAAATACAGGTGAGGATACGATTCTTGTAAAAACATGACTTCACCAAGTTTTTAAGAGGTGGTTGCATATGCTTAATAGGTGTCTGTCTGAGTTCTGAAGGTTTCCTTCTTTGGTTGTAAGGGTTTAGTCTGTCATTATAATCTGTGATCTCAAAAAAAGAAAAGATTATGGGTTTAAAAATTGGAATTGCTAGACCTTAGAACCTCTGGAGGATGCGGCGTAGCATTTTGCACTCTAACAGGTTCTCCCAGTGTTTCTGATGAACATTAAAGTACGTGTGCATGTCTCTACTTATTGGCCCCTGTAGACAGTGTGAAACCTTTAAACTGATTGTACAGTCTTTAGAACTTCCGTTTCTCAAAGTGTGCACTGGAAAGCACCCATGTTAGTTACCTGAAGTTCTTGTTAAAATGCAGATTCCTCTGCCCGCTCCCAGACCTACAAAACCAAAGGTCCTGGCGCCAGTGTTTTAAAGTAATTCCCCTAGCAAATGTTAGACGCTGGCATCTGAGCACTGTTGCATTAAAAGAAGAAGGCCTTAATAATGTGTGCAGCAGTTCATTACCTTTCTGAACTTACTATTTAGAATTGGAGGGTTGTTGTCATTGTACATTGTTTTTTTGTTTGTCTCATTTTTCTTTTCTCTTTTTTCATGCTTAAGGATTTTTAAATGCCCACCCACCACCACCTTGATGAGTCCAAGTCAGAATTTTTCTGCCATTGGCATTTTGATTCTTCCTTAAGTGGTAATATTAAAAATATTAGAAGAGTTGCTGGATGCAGGCTGGTGAGGGGAAACAGCACATGTTTTAAGAGGAAGGACACTCACTGGGCTTCTCATCAGTCTCTGCAAATTTGCCGAGGATCTTCTGTCTGTAGGATACTAACCTGCCACTTTTCTCGCCGTTCTAGGTGATCGACATCTCCATGATCCTTGCAGAAGCCATCCGGAGAACTCACAATGGGGAATCAGTTTCCTACCTGTTTAGCCATGTCCCTTTGTAACAGAATAACTTCTGAGGCTTTTTAAAAATGAAATTCACCCCGCCCCTTATTTTCCCTTGGTATTTGATGAAACGTTCCGCAGAAGACCCAGCTTGCTCCAGTGTAGCTTTCTACATCCCACATCAGGTATATTAGAGCTATGGGGAGAGACAGATTGAGATTGCTGGGATCTCCAACCTGCGTTGTCTCATTCTGGCTTCGTTGATGATCTGGGGAGCCTTGCAGCTTTAACTACAGCTCAGTTGCTGCAAGATTTCAGACTTTGAGGGTGTCCTGTAGGGGTGTTTGAAGGTGATGGGGGAAGCTGAGACTGCTTTGCATGTGAATCCTTCAGGGTTTTCTTTATTCAGAACAACTAGCAACAAAGCCAACCCAATACATACCCCCCTCCGTGGTGTGTCAACCCTGTGCCCCTGTGTCACAAGTTCTCCAAGGTCTATGCTAAATTACAGCAAGAGCCCCAGGCAACCCCAAACCTAAGTCTCCTGGTTGCTGAGCCCCTATAAGGCAGGAGCTGGCTTTCAGCTTTCACAGCCATTGGGTGGGGTCATGAGGGGAGGCAGCACAGTGCCAGCAAATGCTTCTTGGGAGGAAGAAGACTGATCCGTCACCATCTGCGCGGGGACTGTGTATCTTGGATCCTCCTTTGTACCTGTTCATTTCAATTTGGCTTTACCTTCCACCATCTTGACCTTTTCCTGGCCAAATAATCCTCTTGGGTCCAAATGATCAGTGTACCATAGTCTTACAGAAAGCAAACTTGCTTCCTGCTATGTAATTGCTAACATTTACGTTACATGGTTTTGCTGTAGCTTAATTTTCCTTGGCTGCTACCATCATGGTAGTAGATTTTAGATGATGTCATGTTGCCTTTTGATTAATTTAAATATTTAATTTCCATCTTCCTTCCTTGGACCTGTTTTGACCTCTCAAATGACCTGAAATTTCTGTTAGAAATATTATCAATTGTCATTGTCTCTTGTCAAGGAAGCTAATAAAGTGTATGTGTGTGATGGTGGGTTTGTATCATATCTATATACTGATCTCTGCTGAAGGTTTGGATTAGGTGTCTCGCTGTCCAATAGTTTGTCTCCGAACTATTTAGCCGCGTTGTTAGGCCAAGAGAAGACATTAGCAGCAGTTTTATTCAATGTAAGACTTTGAGATGTCGAGTTTACTGAGAGCTAGATACAGTATAATTCTGTACAGTGTACCTGCATTATAAGGTTTATAATCCTGCTGGATCTCCAGTTCTTGTTTCTGAGGGTAGGAATTGGGTGTTTTCTCATAGGAGGGGAATAGTTTCTATAATTAATTCATTTTGAACCAATTTTGTCAAATGTGCTCATTTCCCCTCTGTTTGTTAGTAGATGACATATGTTTGGCATTTAATTCCAGCCCACCTCAATGGCATTTAATTTCAGTGCTTCTAAATAAAAGCGATTTTGGAAAGATAAATGTGCAAAATTTAAGAATTGTGATGCAGTCCAAAATTTTAGGTGAGTTCCTTTGTGCATCATCAAATAAAGGTGCTCTTTCACTTTGGGAAGCTATGTGCTTCTGAATCTTTGTGAAAAGTGCTTGTCCACCCCTTATCTTTGGAGCCTGGACTTGCTTGCTTTATTTTTTGCTTTTGTTGAACATTGGGATATCTACATTACAATTTGTCTTGAAAACAGTGATTCAAGAGGGACTGAAGTGTGTGCCTATGACCCTCTTTCAACTCAAGTCCTTTCTCTGGGGGAAGCTGACATGGAACACCAATGCCATAACTTTGCTGGTTGTATTTCCTGAAGTATTGGATCAGTTGATTGGGGCTTGCCATTTCAGAATATTTTAACAGAAGCCATACTGTGGGTCACGCTGGGTTAATTCATTTACTAGGATGAGACTTTGTGATCATTCAAGAGAGGGCCTTAGTCCCCAACTTTGATTCCTGTACCTAGGGGAAAGCCAATATTCAATTCCCTGTGACACTCAACAGAGGGCCATAAGCACCTCCAGACTCATTCGTCTTTTCTTCGGTGGGAGAGACCCAAGTACCCTGGACGGCAAGGGATTCTTAACTGCTGGGAACAGTAGCAGAAACAGACCTACCGGGGCATGTTAGCGGCCACGGAGTCGGCCCCCAACTCATGGTGATCCCAACTCACAACGGAATAAACTGCTGCCTGGTCTTGTGCCATCCCCATGGTCAGTTGCAGATTGGACCATTGTGATCCATAGGGTTTTTGTTGGCTGATTTTTGGAAGTAGACCTCCGGGCCTTTCTTCCTAGTTTGTCTTAGTTGGAAACTTCACCAAAACCTATTCAGCATCATAGCAACATGCAAGCCTCCACTGATGGGCAGGTCGTGGCTGTGCATGTGGTGCATTGGCTGGGAATGGAAATTGGATCTCCCACATAAAAAATAGAAGGCAAGAATTCTACCACTGAACCACCAACAAAGCACCAAAGATGAATGGAGTTGCAGTGAGAGCAAAGTTAAAGGAAACTACCTGTATGAACTAGCTGTGTGATCATTTCTGAGCAAAAGTGTGTCAGCAGGTTCTGTTTCACACTTCCTCCCCTCTCTTCCATCCTTTACATTAGTTGCTTTGTAGTCTTGTTGCAACCCCATGTGCAACAGGACAAAACATTGCCCAGTCCAGTTTGTCTTCATGATTGCTGGTATACCCGAGTCCATTGTTGCGGGCCACTAGGTGGCTCATCTTCCAACACTATATGGGACAATGTTCCGTTGTGATCCATAGGGTTTTCGTTGGCTAATTTTTGGAAGTAGATTGCCAGGCCTTTCTTCCTAGTGTGCCTTAGTCTGGAAACTCTGCTGAAACCTGTCCACTTAGGTGACCTTGCTGGCATTTGCGATACCAGTGGCATAGCTCTCCAGGATCATAGCAATACACAAGCGACCAAAGTAGGACAAACTGGTAGGTGATGGCCCTCATCCTTAGAACCAGAGAGAAAAGGAGATTCTCTGCTTAGCCAGACAGAGGCTAAGCTTGTCGACTCTCAAAGCTAATGCTATAAAAGATTTGCGTCATCTCAAATGGTCTTGTAGTCCAAGTGTCCTTTCCAGATTTTGGCTAGAAGTGTTTCCTGCTAAAATATAAAACTTGTCTGTTAATGGCAATAGCGGATTATTGGAATCATAAAAAGCCAGAAATTCCGGAAAGCAGAAAACTGTCTCCTGTTGAACTATCTTCTTACTATCTCACTGTTTGACTAGCTCTTGGTTGGAGGTGGGGGAGATGAGGCCAGCCAGAGGGGAATCTAGTTATTAGCTGCACTTCCTTCACAAAGAACTCTTAAAGTGAGACCTAAGAAAGTTTTGCACTACTGCCCCAGGGCCCAGTGCTCAGACTAGAGGCCATTGTTTAGATGGTAAATGTTTTATTTGTGAAAGTGGCAATTACCCTGGGCCTTGAAATGGAGCCAGGTTCCTACCCTTCCTTTAGTCTGTACTGACAGTCTCTAGACTGCTAACTCTTCTTCCTACACTGATGGGCTTCCTGGAACCCTGGACCCAGCTTCTCTCTCTGCCTCTGGGTTTTTTCTTTTCCTGCCTTTGCAGGGAGTTTGCTTTAGTTGCCCATGACAAGACCTTTTGCGACCACTGCATAATATGACCAAAAGAGGTTCAGGTATAGGAGGGCAATGTGTCTTTGGAGTCCTCTTTAGGGATACCGGAGTCACTGGGTGGCAAATGGTTAATTGGCTTTGTTTGAATCTCCCCAGAGATGCCTTGGAAGAAAGGCCTGGCAATCTACGTAAAAAATCAGCCATGTGGAATACAGTTCTATTCTGATACACATGGAGTTGTCATGAGTGGAATTGACAGCAACTGGGTTTTTTTTTTTTTTTTTTTTGGTAGAGATGCTGTCTTAGTTATCTAGTGATGCTATAACAGAAATACAAGTGGGTGGCTTTAACAAACACATTTATTTTCTCACAGTTTAGGAGGCCAGAAATCTGAATTCAGAGCACCAGCTCCAGGGGAAGGCACTCTGTCTGCTCTGGGGAAAGGCCCTTATGTCTTTCGGCTTCTATTCCTGTTCCTTGGCGTTCTTCATGTGGTATGGCATCTGTCTTCCCCCATTACTGCTTGCTTCTTCTGTGCCCGATCTGCTCTTTCTATATCTCAAAAAGTGATTGGCTTAAGACACACCCTACTGTATACTAATACTGCCTAACATAGCAAAATCCATTCCCAAATGGAACTATAGCCACAGGTATAAGTAAAACAAAACAAAAACCATCCAGTCAGTTCCGACCTATAGCGACTCTAGGACAGAGTAGAACTGCCCCATAGGGTTTCCAAGAAGTGGCTGGTGGACTTGAACTGCCTACCTTTTGGTTAGCAGCCATGGCTATTAACCACTCTGCCACCAGGCTCTAAACCACAGGTAGAGGGGTTAGGATTTACAACACATATTTTTGGGGGGGACACAATTCAGTCCATAACAGATACCAAGGTCCCTCCCCTCCCCACACACATGGTGACGGGTCACCAGGATCATCTACACTGTCCTCTTGTAGCTGCAAATGGGAGACGGAAGGGTTAGAATTGATAACCATGGAACAGGCACACGCTCTAAAGTTAATTCACCCATAGTTTCCAGGCCAGGGATTGACCAATAATGTGTCTGTTCGTGATTTCCTGTGTTTTCCCAACTCTTGACTTTCTGGTAAGACAGTTCTAAAAAGCTTAGACTTTGCAAAGAATTATCCAAAACTCACTCAGTGGCATCTTTCCTCTTGTAACCATTCATTCTGGAAACTGCTGCTTGCCTCATTAAACAAGTGGCTTTTGTCATGCCAGTAGTGATTTAAAAGAAAAGCTGTCGTACCTAAAGCCTCCCTCCCCTGCTTTACTGGTTCATCTTGTTGCTTTGTTTTTTAAATACATTGTTTATTGTGGTAAATACGTAACACCACACACCCGTTGCCGTCAAGTTGATTCCTATGTAGCTCTTAACCACTACGCCACCAGGGTTTCTGGTAAAAATACAGGTAACAAAATGTTGCCATTTCAGCAATCTTCACATGTACGGTTTAGTGACATTAAATATGAGACACATGAACACAGCATCTGACCTGAACCACGGTGAGCCTGCCCAGAAGGTGTTTGTTGTTCAACCATCACCATGAACTGTTCCTGAATTTTCCATCACCCTTGACAGAAGCTCAGTGTCCCCTAAGCATCGTGTCTCCCTTTCTCCCAATTCACCATATTTTGAGGCCTGTTTTTTTATGCCGATCTTTTTTGCCAGTCTGAGACTCTGTTCAAGAACAAACCAAATTCTGCTGCAAATTATGACAGATAAAATTTGATGTTTTGTAGAATCTTGGTTCAAGCGTTCCCTAAAAATCGTCTTTTGCAGAATCTTGTACGTCTTTGTGCGACAGCTGCAATGGAGCTATGATGTTAACAGGCATATTCAGCTCACTCTTTACTAAATGCATATGGGTCTTCCAGGCTTCGTGTAGTGTGCGTTAAGATCGAACCCTGCTACTGGTTCTCAGGTTGGGTTTCTGGGCTGTTTCTGCTGGGGCAGATGATGTTAGCTGCCTCAGAGAACCTTATGCTGTTAAGAAAAGCCTGTGTAAAACCTGTTATTTCAGGGGTAGGATTGAATGTAAGGTTAGACGTTATTATCAGGTAGAGTCGATTGTCAAATCTGAAGGAGATTCTACTGTAAAATCTGTTTTCTGGGATTTTGCTATAAGTCTGATACAGGGAAAGTAACTTACAGTCATGTTTAGTGCAGAATTTTTAAGATGGGGCCACCATTTCTTTTTAGTGTTTCTTCTGCAGGAATACAAAATGGGCAATGAGGGATGTAGGGTAATATGAAGAAGTGATGCCTTTTTCCCTAAAGCTCAACAGTTGAATTTGTCCTGAAAGAAGAAACTCATATGGTAATGACTGTCCTCTCAGATTGCAAAGGGCTTGAGGCTGGACAGGTTCCTACTGCCTCCCTCTTCCTGAGTCTGCTTTCTTTTCTCAAAACTGAGGGTCCAGAAGAAAGTAGACGGTCAACAATCCCTCCTAGCCACCATCAATGCCTTGTGAACCGCTTCACTACATCCATCCTCCCACCCCACCCCCACACTCCTGTGGAATACCTGGCTCACTCTCTGTCAGCAGGCCTGTTTAACCTCAACATTGGATGTTCCTAAGAAGATTCTTGGGCTTTCCATTCTTTTTTAGGATGCTCCCTTGCCCTTTTTAAATTTTATTGTGGTAAAATATGTATAACAAAGTCTGCTGTTTTAACCATTTTTATGTGTACAGTTTAGTGGCGTTCATTACATTCACCCTGTTGCGCAATCATTACCACTGTTCATTTCCAAAAGTTTTTCATTACCCTTAGTAGAGCTTCGGTGTCCCTAAGCAATGAGTCCCTCTTTCCCACTCCCTCCCACCCCTGTTAACCACTAATAAACTTTGTTCTCTATGCATTTGCCTATTCTAAATATTACATATGAGTGGGATGATACAATATTTGTCCTTTTGTGTCTGACTTATTTCACTCAGCATAATATTTTCAAGGTTCATTCATGTTATACCATGCAGGACTTCATGTCTCTTTATGGCTGAGGAATATTCCATTGTATGCAGGTATACATTTTGTTTATTCATTCATCTGTTGATGGACACTTGAGTAGTATGGTGCAGTGAATTGCCTTTACATGGCCTTTCTAGCCATGGTCTTGTAACTCCTCCCAAAATGATTGTCTGGGCCACAGTCTCGCAAGAGATTGATCAGTTTACTCTGCAAATTAAGTGACTTGCAGTCCACCGAGGGGACTGGTCAGTTCATGGTCCTGGTGGGAGGGTCATGCCTTGGAATTGACAAGGAATTTGCTTATATAAGAGCCAATTCCACAGAGGTTCAGGTGATACCTTACTACCGTCAAGAAGAGCCTGGAGCAGAGCATGTCCTTTGGTTGAAGGACTCGGGGTCCCTGCATTGAGAACTTCCTAGACCCAGAAGAAAGAGCTGTGAGACTGAAGACAATGTGAGACGATGAGAGATAGCAGCAGTGGGTTTGCTGGCCCATGGAGCAAGAGCTGAGCGCCTTTGGGCAAGCCTGCCGGTGGAGCTAAAGAGTTGTTAACACTTGCTTGTTCAGGGCAAGAGAGGCCTGAATGCCATGTGCATGAATTGCACACCAACCCCCGCCTGGGCAGTGAGGGCCTGGGTAGTGTGGTGGCAAGGGAGCCCTGCAGGTCTGGCTAGCGTGGCAGAAGTTAGCAGCAGAGGCCTTAGAAGGGCCCAGCAGCAGCAGAGTAAGGGAACCAGAAGCCGGGGAGACCCAGTGGCAGAGCCCCCCCTCCACCCCCGCAACGTTGTGGTAGCTGGAGGCGCGTGAACACAGCATCTGCCCTGAACCACGGCGAGCCTGCCCAGCAACATAAGAATGGACATGGGTAATTTGGGGAAGTGTGTTTCCTCATTGGGAATCTGTTGTTTACTGTTTGCTTTCTATGAATAATAATGGCATTCTGTTTGCCAACACTGTCTCATGTGTCCAGCTCAGTCACAGAGGAGCATAGCACATATGCAATAGTTGACACCAGTGGGTGTACCTGCCTCATTCCGATCGGTCTTATGGCTGGCTGGAAGTTTGAGGCACAGCCTGACTGCATGTGCAATGCAGACAGAGAGCATACAGGTTGTTAAGAAGATTCCCTTATTTTTTTACTTACAGAGTTAATAGGAAGGACAGTAAATGGGGCAGGGTAGCTTTCTCCATCCCATCCCTTGGTAACCTCTGAGCACCAGAGACTCAGAAACCTGGCTGGCTCCTCTGCTCCTACATAGTCCTTGTTGGTGTGCTTCTCTTGAATAGGTCCTCTTTTCAGATGGGCTATTGTATAACCCTCCATGATGGCCTACTGCCCACCCACCCCCCCCCCCCAATATCCTGCAGGAGACCAGAGAATCTTCACCAGGCAACAGAGTCAGACCCTTGTCTCCATCTTTTCTCTGTCCGGAGCTCTTTTCTCCAATATATTCCACCAATAGCTCAACTACCAACTGGAACATGAAAAATAGGGGGAGAAGGAAGCTCATTTTGAAGCAAAAATAACAGAAGCCTTGCAAAGTGACATTAGGCCATACTTCCATTCCCCTCAGCCCCACTTTTTTGTTGTTGTTGCTCCACCCAATAGTTGTCATGAACTCACATCTTGTATTTTTATTTCAAGATCTGACTATAAAACAAAATATCAGAGCCAGGCCTGACCAATTCAGTTCGCCTGGGCCGTACACTGAACAGAGGGTTTCTACCTGCAACGTGTAAGTCAGTCCAGAACCGCACCACCCAATTTTAATCATCCCCCACAATGCATAGGGACTTTGTGGTACGAGAGGGGCTGCAGGGAGGCAACGGGGAGCACAGTGAGGAGAGGGCTGAGCTGGCAGTTGAAGCCCCTTCATTCCTGGGACTGGCTGCCGAGCTGCCCCTGACTGAAGGCAGTCCCCCTCCCATCCCTTTCCTGCAGCCACCACCTGGCACACAGGATCGGTCACTGCTGTCCAGCTGCCACTAGGGGGAACCAAGCAGAAGTTAAAAAAAAAAAAAAACTGGAAGTTAGAAGGGATAAAAATATACCTGGGGAAAATGGCTCGGGAACCTTGGACTGACAGGCTCTAGTAGTAGAATGAGCTGTAGCCTGAGCACCTGTCAGTCCTCCAGGTACTTTTTTCCCATTTGTGTCCCCAGCAGCCAGGGTAACAACACAGTACCCAATTCATGCTCATTCAGCAAACAGGAAGTGCACAAATCATGAATATATACCCATTTTTTTGTTTGTTTTATTAGGACAAAATAGAACTGCCCCATAAGATTTCCTAGTCTGTAATCTTTATGGGAAGAGATTGCCAGATCTTTTCTCCTGCAGAGCAGCTGGTAGGTTCAAATCACTGACCTTTTGGTTAGCAGCTGAGCGCTTAAACACTGCACCACCAAGACTCCTTTCATGAGTATATAGTTCAATGAATTTTCACTGATGCTAGGAACACGAAAACAAATAGAACCTTGACCTGAAGATGCTCTCACTCTAGAGGGGTAGAAAGGGAAATTACAAGGAAACAGGTATTTACAATTTGGTGTGATAAGTATTACTAGGAAGGAAGAACAGGTCCTGTGTATGGGACCACAGGAGGGAGCATCCAAGCCAGTGTTGGAATCAGGGAAAGTTCCTGGAGAAAATTGTTTTTACTCTTAAAGAAGTCATTGATAGAAGTTTGCAGAAGAGGGAGTGGGGAGTAGAGTATTTCAGGCAGAAAGAATAGCACATGCTCACCTGGACACCCAAAAGAATATGGGGGACTGTGATGAGAGGTGGGGCTGGTCAAACCCTAGCATGAAACATGAGTAGAGTGACGATACGCCTCTTGTCCCAGCATACTCATTGATTTTTATTTTTTTACTATTACTTGAATTATTTTTTGAATAAACTTTACTTTTGAAAGTTTTAGATTTATAGAAAAATTGTGAAAATAATAGAGACCTCTCATACACCTCGCCCGAGTCTCCACTACTATTAACATCTTGCATTAGTGTGGCACATTTTTTACCATTAATGAAGCAATATTGACACATTATTATTAACTAAAGTCCATATTTTATTCAGATTTCCTTACTTTGTACTTAATGGCCTTTTTCTGTTCCAGGGTCCCACCCAGGACACCACATCACGTTTTGTCATCCTGCCTCCTTAGACTCCTCTGGACTGTGACATTTTCCCACACTTTGTTTGTGATGTCTTTGAGAGTTTTAAGGGGTACTATGAGTCAGAATCAACTTGACGACAATGGGTGTGGCTTTCTTGGTTTTTGGCTGAGTGTTTTGTAGAATGCCCCTCAATTGTTGTTTTTTTAAATAGTATTTTATTGTGTGTAAGGCGATAGTTCACACAGCAAATTAGGTTCCCATTTAACAATTTCTACACAAATTATTCCGTGATATTGGTTATGTTTTTCACAATGTGTCATCATTCTCATTCATTCCGTTCTGGTTGTACCATTTCCAGTACTCTATTTTCCCTGTTCCCTTAACTTCTCATCTTTGCTTTAGAAAGTAATTTTTCACCATTTGGTCTCATATAGATAATTTTTTAAAGAACCAGCATATTTATTAATAGCACCACCTTTCACTCTCAAAAACTAAAAACCAAACCCATTGCTGTGGAGTCTATTCCAACTCATAGCAATCTTATAGGACAGAGTAGAACTTCCCCATAGGGTTTCCAAGGAGTGATTAGTGGATTCGAACTGCTGCTCTTTTGGTTAGTAGCTGTAGCTCTTAACCACTGTGCCACCAGGGCTCCTCACTCTCTAAAGTGTCCTCATTTGGATGATAAATTTATGGTAACTCTACTTGTAAGACATACTAAGGAGTTTGAACTTTACTGTGGGGGCAAAGAGGAGTCACTGAGGATTTTAAGCAGGGTACTGACCTGGTCCGATTCACATTTTTAAAATAGACTGGCAGCAATGTGAAGAATGGATTGGGTGGGGGCAAGAGTGAAGAAGGGAGATCAGTCAGGAAGACGTGTGGCTGTGCAAGTGTGAGATAAAGGAGGCCTAGACATGAGAAGTACTGGTGGAAATAGAAGACCAATTTGGGATGTATTTCAAGGAAAAATCAACAGAACTTAGTGATTGTTTTGATACAGAGATTGAGGGAGAGGGAGGCGTAAAGGACAATTTCCAGGTTGCTTGCCAGAGTGACTAAGTGGATGCTGGTACGGTGGAGTAGGGGACACAACACTGAAGTTTTGTTTCATTTTGTTTTCCAGTTACTGTGGAATCGATTTCAACTCATGGAGACCCCACGTGTGTCAGAGTAGAACTGTGCTCCATAGGGTTTTCAATGACTGACTTTCAGAAGTAGATCACCAGACCTTTCTTCCAAAGTGCTTCTGGGTGGACTTGAACCTGCAACCTTTACCATTACCAGTTAAGTGCTTTAACTGTTTGCACTACCCAGGGTCTCCTTAGTTTAGTTTAGGGATTTTTTCTCGGTGGATTAATTCTAGGGTGCCAGATGGACTTCACCAGGAGGACTCCAAGATAGCCATTGCAGCTCTCGGGAGACTATGGTCGTCTATACATTTTTGCTCAAATGCCCTCTCCAGGTGGTCATGGAGCCACAGGGCTGTAAACTAGGCCAGCCTTAAGTATCCTGATTTGAGGCAAGAGAGTTGTTTGTCCCAAAAGGAGGAGAAAAAGTGGGGGAGGTTCTGGAATGGGAGGAAATCAAGGAAACAATGAAGAAAGGGTAAACGAGTTTTAAGCGCCTAAGATAAAAATTTGGGTTATGTTATGGCATAATTAAAAGGCAAAAGATAAATAGCAGAAGCCAACCAAGAAGCCTCTAAAGGAAAGAAATGTGGTCTTCTTAAATTTATGGACATTTTACAACCGCATTACAGAAAATTAGGAAAACGTGTAAAAATCCTTGCCCATAACATGCCTTCCCATCACAGTGATGATTATTTTTTGGGTGTATTTGTATGCATGATTGAAGCAAGGGAATCATCAAAAGGTTAACTAAAGAAAATCTAAGATAACAGTTTCACAGAGTCAAAGACTGGACTTAGAAAACTACAATCAGAAACCCAAATAGGGAATGGCAAACAAGGACTCATTAACAAGGGAGACAAGGGCCTCAGATCCGTGTCCTTGCTGAAAAGAAAGTAAGTCCCAAGTGTTGATTTCACAAATGTCACGTTATATATATATTTTTTACAACAATAATAAAGATAAACAAAAAAAAAAAAAAAAGGAAGGAAGGAAGAAAGAAATCTATAGGAAATATGCGGGAAAAAAAAGGCAGCTAATCTAAAGATTGACAGTTCAAACCCACCCAGAAGCACAGTGGAAGAAAAGCCTGGAGATCTGCTTCTGTAAAGATAACAGCTGAGAAAAAAAAGGTTATGGAGCAGTTCTACTCTGTCACATGGGGTTGCTATGAGTCAGAAGTGACTCAACAGCAACAGGTTTGGTTTTGGTCTTTGGTTCACCTTTTTTAAATTAAACTTTTTATTTTGATACAATTGTAGGTTCATATGCAGTTGTAAAAAATACAGAGTTTCTCCCAATGGTAACGTGTTGCAAAATTATGATACTATATCACAACCAGAATATTGACACGGATACAGTCAAGATAAAGAACATTTCCATCATCACAAGGATCCCTCCCACTCCTACCACTTCCTTAACCCCTGGCAACAGCTAATCAATATCGTCATAAATTGAATCATACAGTATGTAACCTCTTGAGATTGTTTTTTTTCACTCATCTTAATATTCTCAAGATTTATCCAGGTTGTTTTCTGTGTCAATAGTTTGTTCCTTTTTATTGCTGAGTAGAATTCCATGTATGGATGTTCCACAGTTTGTCTAACCTTTCACCTACTGAAAGACATCTAGGTCATTTCCAGGTTTTTACTATGAAGAAAAAAGCTGCTATGAAATTTGTGTACAAGTTTTTGTGTGAACATAAGTTTGCATTTCTCTAGGATAAATGCCCAGGAATACAGCTGCTCAGTTGTATGATACTTGTATATTTAAGTTTTGTAAGAAACCATCAAACTGTTTTTTAGTGTGGCTATTGGTTTTATACATTTTACATTCCCACCAGCAATGTATGAATGATCCAGTTTCTCAGCATGCTCGACAGTATTTCTTTTTAATTTGTATTGTGCTTTTTATGTTTTTAAATGAAAGTTTACAAATCAAGTCAGTCTCTCACACAAAAACCCATATACACCTTGCTACACACTCCCAATTACTCTCCCCCTAATGAGACAGCCCACTCTCTCTTTTCGTGTCCATTTCGCCAGCTTCTAACCCCCTCCACCCTCTCATCTCCCCTCCAGGCAGGAGATGCCAACATAGTCTCAAGTGTCCATCTAATCCAAGAAGCTCACTCCTCACCAGCATCCCTCTCCAACCCATTGTCCAGTCCGATCCATGTCTGAAGAGTTGGCTTCAGGAATGGTTCCTGTCCTGGGCCAACAGAAGCTCTGGGGGACATGACCACCGGGGTCCTTCTAGTCTCAGTCAGACCATTAAGTCTGGTTTTATGAGAATTTGGGGTCTGCATCCCACTGCTCTCCTGCTCCCTCAGGGGTTCTCTGTTGTGTTCCCTGTCAGGGCAGTCATGAGTTGTAGCCGGGCACCATCTAGTTCTTCTGGTCTCAGGTTGATGTAGTTGCTGGTTCCTGTGGTCCTTTCTGTCTCATGGGCTCTTAATCACCTTGTGTCCTTGGTGTTCTTCATTCTCCTTTGATTCAGGTGGGTTGAGACTCATTGATGCATCTTAGATGGCCACTTGCTAGCATTTAAGACCCCAGACACCACTCTCCAAAGTGGGACGCAGAATGTTTTCTTAATATATTTTATTATGCCAATTGACCTAAATGTCCCCTGAAACCATGATCCTCAAACCCTGCCCCTGCTATGCTGGCCTTCAAAGCGTTCGGTTTATTCAGGAAATTCTTTGTTTTTGGTTTAGCCCAGTTCTGATGGTATTTTTTTTAAAACATTTTATTGTGTTTTTGGTGAAAGTTTACACAGCAAATTAGGTTCTCATTTAACAATTTCTTATACATATTGTTCAGTGACATTCGTTCACATTTTTTACAGTGTGTCAGCATTCTCATTATTTCCGTTCTGGTTGATCAGTTTCCATTTATCTAACTTCACTGCCCCACCCACCTTACCTTCTCATCTTTGGTCTAGGGTATATTTTCACTGTTTGGTTTCATATAAATGATTATTTAGGGGAGCACAGTACTCATGGGTGATATTTATTTTATGAGCCAATCTGTCATTTGGCTGAAAGGTGACCTCTGGGAGTGTTTTGGGTTCCAAGTTTAAAGGGTATCCCAGGGCAATAGTTTTGGGGGTTGCTCTAGTCTCTACTGGTCCAGTAAGACTGTCTTTTTTTTTTTTTTTTTTTTTTTTTAGCAAATTGAGTTTTGTTCTACATTTTTCTCTCATTCTATCTGGGACCATCTATCGGGTCCCTGGTCAGAATGGTTGGTGGTGGTAGCTGGGAGCCATCTAGTTCTTTTGGGTTTAAGGTAGGTGAGGCTGTGGTTCATGTAGACTATTAGTCCTGAAGACTAGTTTCTTCTTTGAGTCTTTGGTTTCCTTCTTTCTCTTTTGTGCCGGAAGATTAGAGACCAAAAGTTGTATCTTAGATGGCTGCTTGAAAGCTTTTAAGACCCCATATGCTACTCACCTTACTCAAATGCAGACTATTATCTTCATGAACTGTGTTGTGGCAATTGACTGAGTTGCCCCATGAGACTATGGTCCTAAACCCTCAAACCCAGTAAGTCAATCGCACAAGGTGTTTGGTCATGTGTAGGAAGTATCCATAATTGTGCCCCCTATGTGTTTTATTTTATATATGAATATATATGCAGCACACATAAACATGTATATACATACGTCTATATATACATCTATATGCATTTGTACCTTCCTATCATCGTGGTTTAATTTGTATTTCCCTAATGGCTAATGATTTTGAAATTCTTTTCATGTGTTCATTTTTCATGTACATATCCTCTTTGATGAAATGTCTGTTCATGTCTTTCACCTATTTTCTAATCAGATTTTTTTTTTGTTTATTTGTTTTTAACTGTTGAGTTTTAAGAGTTCTTTTTATATTCTAGATATGAGTCCTTCATCAGATATGGGGTTTGCAAATATTTTCTCCCAGTCTCCTACTCATTTCATCCTAACAGGGTGTTTTCCAGAGCTTTTAATTTTGATTGGAGTCCATAGGTGGTGCATAGTTAACATACCCAGCTGCTAACAAAAAGGTTGTAGGTTCATGTCCACCCAGAGGCACCTCAGAAGAAAGGCCTGATGATCTACTTCTGAAAAATCAGCTATTGAAAACCCTATGGAGCACAGTTCTACTCTGAAACACATGCGTTAGCCATGCGTCAGAATAGACTCAATGGCAACTGGTTCTGGTACTCTAATTTTGATGAAGTCCAATTTACCAAGTTTTCTTTTTATGTAGTGTACTTTTGGTATCAAGTCTAAGAATTCTTCTCCTAGTAGTAAATCCTTAATATTTTCTTCTATGGTTTTCTCCAAAGGTTTTGTGGTTTTCCATTTAAGTCTGTGATTTATTCTGAGTTAATTTTTGTATGAGGTGTGAGGTTTAGGTCAAGGTTCATTTTTTACCAATGGATATCCAGTTTCTCCAGCACCATTTTGGAAAAATCTATCTCCATTGAATTCGACTTGTGCTTTCATCAAAAATTGGCTAGGCATATTCTGTATTCTGTCTTCTGCTCCATTGATTTCTGTGTCTATTCCTATGTGTCTATACTGTAGCAAAATAATAAGTCTTGAAATAAAGCAAACTGATTGCTCCCTTTATTCTTCTTTTTCAAAAATTTTTTAGCTATTCTAGTTTGCCTTTCCATATAAATTTTAGGTTTATCTTATTTATATCTAAAAAATCTTATTAGGATTTTGATAAGGACTGTGTTAAACCTGTGTATCAGTTTGGGGACAACTGACATCTTTACTATGTTGAGCCTTCCAATCCATGTACACAATAAGTCTCTTCATTTATTTAGATCTTTGATTTCTTTCCTCAGTGTTTTGTAGTTTCCAGCATACAATTGACATTTGTATGTTTATCTTGTATCCCGTGACCTTGCCCTTACTCACTTATACTTATAGGAGCTTTTTGTTTTGTTTTGTTTTGCTTTGCTTTGTGCATTACTTGGGATTTTCTACATAGACAATCATATCATCTGCAAATGGGGCAGTTTTATTTCTCCCTTTCTGATCTCTATACCTTTTGTTTCCTTTCTTGCCTTGTTACACTGGCTAGAACTTCCAGCCTGTTTTGAATAAGAGTGATTACAGTGGACATCCTTAGCTTGTTCCTTATCTTAGGGGAAAGCTTTCAGTCATTCACCATTAAGAATAATGTTAGTTGTAAGTTTTTGTAAATGTTCATTATCAAATTTAGGAAGTTCCCTCTATTCCTTTTTTTTTTTTTTAGAGTTTTTTTTTTAAATCATGAATAGGTATTAAATTTAATCAAATTATTTTTTGCATTTATTGAGATGATCATGTGGGTTTTCTTTTTTTAACATATTAATGAGATGGGCTGCATTAGTTGATTTTTCAATACTGAGCTATTCTTGCATCTCTGGAATAAACCCCAGTTGTTGTGATATACAATCCTTTTATATATTGCTGAGTTCTATTTGCTTATATTTTAAAAGGATTTTTGCATCTATATTCATAAAGGATATTGACTTTTTTAGGCCAACTTCTTTGGCTTCAAGTCTGGGATACACTTGGCAAAAAACAAACAAAAAAAAAACACAGGGAGGTCACTACCACATCGTTCCTTAAGTCCTGAGGTTCCTAGTTGGTCTTCCTTCTTCTTCACCATTCAGAGTCTTCTTATGTTTGTTTTATGTATGATGTCCAGAGTTTTTAGTTGTACTTAGCAGAAGGAATAGGCAAAAGTATGTCTACTCCATCTTACCAGAACTCCCTGTGCCTTAAAAAAAAAAAAAAAACACTTTTTATTGATGTATAACATATAGGAAAGTGTACGATTCATAAGTACGTAATTCAATGAACTGTCACAAATTGAATCCTTAGAAGCAAAACCAAATCAAGCCTATTGCTGTCGAGTTGGTTCCAACTCATAGCAAACCTATAGGATAGAGTAGCACTGCCCCGTAGGGTTTCCAAGGAGTGACTAGTAGAGTTTACCTGCTGACCTTTTGGTTAGCAACTGAGCTCTTAACCACTGTACCACCAGCGTTCTTGAACACCTCAGCACTCAGATAAAAAAACAGCACCCCAGCAGTGCCACTCTTGTCCGCTTTCCGTCACTACTTTCCACACAAGAGGAACCACTATCTCTGTGGATTTTACGGCTGACTTAGGAGAAGAGTATCTATAGCTTGAGACCCTCCCCTATGACTGGCTTAGACCTCTCCAGATTCTAGGTGTGTGTGTGCATGTGTATGTGCATGTGCATGTGTGCAGAGGTGTGTGGGTTCCTGCACACAACATCTATCAATCCAACCTCCCTGCCTAGGCACCTTAGGTTTCAGAGTTCTTCACAGACTTGGGTTTGACTTTGAGTTCCATTATTTACCAAAAGTACAGTGTAGTGATTAAGAGCATAGGCTTTGGAGTCAAACCTGAGTTCAAATCCCAGCTCTACCACTTCTTGGCTATGTGATCTATAAAATGGTAATAATAGTATCTACCTCATGGCATTGTTGTGAGGGTTAAACTGAATAACTCATGTGAAGTGCTTGGAACAATGCTTGGCACATAAGCCAACCCTCAATCAATGGTAAGTATTCCCATTCACTTTTGTAAATATGAAATGATGCAACTTATGTAAAACACCTGATACAATTCCTGGCACTCAGCAAGTGTCTGTTACTTTCCTTTCCCCCTGCCTGGGAGTAATACGGAGTCAGTACTAGTTGTAATTTTGGCCTTGTGTGTTGGCAGGAGGGAGGAAGAAGCTTCAGTGGGAATAGTAGCTGCCCTGTGTCTTCGGTGCTTCCTGGGAGTACGCAAAGTACTTCCTTTTGACAGGTTCTCCTCCCCTTTTCAGGACCACGGACTCAGGAACAAGGTCAGCTCTCACTGCCACCCTTTATCACTCTACTGAAGACTCTATCCGTGGAGGTCTGGATTGAGAAGAAGTCAATGCTGATGGAAAGCCAGCCCCTGTTCATAGGGTGAGGTCTGCCTGACCCCCTAGCTCTAACACTATTCTATTCCCTTCTCCGAATGGTGGAGTAAAGGCCCTGGAGTGTCCCAGGCTATCATAGCTCCATGTCTTGGCTTGGCCCCTTTGAGTCCTCTCCTCTCACTTGCAAATAGTACTGGCTGCCATGCCCAGGCCTGCCTCAGGCTCCCAGCATCCCACTTTGGGGGTAAAAGGTAGACCTTGTCACTGTTGTTAGGTGCTGCCAAGTTGATTTTGACCCATAGTGACACTATGTGACAGAGTAGAACTGCCCCATAGAGTTTTCTGGGCTGTAATCTTTACAGGAGAAGATCACCAGGTCTTTTCTCCCATGGAGCCACTGGGTGGGTTTGAACTGCCAACTTTTCAATTAGCAGCCAAACACTTAGCCATTGCACCACCAAAGATCCTTTAGAGCTTGTCACTAAATATCCAAAATGCAGTTTTAAATAACCTTCTTTTTCAACCTATACCACTACACATTTCTGTGAGGAGAGAAGGAAAGAGTATCTTGAAGTTAAAAGAGCTAAGCTCCCCAAATGTTTGGAGATCAGCTGCTCTAATAGTTGAATGTAATTTATGAACTCCTCTACCTTGTTCCACTGCAGAGAAATTTGCTACAGCCTCTAGATTTATAGACTTGCCCTTCTCTCTGCAGACAGCAGAGGGCCTCATTAGCTCAAACTCAATATCACTAGCAAATATATGGGAAGGAAAGTTTGCCAAGGTTCTAGAAGCACAGCAAAACTTTCATTAACAGAAATGCACAAGAAAATTGTCTGTTCAGCTCAACTCCCTCAAAAAAACATTGGATTTTTCTGAGTTAACAGAGGTGGTCAAGAACCTTCTTATTGTTCCACTCCTTGTAGTTGGAAACTCATCCAAAATTCCCAAGTAGTCTTTGCTGCCCTGTTGGGGAGAGTTGTCACATTTAGCAAATTAAAATACAGGACATAAGTAACAACCCTGGACATTATATATATTAACAACAAGAACAAGAATCTGAAAGATGGAGAGAAAGCAGACCACTTAGGGACTCAGGACCTGAGGAACAACAGTGCAGTGAGTTCCCTGGATTTTCTTATTGCCTCATATATCACAGACTGGGTGCCGGAGAAGCTAATGACCAGGAAATGGCAATAGGCACAGAGAAAAAAGCCCTAACAAAAGCCTGCTCTCTCTAGTCAAAGGACCAGGGAAGGGGCAGCCTAGCAAGACAGAAAACTTTTAGAAAATAACCACTCTGCTGTAGCCAAACACCACAGGAAAAAAACTATGGTCCCGTCTCCACCCACGCCAGTAAAGACTTGACTGAAGAGCTAAGACTTCCACCTTCACCAGGCTGTAATGAGGTATCCCAAATCTCCCACTGGGATGGTTTCAGAGAAGACCAAGTAGGGAGCTAGGACTTTAGTCCCTCTGTGTGTCAACAGAGGCTGAGTGAGGAACCTAGTCTTCTAACTTACTTGGCAGCTAGGAGCCTGCATCCCCCTTTTCCCACCAGTGCAGTGTCAGAGAAGACCTGTTAAAAAAAAATTAAGTATGATCCGGAGTCTCATAACATAATACCCAAAATGCCTAGATTTGAATAAAACATCACTTGTCATTACAAGAATCAGTTCAATCTCAACTTGAATGAGAAAGAACAATCACAGATGCCAACATCAAGAAGACACAGATATTAGGACTACCTAACAAAGATTTTAAAGCAGCCATGATAAAAGTGCTTCAATGAGCACATATGAACCCTCTTAAAAGAAAGGAAAAAATAGAAAGTCTAAGCAAACAAAGAGAAGATATAAAGAAGAACCAAATGGAGATGTTAGTAATGAAAAATACAATAGCCTAAATAAAAAAAAATAAGTGATTGAGCTCAATAGCAGAATGGTGAGGACAGAGGAAAGAATCAATGAACTAGAAGACAGAACAATAGACATCACCCATTCGGAACAATAGAGAAAAAGTAGACTGAGAAAATAAAAAACAGAGCTTCAGGGATCTGTGGGACTATAACAAAAATATCTAACATTCATGTCATCAGAATCCCAGAAGGAGAGGAGAAAGAGGATGGGCCTAAAAAAGTACTTCAAGAATTAACAGCAGAAAAATCCCAAATCTGGCAAAAGATATAAACCTATAGATTCAAGAAGCTGACCAAACCCCAAACAGGATAAAACCAAATAAAACTCACACCGAGATGCATCACAGTCAAACTTCTGAAAACTAAAGACAAAGTCTGAACAAGAGCAAGAAAGAAATGACACCTTACCTATAAACGGAAAACAATCCAAATGACAGTGGATTTTTCACAAGAAACCATGAAGGCCAGAAGGAAGTGATGTGACATTTTTTTTTTAATATAATTTTTATTGTGCTTTAAGTGAAAGTTTACAAATCAAGTCAGTCTCTCACACAAAAACCCATATACACCTTGCTACACACTCCCAATTACTCTCCCCCCAATGAGACAGCCAGCTCTCTCCCTCCACTCTCTCTTTTCATGTCCATTTCACCAGCTTCTAACCCCCTCCACCCTCTCATCTCCCCTCCAGGCAGGAGATGCCAACATAGTCACAAGTGTCCACCTGATCCAAGAAGCTCTCCAACCCATTGTCCAGTCCAATCCATGTCTGAAGAGTTGGCTTCGGGAATGGTTCCTGTCCTGGGCCAACAGAAGCTCTGGGGGCCATGACCACCGGGGTCCTTCCAGTCTCAGTCAGACCATGAAGTCTGGTCTTACGAGAATTTGGGGTCTGCATCCCACTGCTCTCCTGCTCCCTCAGGGGTTCTCTGTTGTGTTCCCTGTCAGGGCAGTCATGAGTTGTAGCCGGGCACCATCTAGTTCTTCTGGTCTCAGGATGATGTAGTCTCTGGTTCATGTGGCCCTTTCTGTCTCTTGGGCTCATAATTGCCTGTGTCCTTGGTGATCTTCATTCTCCTTTGATCCAGGTGGGTTGAGACCAATTGATGCATCTTAGATGGCTGCTTGCCAGCATTTTAGACCCCAGACACCTGATGTGACATTTTTTAAGCTCTGAAAGAAAGGAACTGTCAACCCAAAATTCTATATCCAGCCATATTATCCCTCATATGAAGGAAAACTATGAGAATTTGTCACCAGCAGCCCTACCCTAAAAGAATGGCTAAAGGAAGCTCTCTAAACTGAAAGAAAATGATAAAAGAAGGAAACTTGGAACCTCAAAAAGGAAGAAAAAAACAATTAAAAAAGGTAAAAACATGGATAAATAGGTTTTCCTTCTCTTCAGTTTTCTAAATTTGGACTGACGGTTGAAGCAAAAAATTTTAACACTGCCTGACGTGGTTCTTAATTTATGTAAAGGAAATATAAAAATATATATATATTATAAATGGAAGAGGGTAAAGGGGCATAAAGAGAGGTAAGGATTTCTATACTTCACTCAAACTGGTAAAATGTCGACACCAATTGACTGTGATAAATTATGTATACACAATGTAGTACCTAGCACAATCACTAAAAAAACTATACAAAGAGATAAACCCCAAACACAATAGATAATCAAAATAGAATTCTTAACATGATATAAGTAACCCACAGGAAGTTACAAAAAGGAACACTGAGAAACAAAACAGAAAAGGAGCACAGAGAAATAAGATGATAGTCTTAATCTCTAATGTATCAGTAATTTACATTAAATGTATGTAGTCTAAATGCATCAATTAAAACAATTAGATTAGAATAGTGAATAGCAAAAAATACTGATGCCCAGTTAAAATTGAATTTCAGATAAACAGTGTGCCTTAGGGTGGATTCTGTCTAGAGGAGCAAAACCACGGAAGCATATATGTATTCTTGTTATTGTTGTTAGGTGCTGTTGAGTAGGTTCTGACTCATAGCGACCCTATGCACGACAGAACAAAACAGTGCCCGGTCCTGCACCATGCTCACAATTATTGCTATGTTTGAGCCCATTGTTACAGCCACGGCACCAACCCACCCCGCTGAGGGTCTTCCTCTTTTTCACTGACCCTCTACTTTACCAAGTATAATGTCCTTCTTCAGGGACCAGTCCCTCCTTATAACATGTCCAAACTACTTGCTTCTAAGGAGCATTCTGGTTGTATTTCTTCCATGACAGATTTGTTCATTCTTTTGGCAGTCCATGGTATGTTCAATATTTTTTGCCAACATTGTAATTTAAATGTGTCAATTATTATTTGGTCTTCCTTATTCATTGTCCAGCTTTTGCATGCATATGAGGCAATCAAAAACACCGTGGCTTGGGTCAGGCACACCTTAGTCCTCAAAGAGGCATTTTTGCTGTTTTTTTTGCACTTTAAAGAGGTCTTTTGCAGCAGATTTGCTCAATGCAATGGGTCTTTTGATTTCTTGACTGCTGCTTCCATGGCTGTTGATTGTGGATCCACATAAAATGAAATCCTTGACAATTTCAATCTTTTCTCTGTTTATCGTAATGTTGCTTATTGGTCCAGTTGTGAGGATTTTTGTTTTCTTTATGTTGAGGTGTAGTCCACACTGAAGGCTGTGGTCTTTGATCTTCATCAGTAACTGTTTCAAGTCCTCTTCACTTTCAGCAGGCAAGGTTGTGTCAACTGCATGACGCAGGTTGTTAATGCCTCTAATCCTTGATGCCTCGTTCTTCACATAGTCCAGCTTCTCAGATTATTTGCTCAGCATACAGATTGAACACGTATGGTGAAAAGGCACAACCCCGACGCATACCATTCCTGATTTTAAATCATCCAGATCCCCTTGTTCTGCTCAAATGACTGCCTCTTGATCTATGTACAGGTTCCTCATGAGCACAAATAAGTGTTCCGGAATTCCCATTCTTTGCAATGTAATTCATAATTTATTATGATCCACATGGTTGAATGCCTTTGCATAGTCAATAAAACACAGGTAAACATCTTTCTGGTATTGCCTGCTTTCAGCCAAGATCCACCTGACATCAGCAATGATATCCCTCATTCCATGTCCTCTTCTGAATCTGGCTTGAGTTTCTGGCAGTTCCTTGTCAATGTATTGCTGCAACCATTTTTGAATTATCCTCAGGAAAATTTTACTTGTGTGTGACATTAATGATATTGTTCAATAATTTCTGCATTCCGATGAAACTCCTCTCTTAGGAATGGGCACAAGTATGGATATCTTCCAGTCAGTTGGCCAGGTAGCTGTCTTCCAAATTTCTTGGCATAGACAAGTGAGCACCACCTCCAGTGCTGCATTCGTTTGTAGAAACATCTCACTTGGTATTCCGTCAATTCCTGAAGCCTTGTTTTTTTTTGCCAAAGCCTTCAGTGCAGCTTAGACTTTCTCCTTCAGTACTATCAGTTCTTGATCATCTGCTGCTTCCTGAAATGGTTGAATGTCAACCAATTCTTTTTGGTACCGTGACTCTGTGTATTTCTTCCATTTTCTTTTGATGCTTCCTACATCAATCAATATTTTATCCATATTGTCGTTGTCATTAGGTGCCACTAAGTTGGCTCCAACTCATATCAACCTTATGTACAACAAAACAAAATGCTGCCCAGTCCTGCACCATTCTTACAATTGTTGCTATGTTTGAGCCCATTGTTGCAGCCCACGGGGCTGCAGTATCTGGCAAATCCTAGAATTAGCAGGAGAGACGGCAGGCTGCTGGCTCAGAGGGCTGTGGAAACTGGCGAATCCCAGAATTGGCAGGTCAGATGGCAGGCTGCTGGCTCAAGTCCCAAGAACTGGAGGACAGATAATAATGAGCCAGATGCAGGATTCAGAATGAGAGAGAGAGCTTTGCCAGAGCATCCATATATATTGGATACAGAACACACCCTCAAGAAAACTCCCCTTACATCAGATACCTGAGTAAGGGTGTGACTTGAGTAAGAGTCTGACTTGACTCACACCCTCTAGAAAAGGTGTGACACAAGCTCTGACTTGACTCACACCCTCTTGAAAAGGTGTGACACCCTCTAGAAAAGGTGCGACACCCTCCAGAAAAGGTGTGACACACCCTCTAGAAAAGATGTGACCCTACACTAATCCTGCCTCATTAACATATACAGGTAAGGATTTACAACACCTAAATGGAGGATAATTACATAATATCACAAAAATGGAGGATGATTACACATACTGAGAATCTTAGCCTAGCCAAGTTGACACAGTCCACCCCTTGTCAACTTGGCACCTGTACACAACTCCTTAAACCATACATAATCTCAAAATAAAAGATAATTATAAGGTTGTATTTGCACCTAACAGGATACAACTAGCACGCATACAGCCAAAAATGCCTAGCCTCGTTTATATCTTAAATTTTATAAGTGATGGGATAAGGGTGAGAAGAAAACAAAAACATTTGCTAAATATGTAATGTATATATATACACATATCCCCACACATCTGTTAGTTTGTCATACCATGGGAGCTTGCGTGTTGCTGTGATGCTGGAAGCTATGCCACCAGTATTCAGATACCAGCAGGGTCATCCATGGTGGATAGGCTTCAGCTGACCTTCCAGACTAAAATAGACTAGGAAAAATGGCCTGGTGGACTATTTCTGAAAAGAATTAGCCAGTGAAAACCTTATGAATAGTATGAGAACATTGTCTGATATAGTGCCGGAAGATGAGCCCCTCAGGTTGGAAGGCACTCAAAATATGACTGGGGAAGAGCTGCCTCCTCAAAGTAGAGGCGACCTTAGTGATGTGGATGGAGTCAAGCTTTCAGGACCTTCATTTGCTGATGTGGCATGACACAAAATAAGAAGAAACCGCTGCAAATATCCAATAATAAACGGAATGTGAGATGTACAAAGTATGAATCTAGGAAAATTGGAAATCATCAAAAATGAAATGGAACAAATAAACATCCATAATCTAAGCATTAGTGAGCTGAAATGGACTGGTATGGGCCATTTTGAATCAATCATATGGCCTACGATGCCAGGAATGACAAATTGAAGAAGAATGACATCACATGCATCATCAAAAAGAACATTTCAAGATCTATCCTGAAGTACAACACTGTCAATGAAAGGATAATATCCATACTCTTACAAGGAAGACCAGTTAATAGAACTATTACTCAAATTTACGCACCAACCACTAAGGCCAAAAATGAAGAAATTGAAGATTTTTTCCAATTTCTGCAGTCTGAAATTGATCGAACATGCAACCAGGATGCATTGATAATTACTAGTGATTGGAATGCAAAAATTGGAAACAAAGAAGAAGGATCAATAATTGGAAAATATGGCCTTAGCAATAGAAACAATGCTGAAAATCACATGACAGAATTTTGCAAGACCAACAACCTTTTCATTACAAATACCTTTTTCAACAACTTAAATGGCATCTATACACATGGACCTTGCCAAAGGGAATACGTAAAAGTCAAATCAACTACATCTGTGGAAAGAGATGATGGAAAGCTCAATATCATCAGTCAGAAGAAGGCCAGGGGCTGACTGTGGAACAGACCACCAATTGCTCATGTGCAAGTTCAAATTGAAACTGAAGAAAATTAGAACAAGTCCATGAGAGCCAAAGTATGACCTTGAGTATATCCCACCTGAATTTAGAGACCATCTCAAGAATAGATTTGAAGTGGTGAATACTAATGACCAAAGACCAGACTAGTTGTGGAATGACCTCAAGGATATCATACATGAAGAAAGCAAGAGGTTATTAAAAAGACAGGAAAGAAAGAAAAGACCAAAATGGATGTCAGAAGAGACTCTGAAACTTATTCTTGAAAGTCAGCTAAAGCAAAAGGAAGAAATGATGATGTAAAAGAGCAGAAGATTTCGAGAAGACAAAGTAAAGTGTTATAATGACATGTGCAAAGACATACAGATAGAAAACCAAAAGGGAAGAACACACTTGGCATTTCTCAAGCTGAAAGAGCTGAAGAAAAAATTCAAGACTCCAGTTGCAATAGTGAAGGATTCCACGGAGAAAATATTAAACAACACAGGAAGCATCAAAAGGAGATGAAAGGAATACACGGAGTTGCTATACCAAAAAGAACTGGTCGACGTTCAACCATTTCAGGAGGTAGCATATGATCAGGAACTGATGGTACTGAAGGAAGAAGTCCAAGCCGCACTGAAGGGATTGGTGAAAAACAAGGTTCCAGCAACTGATGAAATATCAATTGAGATGTTTCAGCAAAGGGATGCAGCACTGGAAGTGCTCACTCGTCTATGCCAAGAAATTTGGAAGACAGCTACCTGGCCAACTGACTGGAAGAGATTCATATTTATGCCTATTCCCAAGAAAGGTGATCTAACTGAATGCAGAAATTATTGAACAGTATCATTAATATCACACGAAAGTAAAATTTTCCTGAAGATCAAAAGCCACTGCAGCAGTATATTGACAGCGAACTACCAGAAATTCAAGCCAGATTCAGAACAGGATGTGGAATGAGTGATATTGCTGATGTCAGATGGATCCTGGATGAAAGCAGAGAATACCAGAAAGATGTTTACCTCTGTTTTATTGACTCTGTAAAGGCATTCAACCGTGTGTATCATAACAGATTATGAATTACATTGCAAAGAAGGGGAATTCCAGAGCGCTTAATTGTGCTCATGAGGAATCTGTACACAGACCAAGAAGCAGTCATTCAAACACAACAAGGGGGTACTGATTGGTTTAAAGTCAGGAAAGGTGTGCATCGGGGTTGTATCCTTTCATCATACCTATTCAATCTGTATGCTGAGCAAATAATACGAGAAGCTGGACTATATGAAGAAGGACAGGGCATTAGGATTGGAGGAAGAATCATTAACAACCTGCACTATGCAGATGACACAACTTTGCTTGCTGAAAGTGAAGAGGACTTGAAGCACTTACTAATGAAGATCAGAGACCACAGCCTTCAGTATGGATTGTACCTCAACATAAAGAAAACAAAAATCCTCACAACTGGACCAGTAAGCAACATCATGATAAACGGAGAAAAGATTGAAGTTGTCAAGGATTTCATTTTACTTGGATCCGCAATCAACAGCCATGGAAGCAGCAGTCAAGAAATCAAACAACGCATTGCATTGGGTAAATCTGCTGCAAAGGACCTCTTTAAAGTGTTGAAAAGCAAAGACGTCACCTTGAAGACTAAGGTGCGCCTGACCCAAGCCATGGTGTTTTCAATCACCTTATTATGCACATGAAAGTTGGATGATGAATAAGGAAGACCGAAGAAGAATTGATGCCTTCGAATTATGGTATTGTCAAAAAATATTGAATATACCATGGACTGCCAAAGGAATGAACAAATCTGTCTTGGAAGAGCAACCAGAATGCTCCTTAGAAGCAAGGATGGTGATATTACTTCCCACGTGCTTTGGACATGTTATCAGGCGGGATCAGTCCCTGGAGAAGGACATCATGCTTGGTAAAGTACAGGGTCAACGAAAAAGAGGAAGACCCTCAAGGAGATGGATTGACACAGTGGCTGCAAAAATGGGCTCGAGCATAACAATGATTGTGTGGATTGCACAGGACCCAGCAGTGTTTTGTTCTGTTGTACATAGGGTTGCTATGAGTTGGAACTGACTTGACAGCACCTAACAACAACAACAGCAACATGTATACATATGCACACATACACGTATAATAAAACAGGGAAGAAATACTCATAGCAATTATAGTCTTCATTTCTGCAACTTGTCATGTGGTTGTAACTGGTATTTAGAACTACCTTCTTCCACCACCCATTCCGTATTCACTTTACCCTCAGGAAGCACCTCTGCTGGCTGTGGTTCTTTTCCTGGGGTGTGGGGCAGGGGTGACCCAAACCTTCATTCCTGAAGGGTCTGGGCCATTAGTAGTCATGTCAGAATAGGGTTGCTATAGTTTTCCATTGACTTTAATCAGGAAGCATCGTAGTACTAAGAGACATCCTAAGAGATCTCCTGTATTCCAGACATACCCATCTTTACCTCCACTATCCAATATCAATCCAATTTCCCTTTGGTAATCAGGATCATTCACAACAGCCAATATGGTAACTCCCTTCTTTGCTTGTCGATCCAGATGCATGAGGAGCCCAAAGTGACCAGGTGGCATTCTTAACTGCCAGTTCAGTGGAATCACTGTTGTGTCTCCTGGTGGGAGCATCCCTCCCTTTGAAACTAAGACCTCTAGACCTGCAGAGCATAGGGTGGCAGGGACAGGAAGCAAAAATTGCTAGTGGTAATAGTGAGTGTTGCCAGTTCCATTTCCACCCATTGATTCCTGGACCCATGAATCCTGGCTATGGGAGAAAGAGCGCCATATATTGGATGCTGGTTTACAGCATATACAGCCTCCTGGAGAACGTTGCCCCAATCCTGCAAGGTATTCCCACTTGATTGTTAAAATCCTCCTTTGCCAAAGTCACCGTTTGGTGAGCATTCACATGAGACACAAATATTTTCACTTCTTTGGCTCATTCAGAGATATCTATCCACATGCCTCTTCCCCATGCCTCCTTGTCAACAATTTTCCAATCATGTTACTTCCAAGTCCCTGACCATCAAGCCAAACCATTGGCCACAGCCCATGAATCCACATACAGTCACACACCTGGCCATCTCTCCTTCCAAGAAAAATGAACAACCAGGTGCACTGCTTGAAGCTCTGCCCACTGGGAGGATTACCCTTCACCACTGTCCCTCAGGGAGGTCTTAGAAAGGGGCTGTGGTGCTGTTGCTATCCACTTCTGAGTGGTGCCTGTATATTGTGCAGAACCATCTGTAAACCAGGCACAAGTTTTCCCTTCCTCAGTCAACTAATTGTAAGGAACGCCACATGAGGCCATAGATGCAGACTGGGAGAAGGAAAGTAATGTAACAGTAATGGGGACCATGAGCATTTAGGCCACTTCCGCATGTAACTTACTGTACGTTCAGGTCCTGCTCGAGCCCAATCTTATATATACCATTTCTGTTTAATAATGGAGTGCTGCTCTGCACATCTGACTTTATGACTCTGTGGATCAGACAATACCCATTTCATAATGGCCAACTCAGGCCACATGGTGACTTGGTGGCCTATGGTTAAGCTTTCAGTCTCTACTAAGTCCCAGTAGCAAGCCAAAAGCTGTTTCTCAAAAGGAGAGTAGTTATCTGCAAAGGGTGGCAAAGCTTTGCTCCAAAATCATAAGGGTCTGCACTGTGATTCACCAGAAGGGGCCTGCCAAAAAGTGTAAACAGCATCTTGATCTGTCACGGACACTTAAGAACCATTGGATCAGCCGGATCATATGGCCTGTCATGGACTGAATGGTGTCCCCAAAAATGTGTATCAACTTGGCTAGGCTGTGATTCCCAGTATTGTGTGACTGTCCACCATTTTGTCATCTGATGTGATTATCCTATGTGTTGTAAATCTTACATCCATGATGTTAATGAGGCAGGATAAGAGGCGGTTATGTTAATAAAAACCCAAACCCCCACTGCCATCGAGTCAATTCCGACTCATAGTGACCCTATAGGACAGGGTAGAACTGCCTCATAGAATTTCCAAGGAGTGCCTGGCGGATTTGAACTGCTGACCTTTTGGTTAGCAGCTATAGCACTTAACCACTATGCCACCAGGGTTTCCGTTAGGGTTAATAAGGCAGGACTTAATCTACAAGATCAGGTTGTGTCTTAAGCCAACCTCTTTTGAGATACAGAAAAGAGAAGTGAGCAGAGAGACATGGGGGACCTCATACCACCAAGAGACAAGAGCCAGGAGAATAGCGCATCCTTCGGACCCAGGGTCCCTGCACTGAGAAGCTCCTCAACCAGGGAAGATTGATAACAAGGACCTTCCCCCAGAGCCAACACAGAGAGAAAGCCTTCCCCTGGAGCTGGCACCCTGGATTTGGACTAAATTTGCACTTCTAGCCTCCTAAACTGTGAGAGAATAAATTTCTCTTTGTTAGAGTCATCCACTTGTGGTATTTCTGTTATCATAGCACTAGATAACTAAGACATGGCCCAAGTGGAAGAGTGGCTTGCACGGCAGCCTGAACCTGTTGCAGAGCCTTCTTTTGTTCTGGACCCCATTCAAAACTAGCAGCTTTTCAAGTCACTTGATAAATAGGCCAGAGTAGTACACACAAATGAGGGCTATGTTGCCTCCAAAATCCAAAGAGGATAACCAGGCATTGTGCCTCCTTTTTAGTTGTCAGAGAGGCCAACGTAACAACTATTTCTTTACTTTAGAAGGAATATCTTGATATGCCCCACACCACTGGAACCCTAGAAATTTCACTGAGGTGGAAGACGCCTGAATTTTTGTCAGATTAATTTCCCATCATCTAGCATACAGATGTCTTACCAATAAGTCTAGAGTCATTTATACTTCTTCCTTACCAGGTCCAATCATCATAATGTCATAAGTGAAATGGACCAGTGTGACGTCTTGTGGAAGGGAAAGGCAATCAAGGTCCCTATTGGCTAAATTATTACATAGGGTTAGAGAGTTGATATAGCTCTGAGGTAGGAGAGTAAATGTGTATTTCTGGCCTTGCCAGCTAAAGGAAAACTGCTTCTGTTTTTCCTTGAAAACCAGAATTGAGAAAAAGGCATTGGCCAGATCAATAGCTGCATACCAGGTACCAGAAGATATATTAATTTGCTCAAGCAATGAACCAGCATCTAGAACAGCAGCTGCAATTGGTGTTACCACCACTTTAAGTTTACTGTAATCCACTGTCATTCTTCAACATCCATCTGTTTTTTGCACAAGCCAAATAGGCAAGTTGAATGGGAATGTGGTGGGAATCATCACGCCTGTATTCTTCAAGTCCTCGATGGTGACACTAATCTCTGCAATCCCTCCAGGAATGCGGTATTGCTTTTGGTTTACTATTTTCCTAGGTAGAGGCAGTTCTAATGGCTTCCATTTGGCTTTTCCTACCATAATAGCCCTTATTCCACTTGTCAGAGATCCAATGTGGGGGCTCTGCCAGTTGCTGAGTATGTCTATTCCAATTATGCATTCTGGAACTGGGGAAATCACTACAGGGTGCTGAGTACGTCTATTTCAACTATACATTCTGGAACTGGGGAAATCATTGGACCTAGTGTAAGGTGGACTGAGCTAAGACTCCATTAATAACCTGATCCCCATACACCACTACTCTGAATGGTGGGCCACAGTGATGTTTTTGATCTCTTGGAATTAGTGTCAGTTCAGAGCCAACGTCCAGTAATCCCCAAAAAGTCTGATTATTTCCTTTTCCCCAATGAACAGTTACTCTCATAAAAGGCTGTGGATCCATTTTGGGAAGCCTGGAAGAAAGATTAACAGTATAAATTTTTGGCATTGAGTGGGGTCCTTCCTCAAGGGAACCCAGCCTCCCCTTAATTCAAGGGGTTGTGGTCTTTAAACTCACTTAAGTCTGGGAATTGATTGAGGGACCATGACTCTTTATTCCCGTGAATCAAATTAGACTGTTGTTCACTTGACCTAGAATTCTTTCGCTTGTATAGATCAAGTAAATATTTAGCAGATTTCCCATCTATTTCACTCCTAGGGACACCATGACTAAGTAACCAACGTCATAAGTCTTAATAGCAGTCAGACTATTCTGATTACTGCTTTGACTCTGCTGTCCATTATGGAACGCCCACCTAGTCTTTGTCAATTAAGTACCGCCACTTGGCTTCTACCAGCACAGGGTCCAATCAGACCCATTCTAATTAGGTGTCTTAATTCAGTTAGGGCAGTTCCCACTGTCAAACCAGATTTACATAAAAAACAATCACAGTGGTCTTCAAGGATGCTGCGTCTCCCTTCACAAATTTGTTCCTCACCGTTGTAGTAAAAGATGTGTCTTTTAGGCATTCCATGGGTGTGTCTGTCAGCCCAACCTGATAAATCTACTCTAACATGCCAAATTTACCAAGCCTTTGGATACCTTCTTCTACAATATACCAAAGCAGGTCTGTCATTTCAACTTGGTTTAGTGTAGGCCACCGCTTAATCCATGCTTCAGTGAACTAACCAAATAAACTATTAGATTCTTTCCTAATCTCTCGAGCTGAAACATTGAATGAAGCATCTGTGCTTAGTGGGCCCATATCGATCAACTCAGACTGATCCAAGTTTATGTTCCTTGCACCATTATCTCACGCCATTAATAGCCACTCCCACATGTATTTCCCAGGTTTCTGTCTATATATATTAGAAAAATCAAGCAGTTCTTTTGGAGGGTAGCGTATCCCTTCCTGGGTCATGATTTGTACTTCACCTCTTGGGGCTCTCTGGAACTTAAGTATAGTTATGGGTCTAGAAGCAAAAGTGAGTGGTGGGCGTGGATCCTGGTTGCATTTCACAATGTCTTGTAAGGCATCTGCCTCAGGTGCTGTCCCAAGTGATAGCTCAAAGACTCTTCAGGAACAGCTGGGTTAATCTCACCAGATGGGAGTGGAAGGGATATGGTTTTACTGAGGAGGGTGGCTTAGTAGACAAAGACGGAGTAATCTCTTCAGATAGGAGTAAGAAGGCTGGTTCTATTGGCAAGAGTGATTTAACATTAGGGGCTCAATGTCCCCAGCTTCTTGATTATCTGCCCACACGTCCCCATCCCACGTTTCAGGAACCCATTTCTTCCCAATCAATGCCCTCACTTTAACTTCAGACACCATTTGAGGTCGGGAATTCAGTTGGCATTGTAATTCAGCCACTCTTACAATAAGACTCTGGGCTTGGTTTTCGGCAATATCAGCTCTGTTACTACAAGAAATAAGGCTTTCTTTCAGGGCACAAGTGGAAACTTCCAGGTCTTAATGTGACACTCCAGCTGTGACTCAGAAGCCCCAAACTCATCTTTCTTTCACCACTTTGTCTAGCAAAAGCAGGACCAACCAATCAGTCTCCCTATAATCTCATTCTGACAAAATTGCAGAAAAGTATCAAATATGCAATCACCCAGAGCTTTGTTTCTCACAAATATTTGATCCATTGGCAGAGATATTTTGGGTATTTCTGTTGCCACCTCATCGATTATCAGTACCCTCTTTACTACTGGAGGCAGAGTCATCAGTCCCTTTAAGACTAACCAGGCTCAAGAACTAATTCAGAAAACTCATCCTTATGACTTTGTTCCTCCAGAACCACTCTTGATACCAAATGTCTTAGGCTGGGTTCTCTAGAGGAGCAAAATCAGTGAAATATATATATATGGACTGATCCACTTGTTCTGTCCGAACAACTGCCTCTTGATCTATGTAAAGGTTCCTCATGAGTACAATTAAGTGTTCTGGAATTCCAATTCTTCGCAGTGTTATCCATAGTTTGTTATGATCCACACAGTTGAATGCCTTTGCATAGTCAATAAAACACAGGTAAACATCCTTCTGATATTCTCTGCCTTCAGCCAGGATCCATTTGACATCAGCAATGATATCCCTGGTTCCACGTCCTCTTCTGAAACCAGCCTGAATTTCTGGCAGTTCCCTGTCGTTATACTGCTACAGCCGTTTTGAATGATCTTCAGCAAAATTTTGCTTGCGGGTGATATTAATGATATTGTTCTATAATTTCCACATTCGGTTGGATCACCTTTCTTGGGAACAGGCATAAATATGGATCTTTTCCAGTCAGTTGGCCAGGAAGCTGTCTTCCACATTTCTTGGCATAGACGAGTGAGCACCTGCACCGCTGCGTCTGTTTGTTGAAACATCTCAATTGATATTCCATCAGTTCCTGGAGCCTTGTTTTTCGCCAGTGCCTTCAGAGCAGCTTGGACTTCTTCCTTCAGTACAATGGGTTCCTGATCATATGCCACCTCTTGAAATGGTTGAATATCGACTAATTCTTTTTGGTATAATGACTCTGTGTATTCCTTCCATCTTCTTTTGATGCTTCCCACGTCCTTTAATATTTTCCCCATGGAATCCTTCACTATTGCAACTTGAGCCTTGAATTTTTCCTTCAGTTCTTTCACCTTGAGAAACACCGAGCGTGTTCCTCCCTTTTGGTTTTCCATCTGCAGCTCTTTGCACATGTCATTATAATACTTTGTCTTCTCGAGATGCCCTTTGAAATCTTCTGTTCAGTTCTTTTACTTCATCAATTCTTCCTTTTCCTTTAGCTGCTCGACGCTCAAGAGCAAGTTTCAGAGTCTCCTCTGACATTCATCTTGGTCTTTTTTTTCTTTCCTGTCTTTTCAGTGACCTCTTGCTTTCTTCGTGGATGTTGTCTTTGATGTCATTCCACAACTCGTCTGGTCTTCGATCAGACGAGTTGTGGAATGACATCAAAGACAACATCCACGAAGAAAGCATTAGTGTTCGATGCGTCAAATCTATTCTTGAGATGGTCTCTAAATTCAGGTTGGATGTACTCAAGGTCATATTTTGGCTCTCGTGGACTTGCTCTGATTTTCTTCAGTTTCAGCTTGTACTTGCATATGAGCAATTGATGGTCCGTTCCACAGTCGGCCCCTGGCCTTGTTCTGACTGATGATATTGAGCTTTTCCATCGTCTCTTTCCACATTTGTAGTCAATTTGATTTCTGTGTGTTCCATCTGGCGAGGTCCATGTGTATAAAAAAAAAGTGTATAGTCGCCGTTATATTGGTGAAAGAAGGTATTTGCAATGAAGAATTCATTGGTCTTGCAAAATTGTATCATTTGATCTCCGGCATTGTTTCTATCACCAAGGCCATGTTTTCCAACTACTGATCCTTCTTCTTTGTTTCCAACTTTTGCAGTCCAGTTGCCAGTAATTATCAATGCATCTTGATTGCATGTTCGATCAATTTCAGACTGCAGCAGCTGCTAAAAAAAAGTCAGGAAAGGTGTGCATCAGGGTTGTAACATTCCACTGTCCTATTCAATCTGTACGCTGAGCTAATAATCCAAGAAGCTGGACTACATAAAGAACAACGGGGCTGCAGGACTGGAGGAAGACTCATTAACAACCTGCGTTATGCAGATGACACAACCTTGCTTGCTGAAAGTGAAGAGGACTTGAAGCACTTACTAATGAAGATCGAAGACCACAGCCTTCAGTATGGATTACACCTCAACATAAAGAAAACAAAAATCCTCACAACTCGACCAATGCGCAACATCATTATAAACGGAGAAAAGATTGAAGTTGTCGAAGATTTCATTTTACTTGGATCCACAATCAACACCCATGGAAGCAGCAGTCAAGAAATCAAAAGACGCATTGCCTTGGGCAAATCTGCTGCAAAGGACCTCTTCAAAGTGTTGAAGAGCAAAGATGTCACCCTGAAGGCTAGGGTGCGCCTGACCCAAGCAATGGTTTTTTCAATCACATCATATGCATGTGAAAGCTGGACAATGAATAAGGAAGACCGAAGAAGAGTTGACGCCTTTGAATTGTGGTGTTGGTGAAGAATATTGAATATACCATGGACTGCCAAAAAACGAACAAAACTGTCTTGGAAGAACTGCGGCCAGAATGCTCCTTAGAGGCAAGGATGGCAAGACTGCGTCTTACATACTTTGGACATGTTGTCAGGAGTGATCAGTCCCTGGAGAAGGACATCATGCTTGGCAGAGTACAGGTCAGTAGAAAAGAGGAAGACCCTCAACAAGGTGGATTGACACAGTGGCTGCAACAATGAGTTCAAGCATAACAACGATTGTAAGGATGGCGCAGGACCGGGCAGTGCTTCGTTCCGTTGTGCATAGGGTCACTCTGAGTCGGAACTGACTCGACGGCACCTTACAACAACACATATATGAAAAGAGATTTATTTCAAGGAAATAGCTCACACAGTTGTGGAGGCTGGCAAGTCCCAAATCCGTGGATAAGACATCAGATTTGAGGCTTCTCCTGACTCACGTGGTCGCAGGGGCTGATGAATCCAAAGTTGGAAGGTCAGACGGCAGGTTGCTAGTTCACATCCCAAGAACCAGGGGTCAGAGGATGATGAGTTGGATGCAGGATCCAGGGATGGTGAGCTTTGCCAGAACACCTATATATATTGGATGCAGGCTACACCCGAAAGGAAACTCCCCTTTCAACTGATTGGCTGCTCAGATTAGATCACAAAATGGAAAATGATTACATAATGTCTGCCAAACCACTGAGAGTCATGGCCTAGCCAAATTGACACATAACCTTAACCATCACACTGCGAATAATTTTTCCCTTTGTTTTATAATTTATTTTATTTTTGCTGAGAATATATACAGCGGAACATACACCAATTATTTCTACATATACAGTTCAGTGACATTGATTACATTTTTCAAGTTATGCAACAACAGTGAATAATTTTTTAGTATAAGTTTGTCCCATGCAACATTTGGGACATACACTAATATGTTATTCATTTTTCTGAGATTCAAATTTAACTGGGAATCCTAGTTTTTATCTGGCATCCCTAGTTTTGGATGAGCCTTGATTTTTTGACTGAGATCTTGCATACCTCAGGATTATCAGTCTGAATACCAATGGTCACCACCCCAAGCCTAGGCAGAGATGGGGAATTTTTAAGAGCGCCAGCTGAGTGGGTTCTAGTCCATCGGTAACTCTCCCTTTGACAATTGTTTAATTCCTCATAGCTGCTTGTTTTCTTCCCAATTGCTCACCTGTTTAAAAATCAATTGTAGGAAGAAAATAAACTGTTTAGCATCTGTGACTTCTCCAAGGGAACAGTTAATTTTCTATGAGATAAGTTTCTCTCATAAGATTATTGTATGAATTAAATGAAATAATGCAAGTGAAAGCCCTTAGCACCCAACAATTGCTCAATAAATTTTGCTTTCCTTCTTTTCTTAAACACCAGGGATAACTTTCTGACTTCCTTGTTAGCGGGTGAAGGTGCAGAACAGTGAGTGACCTCCTGAACCCTGAAATGCCATTTTTATTATTTTGTTAACTAATGCTTTTATTGAAAAGGAAAGACATGGTTAACAAAAATCCAGGCAGTGCAACATGGTATATGATGAAAAGGAAGTCTCTCTCCCATCCCAAGGCCCAGTCCCCCACTTCCTCTCCCTGGATGCAACCACTGCTACCAATTTACTCTTCCAGAGTTCTATGCAAAAAAAAAAAAATGCATATGTATGTCTATATATAATCCTCCTTTTTCCCACCAATGTGAACATACTAGACACTCTGTTCTGCACCCTCACATGCTATTTTTAGCTTCTAATTGCCTGGCTGCAGCCTGGTTGCAGTGTAATACAAATGGTTGATCCTGAGGGTCCTTATGAAAAAGAACCCTTTGAAACTTGTTGCTACCAGTTATTGTAAGGATGTTGTCAAGGATGTCGTTCATTGTATCCCACAGCATCCTCTCCGAGGACCCCCGGGAGGAATTCCTGTCTGATCTTAGTACTGAGAACAGTTGTCCTTCTGAGTAATTAGTTTGTTTTTATCTCCTGGACATTGTGAATTGTGTAACAAGGTTTCCCCTTTCCTGTTGGCTGCTGGAAAGCTTAGGGCCAACTTTGGGGCCCACCCATTGCAGGAGCAGAGGTCTTTATGATACACATTTCTAGTCCTTGTTCTTGGCTCCGTCTGTGCCCACTGTTGTTTTTTGATCTTTAATTTGTTATCTTGACATATTTTGTGTACCTTTGTAAACTACCCGAAATTTTTTCTGAGAAAAGATGAAGTTGAAATAAAGAAATAACTGCCTGGTTTTACTGACTCACTACCTCCAATCCCCACCCTCCCCTCCCTTGTGGTTTTTAGCTGCCACTGAGTCAGCCCCCAACGCATGGGGACCCCATGTGCAACAGAATGAAATAATGCCCGGTCCTGCACTAGTCCCATGATCGGTTGTGGACTGTACCTTGTGATCCATAGGCTTTTCATTGGCTGATTTTTGGAAGCAGATCACCAGGACTTTCTTCCTAGTCCCTTTTAGCCTGGAAGCTCTGCTGAAACCTGTTCAGCATCATAGCAACACGCAAGCCTCCACTGACAGATGGGTGGTAGCTGTTCAGGAGGTGTATTGGCTGGGAATAGAACCTGGGTCTCCTGCATGGAAAAGTGAGAATTCTACCAGTGAACGACCAATGCCCCTACCCCTCCCCTAAATCCCATCGTATCCTTTCAGCAGCATCCAGTGCTATGTTCTGGCTGACTTTGCCACTGCTGTCCCTTCCAACCTTTTATCTCAGCCAGGCTTCATTCCTCTTGGGTCTCTCCTGCTTGTCATTGCTTCCCCATCCCACCCTCCCATCCTCACTTCCGTATGCATCATGTGCAGCCTTTAGATGATTGATTTGATCATTGTAGGACTGAAAACTCTGCCACTTGGCTACATATTAGGACAGTTCTCCATCCACCCAAGGTTCCAGCTTCTATCCCTGGCAGCCAGGCCTGTGTTTGACAGTGTGAGTTGTGTGTGCTCCTAGAACAGAGCCATCACAGGCTTAGGCTACCTCTGGATCAAACTGGGCAAATCATCAGGCGGGGTTGGTGAGGCAATGACCTGTCCCATACCAGTTACCAGTTGCCATTGAGTCTATCCTAACTCTTGGCGACCCCACGTGTGTCAGAGTAGCATTGTGCTTCATAGGGTTTTCAATGGCTGATTTTTTTTTGAAACCTCAGCCTTTCATTTGATTGACAGCTGAGCACGTTAACCATTTGCCCTACCTAGGCATGCGTCCCAGGGCAGCTAACCTTGTTCGCCCAGTTAAAAGCTTGGGTTTGAAGGGCCAGGAAGGCAGAGTCATATTTGGAAAAAGCGCAAAGGTCCTAGAGAAAAAGGAGACCTGAGTGCTATTCCCAAATCTACCACTGAGTGTCTAGGCAGTCTTGGGCAAGTCGTGTCCCCTCCCTGGGGCCCAGTTTCCTAACCCATAAAGACAGAAAGTTAGATTAGATGACCTCTAAGGACCCTTCCAGGTCCAACAGTCTATGGTTAGATGCTTCTACCACTCCTTTTATGCCCTCTATCTTCTTTCTGGAGCCCTGGTGTCTCAGTGGTTAAGAATTATGTCTGCTAACCAAAAGGTCAACAGTTTGAATCCACCAGTCGCTCCTTGGAAACCCTGTGGGGCAGTTCTACTCTGTCCAACAGAGTTGCCATGAGTCGGAATTGACTCAATGGCAGTGTTTGTTTGTTTGTTTTAATCTTCTTTCTCCCCCTCTGCCCCATCCCCATGATTTCCTAGCCTCGATTAGCCAGTCTACAGATCTAAGCAGGTCTGCTGGTTCTGATCCTGCTGGACAGTGTGCTCATCCCCTCTTGGTTGCTGCAGGTTCTGCTTATTTTGGGCTTGCTAAGACATTTCTACTCAGCCATAGAACAGCCAAACCGGAAAACCAAACCCGTTGTCCCCAAGTCGATTCCGACTCAGGGCGACCCTATAGGACAGCACTGAACTGTCCCATAGGGTTTCTAAGGCTGTAATCCTTACGGAAGCAGACTGCCACATCTTTCTCCCGCAGAGTAGCTTGTGGGTTTGAACTGCCAACCTTTTGGTTAGCAGCCGAGCGCTTAACCACTGCACCACCAGGGCTCCTCCCATAGAAGAGAGTTTCCTGCAATTACCAATCTTCTAAATTGGCAAAGATGCTCCTATAGATTATAATAGTCTGACTTGAAATTTAACAGAATAAGGCAAGAAGTTCAATGGAAAGCCAGTTGGAAGGTCAGACAGGTCCACTGCTTTCTAGTTGGATTTCCCTTTTAATGCATCCACAACATTGTCCATTTCACACTACAGCATCACCGCAAAAACGTACACCAATTCAAGTTTCTACATATACATTTCAGTGACACCGATTACATTCTTCAAGTTGTGCAACCATTCTCACCCTCCTTTTCTGAGTTGTTCCTCCTTCATTAACATAAACTCACTACCCCCTAAGGTTCCTGTCTAATCTTTTGAGTTGATGTTGTCACTTTGATCCCATATAGACGGTTCTTAAAAGAGCATATTGCTCAAGGCAGATATTTTTTACTAGTTAGACTAATCTATTGTTTGGTTTTAAGAAGACTTCAGAGGATATTTTTGTTTTATGGCTTAAAGATTATCTTAAGGCAATAGTTTCAGGGGTTCATTCAGCCTCCATGGCTACAAAAAGTCTAGAGTCCATGAGAATTTGAAATTCTGTTGTGTTTGTTTTTTGTTTTTTTAATTCACAAATCATTCAAACATTCAGAAGTACAAAAATGATAACAGCTAATTCTAAGAGTTCACACTTACTGAATGTAGTAATATACCAGTCCTGGTCAAAGTATTCTACATGTATTAACTCTTTCTTTACAACAGCCCAGTATTGTTTATTACCATGGTAATAAACACCCACATAGCCACAGCCCAGATTAAACAAATGCTCACTTCTTGCCATATTAAAATTGTTTTTTCTTCTTCTTTTTAAATAATTTACTTTATTTTTATTGTTGTTGTTGAGAATATACACAGCAGAACATACACCAGTTCAACAATTTCTACATGTACAATTCAGTGACAGAGCCTTTTTTTAAAAAAAAAAAAAGAAATTAAAAATTGCTGAAACAGCTAACATTCTCCCTATTCCATTCCCCTTCCACTCACCCCACTGGCAACTGTTATCTCAAAGTTGGTAGTTGGTGAGTGTCCTTCCTATTCATGTTTTTATACATTTACCACATAGTATGTATTCATAAATTTGTATTTTAAAAAGTTTACATAAATAGTGTCATGTATATTTCCTTTCAAACACGAGTGGTTAATTTTTTGTCTTGCTGTAGTGGATGGCCTCAGTCATGCAATCAGTTTTCAGATAATAAAATGTCAACAACTAGGTCCCATCTAGGCTCACCTTCATCAAAAGCTTCTAACTCCCTCACAGCCTGGACTTCAAGAGTTCTTCCCACCAGTCTTCCACGATTTAGCCTTATGCACCAGAGAATAGAACTAAGCTAATCAGCTCCTATCACACCATCAGCCAGAGACTGCCTCAACTTGCCCCCCCACCAAATTATCTGTACCTTTATGTACTACCTTAACCTTCTTTCCAATTTTATCAATCCACAGAGTTTCAGTGATTAAAAAAAAAATGATTACCTATATATATAAAAAAAAAAAAACCTATATATACAGCCCAGATTTTTCTCCTGAGCTCCAGGCCTGTATATCCATCTGCCTAACTGGACACTTTACCTGAATGTCTTATAGCACCTCAGATTCAACCTGCCTCGAAATGAACTTATTTCCACCTTCCTCTCTGAAACAAAACACAACTCTTGAAAGAATTATCTACACATGTATGTCTTCAATTTCTCACTTTGTAATCACTCTTCTTTTTAAATCCATTCATTCTCCAACCCATTCCAATCTAGCTTCTGTCCCCCATCACCTCACCAAAACCGTTCTTGTCAAGGTCCCTGTATATGTATTCCAAGTTATCAACTCCAATGGCCAATCTGTCTGTCCTCTACTGACTAGGCCTCTTAGCACCATTTGTCACACTGATCACTTATTCCTTCTTGAAACTCTTCACTTGGTTTTTGGGACTTCATCACACTTTCTTGGTTTTCTTCCTACCTCACTGGCTCCTCCTTCTCTGTCTCCTTTGCCAGGCCCTTCTAATCTTTCTGACCTCTAAACATTGGACCACCACAAGGCTTAGTCCTTAGATTCCTCCTCTTCTTTGTCTACATTCAGTCCTTAGGTGATCTCAGTCTCATTGCAGTTGAATCCCAAATCCATGGCACCACCCTACACCTCTTTTCTGAACTCCAGATGCATGTATCCAACTGCTTACATGATACTTTCCAAAACGATGTGGCCGAAACTGAACTCAAGTTGTCACCCAAATCAGACTTCCCCATCTCAGTACATGGCACTCAATAAGTGGCCCTAAACAGAAATCTAAGAAGCCCTAGTAGTGCACTGGTTAAGCACTTGGCTGTTAACCCAAAAGTCAGGGCTCCAACCCACCAGCCGCTCTGTGGGAGAAAAGACCTGGTGATCTGCTCCTATAAAGATTACAGCCTGGGAATCTATATGGGGCAATTCTACTCTGTCCTATATAGGGTTGCTACAAGTCAGAATTGACTCGACAGCACACAACAAAAACAACAACAAAATGGAAATCTACCCAAAAGCAAAGATGATAAGGCAGAAAGGGACAGGAAACTTAGACAAATGGACACGGGGAAGTGAGGTGGAAAGGGGGAGAGTGCTGGCACATTGTGGGGATGTCACAAAACAATTTGTGTATAAATTTTTTAATGAGAAAATAATCTGTGCTGTAAACTTTCACGTAAAGCACAATAAAATTTTTAAAAAAACAGAAATCTAGTGGTCATCCTTGACATCTTCCTCTCTCTCACCTCGCACAAGTCTTGCCGATTCTACTTCCTAAATATAGCCCTACTCATACTACTTCTCATCACCTCCACAGCTTTCACCCCAGTCTAAACCATCGTATTCTTTTTTCAGGACTTTTAATTGGACTCACCACCTCAATTCTTGCCCCTATAATCTATTCTTCGTATAACAGTTAGAACACACACACACGTATATAAAATATATCAACACCCCTACTTCAAATCCTTTAATGTCTGCTCACTACCCACAGTGGTAGTTTTCAAAATTGTGTTTGTTTGTTTTTAACAGTGGACCTTTAAAAAACAAAACTTTCTAATTTAACACAGGTAAAAGTGGAGCTGGGTGAAGGTCCTACAGCCGTATTCGCTCACTGTCACCCTCAATCCTTCCTCCACTCTCACCTCCACTCCAACCCCCAGCAGCTACTGAGGCAGCTCTGTGGAACATTAGTAGTCTGGGAAACTCAGCTGGAAAACCTGCAGGATAAAGTCCACACTCTTAGGGCCCGCAAACCAAAGAAAATAGCAACAACAATCAAAAAGTACTCCTCCATGATCTGAGTCCTGCTTCGCTGCCCATCTCATGCCTTGCCACTTCTATGCTCCAGCTACAGCCAACCGCTGGTATGGCCCTCACCATCACCACCCCAGCAGTTTCACCCCTTAGGGCACAAGCTTCCTGTTCCCTGAGTGAACGTCCTGTCCTCCCCACCATGCCTCAGTCTGACAAACTTCTCTTTCAAGAGTCAGCACAAAGTCAGCTCTTCCTCTGGGAAGTCTCCCCAGATTCCTCCAGGAGATTTTGGAAAGGCCTTCTCCATACTTCTCCCGGAGCACTCAGAACATTGTATTATCTTGGTCTAGGTGTCTCGAGGGCAGGGGTCTTACTTTGCTTATCTTTTTTTACCCAAAATTTAGCAGTGCCTTGTTTGGCATTGAGCAGACCAAAGTGGTGGTTTTGACCCTATTATAACCAACTGGACTAACTAGATAGAGCTCTCTTGACTGATAAGCTTGAAATACACTAAGCCTTCTGTCTTCTTTCTCAGCCTGGAAGACAGAAACAATGTATCCCCTCTCTGAGATGTTCCTGAGGGGGATGAGAGGTCTCTCAAGATGAGCTACTATTGGCAGAGCAGCTTTCTTGAGGCATATCTGACCTGAGTAGGAGGCCAACAGGACCTCCAGGTTATGACACACAATGGATACAACGTGCTGGGGTGCAGGAATGAAGAGAACAACCTCTATATTGTCTGTATTGTTTACATAAACTTAACAAAAGCATGTCACACAAGTGTGTCTGTGTAGAGGGGGCGGGGGTTGCTGATCTGAGAAATTATCAACAAGGAGAGGAAAGTCTATAAATTCAACACCAAACCTCCGTGGAAAATGTGCTGAGGAGGCTTCTACTATCTCCCTGATGTTTTTGTCAAAAAGGCAGTGAGAGGGAGAAAGGGAGCTTACAAATTAACAGCTCCTGTTTATTTAGCATTTGCTACATGCCAGACATTGCACTGAGGGCTTTGTGTATATTATCTCATTTAATTCCCCATAACCCCTTGGGATAGGCGCTATATCATCATCTGCATTTTACAGATGATGAAATGGAGACACAGCAAGATTAAGGACCTTGCGCAAGGTTATACAAGGGGTGAGCAAATCCAGGCATTCTGGCTCTAAAGCCTATGCTTTTAACCACTGCATCACACTGTCTCCCACTAGTTGTAGAAAAGTCATGGCAGCTGTGGTCTGGGCCCTTGGGGAGCTGACAAAAAAAGAAAACCAGAGACTGCCATGGTCTGCAAGGGGAGAGAATCTAACCATAAGTACATGGGGCAGAAACATAGAACATGAAGCCCAGAGAGGCTCACTGGTTACAGAGTTGATGCTGGGGATCATTGGCAACAGGATGGGCACAGGGTGGGATGAAGTGAGGAGTTACTACTAGAGGTGCTGACATGTACACTGAAGCAAAGTGGAGTCTGGGCAGAAAGCATCTTTCTCCAAGAAGGGCCAGGCCACTAGGCTGCCTCGGGGGCACAGACAGCTCTGGCAGCAGCCTGGTCCACTGAGCTTGCAGCCCATAGGGAATGGTGGTAGTTTTTGAGGTCCAGGGACCAAACCTCAGAAAGTAGAAATTGGTCACCCAGAGAGGAGTGAGGAGCCCTGGTGGCACAGTGGTTAAGTGCTCAGCTACTAACTGAAGGGTCGGCAGTTCAAACCCACCAGCTGCTTTGCGGGAGAAAGATGTGGCAGTCTACTTCCGTAAAGATTTAAAGCCTTGGAAACCATATGGGGCAGTTCTACTCGATCCTGTAGGGTAGCTATGAGTCGGAATGACTCGATGGCAAAGGGTTTTGTTTTTGGTTTGGGGGAGGAGCAGCAGTGAGTGTGCATTGCCTGAAGAGGGTGCAAGAGGGCTCTGGGATGGCCTGTTTCCACCTCCTGCCCCCCTCCCTCCACACACACCCGCCTACCCACCTCTGGAGCAGCAGGCACTGACCGCCAGCAGAAGCAGTTGGGTGTGGCCTTACTCCCAGGGAGTCCTGGGGAATCCCTATAGCTGAGCAAAGGTCATGCTTGCCTCTCCCAGCTTCTCCAGGGAGCATGTCCTCCCCTCTGAGGCTCATGCCAGGCTATTCTCCAGTGAAGCCTGAGTTAAATCAAAAGCTTGAAAAGACTGATAAGAGATGCCGCCTGTTCAGTCTTTAGGATTGTCCTGGGAGAGAAAGAGGGACTTCAGTCCAGTAGAAATATGGAGCTTGAATCCTGATTCTACCATTTGGTAGTGTATGACCTTGGGCACACCATCTAAACTTTCTGTGCCTCGGTTTGCTTGTCTGTAAAATGTGGTTGATAATAGTATAGGTATCTATCTCAAAGATGTTGTGAGGATTAAATGAGATATGTAAAGTGCTTTCAACGGTACCTATATAGAGTAGGTGTTGCATAAATGTCAGCTAGGATTACCTCACAAAGTGGTGGTGATGATTAAACGGGAAAGGTTGCAAGCACTCAGGATTATATGGGCCCTTGATCTGTGGTAGCTAATAATAATAATGTTAATAATAACAATCGAGGTGCAGGGGCCCAGGAACTCTAGCAGAGTAATGGCCGGAGGGATGCTGAGTGCTGCTAAAGAACGGAAAGCCATGGTTTGCGGATCTCTGGAGAGGACAGTGACAGCCAGTCCCTTGAGAACACTGCCTTGCATCTCCGCTAGGTCATTGCTCTGTGGCCCAGGCAGCCATTCAAGAAGGCATCGGGAGAGAAGGAGAGAACCAATAGTAGAGAGCCAGCCAGTGACACTGTTGGTCTTCCCTGTGTGGGACGCCTTCAGGGCAGAGGAAGGGGGCGGGTCCACTTCAGAGTCTCCAGGGAGGAGCTATACAGTACTGTTTTGATTCCTCCCATCTTGGTGTCTAAGCTTGTTTTTGTGGCTGGAGAGGAAAGGCATGGGCCGGGCTCTGCTGCACAGCACCAGGAACCACAAACCCGCCCCCAGAGGGAGGGTACAGAAAGTACCCAGACTGCAAACCACACCCTTGTGGCTTGGGGAGGCCCCTCGGGTAGTCAGGGGAACTATCACTCCATAGTATATTGTTTGAGAGCCCTGCACTTAGCAACCAGACTGGGATTCCACGGCATGCAGACAATGGGATGTCCCAAGATGCCGGGACTGAGTTAAAGGACCTTCTTCAAAAGGATCCCTCAGGACCGAGGATTTCTCTGGTCTGAAAAGAGGTACATGGACCCCTGATGCCTTCCTGGGAACCAGATTAAATCTGGAGCTGGCCTAGGAAAGCTCCCAGCCTAAGGCCACCATAAGGGGACAGTCCCAGCCACTACCAGACCCTCCTCCACCCTCACCAATTTAAGGGAATATATTCTGCCTCCTTTCACCTGTCTCCACCATTGCCTAGGAGGCCTAACTAGGGTTTCCAGAACAATGAAGGGAGGGAGACAATGGGGCATTTTGGGAGGGTGGAGACAGTATCCTGAAGCCTGAAGGGACTTGAAAATGAGAAAAGGTTGGGAGGTGCCAGACCCACAAAAACCAGGGGAAGGACTCCGAGTAGGATAGGTTGGAGGAAGGAGGTCCTGGGAAACAGGCTGAAATTCAGCGGGGACAAGTGCAAGGGGTTCCTTAGCGACAAAACCTGACAACGTAATTTGGCTCAACACAAATAAACATGAAAAGCACTAAGTGAAGGAGGGAGTTGACCACAAACTGAATATGAATCAGCCTCAAAATAGAGCAAGGCTCATTTATGTGGGCCACATTTTCCAAACCAAAGATCAGGCCATGTGTTTGACAAGTATGACTGTACTTGTGGGGAAACCAGCCTGAGGGTTTGAAATTGAGTTTCTCCCTAGCAAACCTAGGTCCTAGGCTCACTGAGACCATGCTCTGCAATAGTCCAGCTTTCATCAGAAAGCCGAGTCCAGAATCTGGGAAAATACAGATGATTCAGAAGAGGGAAAAAGAGGTGAAAAATGGGACCTCTGAGCAAAGGTTGGTAAGGGAGAGGCAGCGTGGTGAGGTGGAAAGAGCATGGGCCCTAGTGTCTAGCAGCTGACTTCTCATCTGGCATTGTGACTGTGGAACGTCAGGAAAGTTACTTAACCTCTCTGAGCCCCAGTTTCCTTGTCTTCAAAACTAGGATAATAATATCTGCCATAAAGTTTGTTGTGAAGATTTAAATGGTTCCAAAAATGTAAAACACCAAGCACATAGCAGGTTCTCAATAAATACATAGCTGATTGTTTGGAGAAGGGAAGAGAAAGATGTGAGAGAATTTTATGAGGAGGCTCCTAAGCAGTTGGTGTCCACGTCCAAGGAAACTGGAACCAAGAGAAAAGGACTATGACTGAAGTAGGAAGGACTTTGGTGAGTGTGGGTAAGAACCTGGTGACCATCAGAAGTTGCAAACTGGCAGACAGAATTCAGCCTTCAGGCATGTTTTATTTGGCCTGAAGAGTGTTTTCCAAAAAATTTGAATTAGTTGCCAACCTTTTAGAAGGTGGAAGATTTCACATAATAATCCAGATTTCTGGCTGCTCTTGAAAAAGCAGAAAATCTAGCAACTCTGGAAGCACAAGTCCATATGGCAACAATCGAGCGGGAGTGGAGTAAGAGCTGCTGCTTTTAGAAGTTCTCCCACATCATTTCTTCTCAAATTGTGATGTGCATAAAATCATCTGGGAATTCTGTTAATGTGCAAGTGTGAATGTCCAGGATCCTTCCCTTCCATGGCGGGAAGCGGGGAGCCAGATTCAATTCCTGGCCAACGCACCTCATATGCAGCTACCACCCATCTGTCAGTGGAGGCTTGCGTGTTGCTAGGGTGCTAAACAGCTTTCAGTGGCGCTTCCAGACTAATATATAGACGAAGAAGAAAGTCCTGGTGATCTACTTCCAAAAATCAGCTGGTGAAAACCCCATGGATCACAATGATCTGCTCTGCCACTGATCATGGGGATGGCGCAGGACCAGGCAATGGTTCGTTCTGTTGCGCGTGGGGTCACCCATAGTCGGGGGCCAACTCCATAGCAGCTAACAACAACAACAACAATGCTGGCCAGAATAGGTGAATCCACAGAGACAGAAAGTACAGTAGTGGTTGCCCCTGACTGGAAGAGGAGAAAATGGAAAGTGATCGCAGTGGATATGGGGTTTCTTTTGGAGGTTATGAAAATGTCCTGGAATTCGTGGTGATGGTGGCACAACTTTGTGAATACGCTAAAAACCAGTGAATTGTATACCTTTAAAGGGTGAATTTTATGGCGTGTGAACAATATCTTAATAAAGCTGTTATTTAAAAATGCAAATGCCGATATAGTAGATCTGAGATGGGGGCAAGAATCTGCATTTCTCACTTCCAGGTGTGGTCGATGCTGCTGGTCCAGGGACCAGCTCTGAGAAGCAAGCTCTTACACCACTGGTTTTCAACCTTGGCTGTACATTGGAACCACCTGGAGAGTTTTAAAAACTACTCCTGGGTAATAGTTGCACAAAGGAGCCCTGCTGGCGCAGTAGTTAACTGCTCGGCTGCTAACCGAAAAGTCAGTGGTTGGAACCACCAACCACTCCTTGGGAGAAAGGTATGGCAGTCTGCTTCCATAAAGATTACAGCCTTGGAAACCTGTGGGGCAGTTCTACCCTGTTCTACAGGGTTGCTGTGAGTAGGAACGACAGGAAGAATGCAATGAATGTCAGTGAATTATTCATATAGAAATTGCTGAATTGGAGAATGTTTTGTTGTGTATATTTTTCACAACAAAAAAATACTCCTGGGTCCCCCCAATGATTCTGATAAAACTGGTCTGGGGTAAGGCTTGTGCGTCAGGATTTTTAAAGCAAGTGGTTCTAATTTGCAGCCAAGGTAGAGAATCATTGTATTATACTCTGGCCACTTTCCCTTTTCTTGTTACCTGCCGGGGCCCTGATTGCCGCTGGGCTCCAAACCCTTGGAAGCTGCGCCTAGCCGCTCTGGCCCAGGCCGACCCTGCAGACCTCTCCGCCTCACCCCTGCCCGCTGCCTGAATCCCACTCCAGTCCTGAGATTCTGAATCACAACAGTTCCTCCCTGACTTCTCCCAAGTCCCTTGGTAGTGTAGTTTGTTTTGTTTTCTTGGGTAACAAGAGGTGAGGACATTTGTCAGAGGCGTTTGGAAAATCTGAAGAACGCGTGTCCTCCCTGGTGCCTCTTGTCCCTGTTCCAGTGACCCGGAACTCAAGGGAAACCCTAGTCAGGACGAAACCTGCCCGCCCGCCGGGCCTCCTCGGCCTGCCCCGCCCTGGGCTGGCGGCCGCATGGAGGCCCACATGCCGCTCTCACTTCCCCCAGGCAGCAGCCGCATGGGTGGACATGTGCAGTCGCTCACGCTCACAGGGGAGGGTGAGAGAGGCAAGTGATGCTGACCAGCGTGGGCTGGGAAGCAGCCTGCGAACCAACCACAGTGGCTTTTCGAGTGGGGCGAGGAGGACAGAGGGCGGGAGGAAAGTCGGTGGGGGCGGAGGAGGGGGGTAGATCTTACACCGAGGCTTCCTGGGTAATTTGTTATTGCGTGAGAGCTTCTAAAGAGCGGCAGTCCTGATCAAGGACCAGGCATGGGCAAGTCATTCCAAGTGAAAAGAGGTTACAACCACAAAAAGACAGAACATTGCGTTCTGAGTAGGAGAGAGACAGCTCGGCAAGGCCAATGGAAAGGCCCCCCAGCCAGCCTTGCTTTTAAAGGACAGATACCGTTTCCCAGATGTTTTAGGTATAACTTGTCTATTTTTCTTTTTCCCTGACTACTTATTTTCTCTGTGAAGTCAGCTTGAACACAGCTGTTTGTTTCCTCTTTTTTCTCAAATGCATGCTTGTCTCTTTTGCTAGAGATTCGAAAGGATTTAATGATATTGTACCTCGAAGGTGCAGTAAAAGCTGGGAAATAAAGCTGGTGGTAAATCAAGAGCTTGATTGCTAAGGGAATCTTAATTGAATTAGCACCAGGTGCAGTTGCACACTTGCTCTTGAGAACTCAACTGAGGTGTTGGGGGCAAGAAGTGCCTTTAGAGACAGCTTGGAGACAAAACCTCTGGGGATGGGGCACTGCCGGGCCCTCGGGGTCCCCACCTCTTTTTAAGACTGGCTCTGCTCCTTAGGTTTTTGGTTGTTGTTGTTAGGTGCCATTGAGTCCATTCCGACTCATAGCAACCCCATGTGACAGAGTAGAAATGCCCCATAGGGTTTCCTAGGTTGTAATCTTTATGGGAGCTGATTGCCAGGTCTTTTTCCTGTGGAGCCAGTGACTGGGTTTGAACTGCCAACCTTTTGGTTAGCAGCGAGCACATAACCATTGCACCAGGGTTTCCGGTGTGTGGTGTGAATCTGGGCACCGTGCCTGCAAGAGTACAATAGAGTGTGGCAGCACCTGGCTGGGCTGAGGGGCTGCAGAGAGGGCCGTGTGGGAGGTGATCTTTTGAGCTCTTTGAGCTTCTCATGCCTTCCTTCCACCCAAGAAATCAGAGAGCCTCCTGGGGAGGGGGCTGTGGCCCCAGTGAAGCTCAACTTTGGATAGGATCAGGGTTGGACATTCTCCAAAAGCCCAGGCCCTGGCAGTTGCCTCCCCACACTGAAAAAGTGCTGACAGGACAGACTCACAATATCTCCGCCACCCCGCCCGGTCTAGCCGGCTTGCTTTCTGCCTCTGCCCTTTGCCCTCCATCTCTGGCTTTTTCACCAACAATGGCACAAGAGATACAAGGCAAAAGGCTGAGGTATAGGGAGCAAGTGGCTCTGAATTAGGATGAGAGGCCCCAGAGAGCTGCTCTCTGTGAAGCAAGGATTGAGATCCTCCTTGGAGAGGGCTTGGTGACCAGGCAATGGTGGGCAAAAGGGGAAAGTTCTGAGCTGTGACCTTGAGAAAAAGAACCTGATGAGGAATGGGGGCTGGCATGAGATGGGCATCAAATCAAAGAGGGTTAATAATTATAATAGCTAACATTTATTGAATGCTTACTAAATGCCAGCCACAGGCCTAAACGCTTTACATAGATAATTACATTTAATCCTCTCAAGTACCCTTATTACTACCATTTTACACCTTGGTGGTATCCAGGAGGCCTGGTGGTTCAATGGTTAAGTGCTGTGCCACTAACTGAAAAGTTGGCAGTTTGAACCCACCAGCGGCTCCACAGGAGACGAGACCTGGTGATCTGCTCCCATAAAGATTATAGCCTAGGAAACCCTATGAAGCAGTCCTATTCTGTCCTGCCATTGTTGTTGTTAGGTGCCACGGAGTTGGTTCTGACTTATGGCGACCCTATGTACAACAGAATGGAAGCACTGCCTGGCCCTGCACCATCCTCACAATCGTTGCTATGCTTGAGCCCACTGTTGCAGCCACTGTGTCAACCCACCTCATTGAGGGTCTTCCTCTTTTTCGCTGACCCTCCACTTTACCAAGCATGATGCCCTTCTCCAGGGACTGATCCCTCCCGATAACAGATGAAGTCTCACCATCCTTGCTTCTGAGGAGCATTCTAGCTGTACTTCTTCCAAGGCAGATTTGTTTGTTCTTTTGGCAGCGCATAATATTTTCAATATTCTTCACTAGCACCATAATTCAAAGGTGTCAATTTTTCTTCGGCCTTCCTTATTCATTGTTCAGCTTTCACATGCGCATGAGGCACATGGCTTGGGTTAGGCGGACCTTAGTCCTCAAAGTTACATCTTTGACTTTTTATACTTGAAAGAGGTCTTTGCAGCTGATTTGCCCAATGCAATACATCATTTGATTTCTTGACTGCCACTTCCATGGGCATTGATTATGGTTCCAAGTAAGATGAAATCCCTGACAGCTTCAGTCTTTTCTTCGTTTATCATGATGTTGCTCATTGGTCCAATTGTGAGGATTAATCTGTCCTTATAGGGTTGACTATGAGTAGGAATGGACAACAACAGTAGAAATCCAGGCTCTGGGAGCATTGTGCTCTTTTAAAGAACTATCTACATGGGATCAAATTGATAATAGCAACTTGAAAGTTTAGATAGGAAGCTTGAAGGACGGTGAGTTTATGTTAATGACGGAGGAACAATTTAGAAAAGGAGGGTGAAAATGGTTGCGCAACTTGAAGAATGTAACCGATGTCATTGAATTGTAATGTAGAAATTATTGAATTGTATGTTCTGTTGTTGTTTAACAACAAAATAAATTATTTTTAAAAATTTCAGGCTCAGAGAGGTTCAGCAACTTGTCTATGTTCCACAGCTCATAAGGGGAGAGCTAGGCCTAGAACTCAGATTCCTCTGAATTTAGAACCACTGCTCTTAACCACTGTACTAGGCAGCCTCCCCACTGCATAATGGCCTCAGAGGTTACTGAGGAAGGTGCTAGCAACTCCATCACAGGCCCTGAGGGGCCACTGCATCCCATAGATCCTAGAGAAAGGCAGCAGGGATCTTAGAAAAATTCTCACCCCCCTCTGCTCCTTCCTTTGCAGCCTGTGGAGAACTGCCTTTCCCTACTGTCAACCTCCCTCCCATCCCTGCCCAAGCCATGTGCAGATCCATGTGCAGTCTGGAGGATCATGGGATGGGGTGGTACTAGAGGTTGGCTCAAGTGTCTGGGCTAGAGCCAGAGCAAATCAACACACAGAAGCAGGCTCTGTTTTCTTGGCTCTTGCATCCCAAAGGAGTGGTAGGCTTGGAATAGGAGAGTATGCCAGATACTCCTAGCCTGCAGGGTAAAAGGGAGGATCTCTTCCATCAGCTATGGCAAACATCACCCCAGAAAAGCCAGAACTGTTTTGACACCTGTTATTTTCTCTGATGTGAATCCTTCTGCAAAGGTTTGTGCAGGGGGTCCTTGGGAGCATGATTTGGGGTTGCCTGGTCTGTGCCCCCAGCAGGCAGGCCCTTCTGGCCAGGGACAGTGAGTCACCCAGACCAGAGTGCGTGTATCTGCTTGGGAGTACACCGTGTGCTCCGGAACAGGGCCGCAGCCTGAGGGGAAAGGGAAGTATTCAGGACTCACTGGCCACGGAAAGACTGGGAGGGTTCCTGCTGTGACAACTGCTCAGGCTCTGGCCCCCAGGTTTACCAATGCCTTACCGCCTTTCCTCTATCGGGGCAGCAGGAGGTGCTGGGGACAGTCACATGATGTTGGCCCAGCACCTACTTGGAGACTGCTTCTTGGGCAAGCCTTGGGCATTGAACTGCAACCTCCATGCCTTGTTCCCCAACACTTCCTTGTTATTAATGAAGCATCATCTGATTTGGTCTGGGTTGCTCCTAGACTCCGGAGTCCCTGGATGGAGGAAACAGTTAATGCAGCTGGAGGTTTGAATCTCCCCAAAGGTACCTTGGAAGAAAGTCCTGGTCATCTACTTTAGAAGAACCAACCCTTGAAAACCCTGTGGAGCACAGTTCTACTCTGGCACATACGGGGTCACTATGAGTTGGAATCGACTCCACAGCAACTGGTTTTTTGTTGTTGTTGTTTGTTTGTTTATTGTTGTCAATGGGTTACAGACGCAGCTTACTTTTTCATTAAAATATAATTAACATGCAATTCAAACTCAACTTTGATAGCGAACTTAACCCCTTTCTCCTTTCCTCCCCAAACTACCTGGATTTCTCTGCCTCTGTTTCCATATAGGAGTTCCTGGGTGGTGCACATGGTTAATGTGGTTAGCTGCTAACTGAAAGGTGAAAGGTTGAGTCTACCCAGAGGCACCTCGGAAGAAAGGCCTGGCAATCTCCTTCCAAAAAATCTGCCATTGACAATCCTATGGAGGATGGTTCTACTCTGACACACATGAGGTTGCCATGAGTCTGAGTCTACTCCACAGAAACTGGCTCCTGAACCCCACCTGCCTCTCTGTCCCCACCACCTGTGGCATGGCTCGGGCCCTGACCCCCGCCCCGAGTCCCTGGCACAGCCTCCAGCTTTGCTCCCCTCCACCCCAGACCATTCTCCTCACCACTACCTGAGTCATCTTCCTAAAAGACATTTCTGATTATGCCAGTCCTTTAATTAAAACCTCTCAGTGACCTTTCATTACCCTCAGGACACAGTGTAAACATTTGGCCTGACATTCAAGCCTTTCACAGTTTGGCCCAACCTTGCTCTCCACCAGCATAAGGATGCCAGATAAAATACGGGGATGCCTATTTAAATTTGTATTTCAGATTAAAAAATATATATATTTTTTTAGTTTAAATATGCCTTTTGCATTGTGTCCTGTATTTTATTTGCTGAATCATATAATCCTACTCCAGCCTTATATCCATTCATATCCATAAATACAGCTTGATTCATGCCTTTATCATTGCTCTCGTGATGAAGTCACTAGCTTTCAAACCGATTTCTTTGCCCCCAGGCACTCTCTCTTCCAAACAGTCCTCCCCTCTACCCCAAGATGTTGCTCAGACCATCCTCTTGGTGACACCCAGGAATGCCCTTGCCATCTCCTACTTCTATCCAAATTTTCCTGCCCTTCCCCACCCTCAAGTTCCTCCATCATGATGCTTTCTCTAAATATTCCAACAACAGTCACTCCCCTCTTTCCTGGACTCTTAACACACTCCACTGTTCCACCAAACATTTGCTTATGTAATGTTTTGTGTTGCAACCTGTTGATCTGTGGAGAGCGTATCTTCTCAGCTAGATGGTAAGCTCCAAGAGGGCAGGCATCATGTCTCATAGTTTTTCTTCGCCCCCTCCTCCCACCGTAACACAGTGGGGCTCAGTAAATGTAGATTGGTTGATGAATGATTTTTTTCTCTCTCACAAGACTGAACTCCTCATGGGCAGGTTCTACACTGAGTCTTAGGCAGTTCATGAATAAGGCGTATACAAGGTGCAAAGTACTTACAGTGGTGGAAGTGATTAACAGAATTTGGGAAATCAGATGTTGAAGACGCTATAGGAGAGGTAATGCCTGCGTAGGAGAGGGTAAGGGTATTCTAGGCTGAAGTAACCACAGACACAAAGGCCTGGAGGCAGGAGAGGGCATGGTATGTGTTAGAGAACAATAGGAAGTTCAAGAGCATGGTCAAGTGTGAAGGACCTTGAAAAGTAATGTGAGGTGTTTGAATGGTGGATGATGTGAAGCCATTCAAGGGTTTTAACTGAGCAGACTTATGTATTAAGAAAGACAATCAAAGCCAAACACAAAAGACCACATAGTGCATGATTCCGTTTATATGAAGTATCCAGAAATGGCAAATCTATAGAAACAGAAGTAGATAAGTGGTTGCATGAGGCTGGGGGTAGAAATGATAGATAATGGACATGAGAGAGTTTTTGGGGTGATGGAAATGTTCTAAAATTGGATTGTGGTTATGATTATACAACTGTGAATATACTAAAAATCATTAATTGTATGCTTAAAATGGGTGATTTTTATGGTATATAAGCTATAGCTCAATAAAACTGTTTATACAAAAGAGACTAGCTGTAGTGTGGGAAGTGGATTTGAGTGAGGCCAGCCTAGGTGTGGAGAGACCAGTGAAGAAATTTCTACAAAGGTCCAGGTAGGCAAGAGTGAATGAGCTCTGGTGCTGAGGTATTGGCAGGGGAGCTAGAAAGGAGGGGTTGGAGCCAAGATACATTTAGGAGATGGAATCAGTGAGATTTGGTCGATGGATTAGATGGGAGGGGATATGCAAGAGAGATGGAAGAGTCTAGGATCACCCTCGGGTTTCTGACCTTGACACTAAGGCAGATGGTACACCAAACCCCACAACACTTATCACAGTTCCTGGCCCTCAGCACACGTTTGTAGAATGAATAAGTGATTGAATGAATGAATTAAATATACTTATGCTGTTTCCTTCTGCTCTGTTGCTTCCTCTCACCAGTAGGTTAGACCTCTGGACCTCAGTGTACTTGTTTCTAGAACTGCCTCCTCAGAAGCACTGAGCGACCTGGAGTTGCTGCTGTTCCTGTGTTCATCTCCAGGAAAACCTCATCTTGTTTGTTCTTCACTGGTCCACAAACCACCTAGGCAAGGGATCCCGAAGTCTGGGGGTAGACACTCAAGACTAGATGGTCACCAAAGCCAGGAGCACTGTTATCATGGGCTCAGGACCCCTCTCTTACACCATTAATACCCACTCTCACTGGAATTCTGCCACTTACCCACAAACCTTGTCTTACTCAGCTACCTCTCCCATCAATCAGTCATGCAACCAAAGTTTTCAGAACTCGTTGTGGCCCTACACTTCCACTTCTACCCCCATTTGCATCAGTTACCTACCCATCCACCGGCTCAGCATTCCTCTGAGTTTTATCTTTGGACCCCTTGTCTCAGGACCATGTTGCGGAAAGGATTTATTAAACGTGCAAATATCCAGGCCCCACTCCCGATCCACTAAATCAGAATCTACAGGGCTGGGTAGGAAGAGGGAGTGGGTTCTGCACGTTTGTGGTGTTCCCTGGGAGGCAAATTGACAAGAGCAACTTGAAAGAGTAAATAGGAAACTTAGGGGACAGTGAGTTTATGTCACCAACAACCAAAAAAAAAAAAATAAACCTGTTGCTGTCAAGTTGATTCCGACCTATAGCGACCCTATAGGTCAGGGTAGAACTGTCCCACAGAGTTTCCAAGGAGCTCCTGGTGGATTCAAACTGCTGACCTTTTGGTTAGCAGCCGTAGCACTTAATCACTAGCCACCAGAGTTTCCTTAAGCCAATGAGGGAGGAACAATTTGGAAAACGAGGATGAGAATGGTTGCGCAACTTGAAGAATGTAATCAATGTCACTGAATTGTACACGTAGAAATTGTTGAGTTGGCATATGTTCTGCTGTGTGTATTCTCAACAACAAAATAAAACAGATTATTAAAAACAACAACATAAAGTTCCCTAGGTGGTTCCAATCTCAATAATGAAAGCTGCTGTGGTGGAGAGTGTGAGTGTGGATTACGGGTGCTTGTGGTCCTGTTACCCCAGCAGGCAGACCGAAGTGGCCACTCGAAGGACAGAGAGCCCTCTCTCCCCGGGCTATGCCCTCCCCTAGCATGGGCAGCCTTCCCTGATGCTCATCTTTCCATCCACTAATCGGATTACTCTCTTACACAATCTCTGCGCCTCCTCCTCCCCCCACTGAGTTTCCACAAGACAATCAGTACTCAAATGCTCTTTCTTTCATTCTCCCAAGCATTTACCACAGTCTGATTCGTATGAGAATTGGTTGTTTACGTGTGAGCTAAGAGCCTAGACCAAGCCTGGGAAGACTAATTAATGCCTTTAGATTAGCAGTACCTGGGACAGGGCCACACCTGATGTGGCACGACTCAAAATGAGAACAGCTGCAAACATCCATTAATAACTGGAATGTGAAATGTACGAAGTATGAATCCAGAAAAAATTGGATTCGTCAAAAATGAAATGTAAAGCATAAACATCAGTATCCTAGCATTAAAACCAAAACAAACAAAACCAAACTCATTGCCTTTGAGTTGATTCCGACTCATAGCTACGCTATAGGACTTCCAAGGAGCAGCTAGTGCATTCAGACTGCCAACCTTTTGGCTAGAAACCGAGCTCTTAACCATCCTAGGTCTCCATCTTAGGCATTAGTGAGCTGAAATGGACTGGTATTGGCCATTCTGAATCTGACAAGCACATGGTCTACTATGCTGGGAATGACAAATTGAAGAGGAATGATGTTGCATTCGTTGTCAAAAAGAATCTATCCTGAAGTATAACGCTTTCAGCAATGGGATAATATTCGTATGCCTACAAGGAAGACCAGTTAATATCACTATTATTCAAATTTACACACCAAACACTAATACCAAAGAAGAAATTGAAGATTTTTACCAATTTCTGCAATCTGAAATTCATCAAAGATGCTAACAAGAAAAAAAAATCTATAATTACTGGTGATTAGAATTGAAATTTGGATACAAAGAAGGATTGGTAGTTGGCAGTCCATGGTATATTGAACAGTCTTCGCCAACACCATAATTCAAAGGCATCGATTCTTCTTTGGTCTTCCACTTTAAAGAGGTTTTTTGCAGCAGATTTGCCCAGTGCAATACATCGTTTGATTTCTTGACTGTTGCTTCCATGGGCGTTGATTGTGGATTCAAGTAAAATGAAATCCTTTACAGCTTCAATATTTTCTCCATTTATCATGATGCTGCTTATTGGTCTAGTTGTGAGGATTTTTGTTTTCTTTATATTGAAGTGTAATTCTATACTGAAGGCTGTAGTCTTCAATCTTCATTGGTAAGTGCTTCAAGTTTTCTTCGCTTTCAGCAAGCAAGGTTGTGTCATCTGCATATCGCAGATTGCTAATGAGTCTTCCTCCAATCACAATGCCCCATTCTTCTTCATATAGTCCAGCTTGTTCAGATTATTTGCTCAGCATACAGATTGAATAAGTATGGTGAAAGGCTACAACCCTGACAGACACCATTCCTGATTTTAAGCCACTCAGTATCCCCTTGTTCTGTTCAAATGACTGCCTCATGGTCTAAGTACAGGTTCCTCATGAGCACAATCAAGTGTTCTGGAATTCCCGTTCTTCACAATCTCATCCATAATTTGCTGTGATCCACACAGTCGAATGCCTTTGCATAGTCAATAAAATGCAGGTAAACATCTTTCTGGTATTCTCTGCTTTCAGCCAAGGTCCGTCTGACATCAGCAATAATATTCCTCATTCCACGTCCTCTTCTGAATCCAGCCTGAATTTCTGGCAGTTCCCTGTCAATGTACTGCTGCAACTGCTTTTGAATGATCTTTAGCAAAATTTTACTTGAGTGTGATATTAATGATATTTTTCAATAACTTCCACATTCTGTTGGATCACCTCTCTTTGCAATGGGCACAAATAGGGATCTCTTTCAGTCAGTTGGCCAGGTAGCTGTCTTCCAAATTTCTCGGCATGGACGAGTGAGTACCTCCAGCCCTGCATCTGTTTGTTGAAATATCTCAGTTGTGTTCCGTCAATTCCTGGAGCCTTGTTTTTCGCCAATGCCTTCAGGAAGGCTTGGAATTCTTCCTTCCGTATCATCGTTTCTTGATTATATGCTACCTCCTGAAATGGTTGAACATCAATCAATTATTTTTGGTACAGTGACTCTGTGTATTCCTTCCATCTTCTTTTGATGCTTCCTGTGTCGTTTAATATTTTCCCCATAGAATCCTTCAATATTGCAACTCAAGGCTTGAATTTTCTCTTCAGTTCTTTCAGCTTGAGAAATGCTGAGCATGTTCTTTCTTTTTGGTTTTCTAACTCCAGGTCTTTGCACATGTTATTTTAATACTTTTGTCTTCTCAGGCCACCCTTTGAGATCTTCTGTTCAGTTCTTTCACTTCATTTCTTCCATTTGCTTATGTGCCCTACAGTCAAGAGCAAGTTTTAGAGTCTCTTCTGACATCCATTTTGGTCTTTTCTTTCTTTCTTGTCTTTTTAATGACCTTTTGTTTTCTTGATGTCATCCCACAACTCATCTGGTCTTCAGTCATTAGTGTTCAATGCATCAAATCTATTCTTGAGATGGTCTCTAAATTCAGGTGGGGTATACTCAAGGTTGTACTTTAGCTCCTGTGGACTTGTTCTAATTCTCTTCAGCTTCAACTTGAACTTGTATATGAGCAATTGATGGTCTGTTCCCCACTGGGCCCCTGACCTTGTTCTGACTGATGATATTGAGCTTCTCCATTGTCTCTTTCCACAGATGTAGTCAATTTGATTCCTGTGTATTCCATCTGGCAAGGTCCATGTGTACAGTCACTGTTTACGTCATTGAAAAAAAAAGGTATTTGCAATGAATAAATCCTTCGTTTTGAAATTGTATCATGTGATCTTCAGTGTCTTTTCTGTCACCAGGGCCATATTTTCCAACTACCAGTCCTTCTTCTTTGCTTCCAGCTTTCTCATTCCAATCACCGGTAATTATCAGTGCATCTTGATTGCATGTTTGATCAATTTCAGACTGCAGAAGTTGGTAAAAAAAAATTTCAATTTCTTCATCTTTGACATTAGCGGTTGGTGCATAAATTTGAATAATAGTCGTATTAACTAGTCTTCCTTGTAGGCTTATGGATATTATCCTATCACTGATAGAGTTGTACTTCATGTTAGATCTTGAAATGTTTTCTTTTTTTTTTTTGACAATGATTGCAATGCCATTCTTCTTCAATTTGTCATTCCTGGCATAGTAGACCAAATGATTTTCTGATTCAAAGTGGCCAATATCAGTCCATTTCAGCTCACTAATGCCTAGGCTATTGATCTTTATGTGTTCCATTTCATTTTTTATGACTTTCAATTTTCCTAGATTCATACTTCTTATGGAGCTCCGATGGCACAGTGATCAAGTGTTACGGCTACTAACCAAAATGTCGGTAGTTCGAATCCACCGGCTGCTCCTTGAAAACCCTATTGGGGCAGTTCTACCCTGTCTTCTAGGGTTGCTATGAGTTGGAATCGACTCAGTGGCAAGGGGTTTGGTTTTTTTTTTTATACTATGTACATTCCATGTTCTGATTATTAGTGGATGTTGCAGCTCTTTCTTATCACTTTGAATCATGCCACATTAGGAAATAAAGGTCCCGAAAGCTTGAGTCCATCCACATCATTAAGATCGACCTTGCTTTGAGGAGGCAGCTATTCCTCAGTCATATTTTGAGTACCTTCCAACCTGAGGGGCTCATGTTCTGGCATTATATCAGACAAAGTTCCACTGCAACTCATAAGTTTTTCACTGGCCAATTTTTTTTTAGAAGTAATTCTCCAGGACCTTATTCCTAGTCCCTCTTAGTCTGGAAGCTCCGCTGAAACATGTCCACCATGGGTGACCCCACTGGTGTTTGAACTACTGATGGCATAGCTTCCAGCATCACAGCAACACACAAGCCACCACAGTAAAACAAACTGACAGATGAGTCGTTGCCGTAAGATTACAGCCTTGGACAGCTCCTGTCTGGAGGGGAGATGACAGGGCAGAGGGGGTCAGAAGGTGGTTGAATGGACACGAAAATAGAGAATAGAGAGAAAGAGTGCGCTGTTTCATTTGGGGGAGAGCAACTAGGAGTATATAACAAGGTGTATATAAATTTTTGTATGAGAGACTGACTTGATTTGTAAACTTTCACTTAAAGCACAATAAAAATTAAATAAATAAAGATTGCAGCCTTGGAAACTCTATAGGGCAGTTCTACTCTGTCATATAGAGTCACTATGAATTGAAATTGACTCAGTGGCACGTTACAAAAATAAGCTACGTAAGGTCCAGATCTTGTAGGGCCTTGTCAGTAAGAGTCTGCATTTTATTTAAAATGGCATGGGAGCATTTTAAGCTGGGGAGTGGCAAGGTCTAACTTGTGTTTTAAAGAGTATCCCCTGGCTGCTGTGTTGGTAATGGATTGAAGGGGGACAAGAGTAGAAGCAGGTATACAAATTAGGAGGTCATGATGGTGACCTGGCCTAAGGTGGTGGCTGTGGAGACCTAGTCATGGAGTTCAACCCACACATTTTACACTTGAGGAAACCGAGGCCCAGGGAAGAGGAGTGATTTTCCCAAGGTCACCCTGCCTCCTGGTCTTATTCTCCAAGCAGAGAAGGCTAAGTGGATTCTGGTAATGCGAATTGAATGACACACTGGCAAATTTTGGGTTCTGAAAGCTGATGTAGATGCTCAGAGTGGGAAGAAAATGAAATGACTTTGGTATCCATTATTCAGAGTGCCCTGTCATTCCAATTCCACTGCCTGGGGGTACATAGAAGCCAGCACCAGCTCTTACAGTTAAACATCCCAACTCTGTTTAGTCTGGCTGTTGCTCACACAAGAGTGAAGTACTTACTGGCCAGTTCTTTCCTGCCTGCTCCATAATATAAAGAAGTGCTGAGCTGGGCAGAATTCCCAGTGCTCCCTTGGTCTTACAGCAAGCAAGCAGCAGACTCACGCAGGGCCATGTGAGGTCAGGAGGGAGGGGCCTGCGCGCCTGAGCTTGAATAGTGTTGGCAGCTCTCAGACACACCACTTCCGTGGATGGCCAATCATAAGAGCCAAAGCATCATTGCTCCCTTTTATTTTTCCACTCTGCACTTGTCCTTGAGAGAGCCACAGAACTTCCCATCACCAGGTGAGCTGGGGAGACAAGTTCCTTCCCTCTCTCACTGCATACCAGTCCAAAAAACCCTGGGGAGAGGCACCTTGCTCACAGCCAAAGGAGTTCTGCTTTGAATGTTCTGCTTCCCAAAGCTAGGGACAGAGGATTTGCATTTCAGGTAGGACTAGATTGAGAAATGACACCAAAGGGATGATCAACCAAGGTTTTAGTGTAGATGATCATGACAAAATCCTGGGCAGGAAAATTCTTTCAGGCCTCACCTTCTAGTCAGCATTGGGTGCCCACTTACGCTGCACCAGCCAATCTCCACCTCCCTCACCTGTGCTCCAGCAAGTCAGGCTTCGCTTCACTAGTTACCCATATTCTGCAGGAGCAGTTCTTGGGCAAGAGAGGTACCACGGTGGGTTGAAAAGGGTCAGGAGACCTTTTCTAATCCTGGTTTTTCACAAACGAGTTGATAAACCCGCTGTAGACCCATTTCCGCATCTAAAAAATGAGGGGCTTGGAGTAAATGTTCTCAACATCACTTCTAGTTGTCACATGCGAGGATTCTAATAGCTGCTGTGCGCCAGATACCAGGCTAAGCACTTAACATTTCTTATTTCATTCAATCCCACAACAACTCCTATGAGGTAGATACTATTATATCCCCCCCCCCACTTTGCTGTTGTTGTTATTAGTTGCCATCGAGTCTTTTCCGACTCATGGCAACCCCTTGTGTGCAGAGTTAAAACTGCTCCGTAGGGGCTTTCAAGGCTATAACCTTTCAGAAGGAGATTGCCAGGCCTGTCTTCTGAGGCTCCTCTGGGTGAGTTTGAGCTACCAGCCTCTTGGCTAGTATTTGAACACTTAACTGTTGGTGCCATCCAGGGACTCCACACACACTTTATAGATGAAGAAACCAAGGCTCAGAAAAGTTAAGTGACTCACCTAAGAATGCATAGCTAGCAAAGGGCAGAGGCAGGACCTGAATTTAGGTCTGTCTGATCCCACATCACACACTCTTAACTGCCTCCTTAAGCAGCAACTTTACAGGCTCTGTTGTTGTTATTGGCTGCTGATGAGTCGGCCCCTGACTCATGAGGTTCCATGCACAACAGAACAAAATGCTGCCTCGTCCTGCGCCATTCCCATGATTGGTTCAGCGTCAGACCATTGTGATCCACAGGGTTTGCAATGTCTGATTTTTGAAAGTAGATCACCAGACCTTTCTTCCTCATCTGTCTTAGTCTGGAAGCTCCGTTGAAACATGTTCAGCGTCATGGCAACATGTAAACCTCCAGTGAGGGATGAGAGTGGTGGCTGGACATGAGGTATATTGGCTGGAAATCGAACCCTGTCTTGACTCTACCACTGAATCACCGCTGCCCCCATTTACAGGTTCTGTACTATCCAAGTTGCTCTTGAAGCCCTGACGAGCTGGGACTGCCAGAGAGAGAAAATGACCCTGCCTCCCATTTTACACTTGAAGTGCCAGCCTGACATGTTGGTAGAAGCAGGTGGACACTTTTATGCTGTGAGCTCAGGAGTAAAGAGAAGGCCTCTTTGCGTTAACTGCTGGCAATGATACCAGGGTAGGGGGTATCTAGAGAGAAGTGGGCAGGTACTGCCAGCTGGGAAACTTGGCAGGAGGTATGCCTCATGAAGGCATCGCCTACTTTACAGCCTTGGATCCCTCCCTTGGGTTCTGGGATGTCGAACAGAACCTAATAGGGACTCAGTTTTCTATGCTAATGATATTAATGAGGGCAGGGGAGCCTAGTGAAAATTTAATAGACGGGTATAAAAAGTTTCACAGACCAGAGTCTGCAGAAGTTCTTTTGAAGGTCTACACAAGGCTGCAAGCGCTGCTTGGAACTCTCCATCCAAGAAAATTATTAACCTTCCTCATTACTGGAGAACGATGCAATCTGTTTATTAAACACCTAAATTAAATGGAGAGGAGACAGTGCAGTTGGGGGTTTTCCACTGTAATTCATCTGAGGCTTTCAGTCAGGGAAATTTGAGCCTGGGGCTGACTTGGCTTCCTGACCACTTCCTGCTCCCAGGCTTCCTCCAACCCTGTGCCTCTAATAAGTCCAGGTTGTTTAGAGTTCAGCTCTAGTTAACCCTTTGAAGTGTAGGTGGATAAGTCACAGCTAAAGTCCATGAACCACCTAATGTGCATCAAAGATTGGCAAAAGAAGCAATTGTTCCAGCATGGGTGCTTGTATTGTAAGGATCGAATGAGATAATCTATGTGTGTGAGAGCACTTTGTGATCCTTGAAGCGCAGTAAATTACTTTTATTAATCATATTTCTCAGTAGGGTGGTTTATTTATTTACAGGATGGATGCGTGTCCCCATTAGGCATTAGGGACCTCTGAACAAAAGAAATTGGTACTCCTTGAGCCTGGAAAAGTACTAAACTTTCCTTGTACTTCCTCTTGGGTTCCTCAAGCTAATTGACACTTGTTTAAGCACCTTCTGATAGGCCCACAGCCATGCGCACTTGGTGCAGTGTATATTTGCATCTTGCTTTTCTCCTCAGCAAAGAATGTGACAGGCAGAAGATGCAGGAGCATTTCCAGTAGTAAAGTCGGGCTTGGTTTTGTCCATTACTCCCCGCAGATGCTTGCTCGAGGGGCAGGGTTATGTGTTGAATGCCCCACTAGGCCTTCATGGGTAGTGAGATGGATCAGTCACAAACAAAGGAAACAGCTAGTTAATGTTCTGAGAAATCCTCCCTGCAAAAATGCCTGAGGTGACTCTCTTAACATTGCTAGTGGAAAACCAAATTGAGACATTTTGGGGGAGGAATTTGACAACATCTCACAAAGTTACATATGCATTTATCTTTTGACTCAGCAATCCCAGTTCTGGGAATTTACTGAGGCTACGCCTCCAATGATATGAAAATGAATACACACAAGGTTATTCACTGCAGTGTTGTTTAAATTACAAAATATTAGAACCTACCTGAATGCTCATACATAGGATGATGGTTAAATAGACACAATGGAACACTATGCAGCTGTAAAACAAAAAAAACAAAAAACTGAGGACACTCTGTGAACTGATAAGGAGTGATTTCCATGATATATTGTTCAATAAAAAAAGCAAAGTGGGAAAGAGTAGTATCTATCTATATTATACATTTTTGACTGTGAGAAAGAAGAGAAAATAACATATAGCTGAATCTGCTGATTTGTGCAAGAAGAAACACAGAAAGAATAAACCATAAATAAATTTGGTTACCTACAGAAAACCACCCATTGCCGCCAAGTCAGTTCTGACTCATAGCGACCCTATAGGACAAAGTAGAACTACCCCGATAGGGTTTCCAAGGAGAAGCCGATGGATTCCAACTGCCAACCTTTGGTTAGCAGCTGTAGCTCTTAACCACTGCAGGGGGGGAACATATGATAGGTGCTTCGTAGGCATTGACTGACAATGAATTACAGGTGCTATAGAGGAGACAGGAAACCCTGGTGGCGTAGTGGTTAAGAGTGATGGCTGGTAACCAAAAGGTCGGCAGTTTGAATCCACCAGGCACTCCTTGGAAGCTCTATGGGGTAGTTTTACTCTGTCGTACAGAGTCACTATGAGTCGGAATCGACTTGACAGCAACAGGTTTGGTTTATTTTTTGTAGAGGAGACAGCCCAGGAGTATCAGGAAAGGCTTCTATTGCTGTCTTGAAAGATGAGTATGTGTTTGCCAGATTGGCTGCCTATAATGGGGAGATTATTCCAGGCAGAGGGAACAAATATAAGCAAAGGTTCAGACGAGGGGCATAGCCTGGGATGTAAAGTGCCTGGAGCATTGGATGTGAGGGTGACTATTGTGAGAGAAGTCTGAATAGGGACTTAACATTAGGCAATGGTAGGGAGCTTGCATTTTATTCCAAGTGAGATGAGAAGCTACTGGAATATTTTGAGCAGAGGAGTTTATGCCACATAAATCCCTCTGACTGCAATGTGGTATGTGGACTGAAGGGGGCGAGAGTGGAGGCAGTTAGGAGGCTACTGCAGTCATCCAGGTGAGAGATGGTGGTGGCTTGGACCAGGAAAGTAGTAGTAGAAGTGTCAAGAAGTGGTCAGGTTCTGGATATGTTTTGAAGGTTGTTGAACCAACAGGACAAATAGATGGATTGGATGTGGAGGGAGGGTGAAAGAAAAAGAGGAATCTGGCTTGAATGATTGGGTGTCTGAAGGAACCAATTAGCAAGACGGGCTATTCAGAGGAAGGAGCAAAATTTGGGGGAAAGAGTGATGAGTTCAGTCTTGGAGGTGTTAAGTGTGAGGTGCCAGTGGGACATCCAGCAGCTGGATATATGGGTCTGGGGCTCAGAGTAGAGGTCTGGGCTGCGACCATAAATGTGGGAACATATAGATAGAGGTTGAAAAGATGAACTTAGATGAAAGCAGTCTAGGTGAGTGTTTGTACTAGAGCAAAAAGAGAAGACCTCTGAGGACAGAGGCCTGGGGAACATTAACATTTAAGAGGGGGCGATTATTAAGCTAAGTGAAAAATGCCAGACACAAAAGGTCACATATCGTATGATTCCATTTATATGAAATATCCAGGATAGATAAAGCCATACAGCAGAACATGGATTGGTGGCTGCCAGGGGCTGGGGGAGGAGGAAATGGGGAGCAACTGTTTAATGGATAGGGGTTTCCTTTTGTTGTTGTTGTTAGGTGCCATCGAGTCCGTTCCAACTCATATGTACAACAGAACAAAACACTGCCCGGTCCTGCGCCATCCTCATAATCGTTGCTGTGCTTGAATTGAGCCCATTGTTGCAGCCACTGTGTCAATCCATCTGGTTGAGGGTCTTCCTCTTTTTTGCTGACCCTCTACTTTATCCAGCATGATGTCCTTCTTCAGAGACTGGTCCCTCCTGATAACATGTCCAAAGTACATGAGACGAAGTCTCACCATCCTTGCTCCTAGGGAGCATTCTGGCTGTACTTCTTTCAAGACAGATTAGTTCATTCTCTGACAGTCCATGGTATATAAATATTCTTCTCCAACACTGAAATTCAAATGCATCAGTTCTTCTTCGTTCTTCCTTATTCATTGTCCAGCTTTCACATTCACATGGGTGATTGAAAACACCATGGCTTGGGTCAGGCACATCTTAGTCTTCAAGGTGACATCTTTGTTTTTAACACTTTAAAGAGGTCTTTTGCAGTAGATTTGCCCAATACATCATTTGATTTCTTGACTGCTTCTTCCATGGGCATTGATCGTGGATCCAAGTAAAATGAAATCCTTGACAACTTCGATCTTTTCTCCATTTATCATGATGTTGCTTATTGGCCCAGTTGTGAGGGTTTTTTTTTTTTTTAATGTTGAGCTGTAATCCATACTGTGGGCTGTGGTCTTTGATCTTCATCAGTAAGTGCTTCAAGTCCTCTTCACTTTCAGCGAGCAAGGTTGTGTCATCTGCATAATGCAGGTTGTTAATGAGTCTTCCTCCAATCCTGATGCCACATTCTTCTTCATATAGTCCAGCTTCTTGGATTATTTGCTCAGCATACAGATTGAATAGGTATGGTGCAAGAATACGACCCTGACGCACACCTTTCCCGGCTTTAAACTAGTAAGTATCCCCTTGTTCTGTTTGAACAACTGCCTTTTGGTCTATGTACAGGTTCCTCATGAGCACAATTAAGTGTTCTGGAATTGCCATTTTTAGAAATATTATCCATGGTTTGTTATGATCCACACAGTCTAATGCCTTTGCATAGTCAATAAAACACAGGTAAGCATCTTTCTGGTATTCTCTGCTTTTAGCCAGGATCCATCTGACATAAGCAATAATATCCCTTGTTCCACATCCTCTTCTGAATCTGGCTTGAATTTCTGGCAGTTAGTTTCCTGTCGATGTACTGCTGCAACAGCTTTTGAATGTTCTTCAGCAAAATTTTATTTGCAAGTGACATTAATGATATTGCTTGATAATTTCCTCATTCTTTTGGTGTCTTAGGCTGACTTCTCTAGAGAAGCAAAATCAGTAAAGAGTACATCTATAGAGAGAGAGAGATTTATATCAAGGAAGTGGCTCACGCGGTTGCAGAGGCTGGAACATCCCAAGTCCTTGGGTCAGGATAGAGACTTCTCCTGATTCATGTAGCTTCAGAGGCTGGAAAACCCAAGACTGGCAGGTCAGAGAGCAGGGCTTTTGCTTACTGGCTGTGAAGACTGACAAATCCCAAGGTCGGCAAGCAAGACCACAGGTAAGCTGCTAGCTCAATTCCCAAGAACCAGAGATCAGACTAACAGGAGCCAGCTGCAGGATCCAGCCTGCGCAAAAAGCCCTTGAGCCATGCTAGCATGTCCACTTATATTTGATGTAGGCCACACGCCCAAGGAAACTCCCTTTCAACTGATTGGCTACTCAGCAGATCCCATCATGGGAGTGATTATATATCAAATCTTAACAGGGAAGTGATCACATTATATGACTGCCAAAACACTGAGAATCATGGCCCAGCCAAATTGACACACAATCTTAACCATCACAGTTGGATCTCCTTTCTCTGGAATGGGCATAAATATGGATCTCTTTCAGTTGGTTGACCAGGTAGCTGTTTTCCAAATTTCTTGGGATAGAGAAGTGAGCACCTCCAGTGCTGCATCTGTTCTTTGAAACATCTTGATTGGTATTCTGTCAATTCCTGGAGCCTTGTTTTTTACCCATGCAGCTTGAACTTCTTCTTTCAGTACCATTAGTTCTTGATCATATGCCACCTCCTGAAATGACTGAATGTTGGCCAGCTCTTGTTGGTACAGTGATTCTGTATATTCCTCCCATCTTCTTTTGATGTTTTCTGTGTCATTCAGTATTTTGCCCATATTTTGCAACTCAAGGCTTGAATTTTTTTCTTCAGTTCTTTCAGCTTGAGAAATGCCAAGCATGTTCTTCCTTTTTGGTTTTCTAACTCCAGGTCCTTGCACATGTCATTATAATGCTTTATTTTGTCTTCTCGAGCCTCTCTTTGAAATCTTCTGTTCGGGTCTTTTGGAACTAGATAGAGGTGGTGGTTACACAACATTGTGAATTGCTAAATGCCACTGAATTGCACACTTTAAAATAGTTGATTTTATCTTACATAATTTAAAAAAAATAAAGAGGGAGATGATGAATTTGTAAAGGTGACTAAAAAGGAATGTGAAGAGAAGAGGGTCATGGAGACTGAAGAGAAGAGAGTTTCCAGGGGAGCATGTTCAGCAATGCCCAGGGCTGCAGAGGGGCCCCATAAGATGTGTGCACTGATGCAGAGGAGATGGGGGCAGAAGCCAAGCTGCAAGGGACTGAGGAGTGAGTGGGAAGTGAGTAAGTGGGGGGAGGGTCTTCTTCAAGGACCTATGGCTATGAAGGGAAAGAATTAGGTGGGATGGTCACTGGGAGAAGAGAGGGTGAAAGATTGGAGGAGAGTCATTATTATAAAGGTGTCTTAGTTATCTAGTGCTTCCATAACAGAAATACCACAAGTGGGTGGCTTTCACAAGGAGAAATTTATTCTCTCACAGTCCAAGAGGGTAGAAGTTTGAATTCAGGGTGCCAGCTGCAGGGGAAGGCTTTCTTTCTCTGTCATCTCTGGGGGAAGGTCCTTGTCATTCATCTTCCCCTGGTCTAGGAGCTTCTCAGTGCAGGGACCTCTGGTCCAAAGGACTTGCTCCCCTCCTCATTCTTCATTCTTGGTGGCATGAGGTATTATGTCTGAAAAGAGAATGACTCAAAATACAACTTAATCCTGTAGATTGGGTCCTGCCTCATTAACATCATAAAACCCATTGCCCTCGTCGAGTTGATTCCAACTTATAGTGACCCTATAGGACAGAGTAGAGCTCCCCCATAGGGTTTCCAGGGAGTAGCTGGTGGATTCAAACTGCCGACCTTTTGGTTAGCAGCCGTACATCAAAGAGGTTAGGATTTACAACATATAGGTAATCACATCAGATCATGAAATGATGGACAAACACACAATACTGGAAATCATAGCTAGGCAAGTTGACACACATTTTGGGAGGACACAATTCAATCCACCCCAAAAGGTAAGAGGTAAGTGGGCCCACTTTAGCCACTGAGAGTCAGTAGACAGGCAAGGCTGAAAACTCAGAAGAGAAAGAAAGTAACCAGTGTAGTTAGGTGGAAGGGGAAAGGGCGGGGCAGGGTGGAGGGGGGGAGAGGATGAAGTCTCGAGGGCGTGGAAAGCCAAGAGTAAGAAGTTAGGGTAGAGAAGGAGAAGGGAGATCTCTCCTGGAAGAGTTACTTCTAAAGAAATCATTTTTAGTGAGCAGGAAGCAGCAAAGATCAAATTATCAACACATGATTTGGGGCTCTTTTGCAAACTTGGATCCTGCTGGGTAATCATGTGTTAGTTCAAACAGAACCCTGAGCCTTGGTCAGAGGCACCTGAAGAGGACCGTGTTGACAGAGATGCTGGCTCCCCGCTGGGAAGTGCAAACAATACACACTTCAAATGTGCTTGTACAAATTCAAACACATTGTAAAGTGCTCATGGGAGTTTGTTACATTAATCAAGGTAGAAAGTCTCCTCGAAAGCAAATTATGAGTCTTTACAATGACTAAATAGGACCTAATTAATTGGTTTACCAATTGTTCTTTTTCTGCTCTGGGCTTTGGCCAGGAGTTGGAGGACTCAGAACAAGACTGGGAGAAAGGCCTTAGGTTCCTTTCCTGGTTCTCACCTCTGAGGCAGCCCCTAGCCCTGAAGGTTCAGCAGAACTTTGGACAGAAGTGAGGCATGGGTTTGGCCACAATGCTAATCTTTTACTAAGCAGAGCGGCCCACTGATCTTAGAGGTGGTGCTCCAAAGGAGAAGGAGTTAGAGCTAAGACATTCTGTTCCTTTGTAGACAATGGGGCCTGTAAGCTGATTCCGAAGGCTCATGAGCAAGTCATTGTCTATAAAAAAAAAAAAAAAAACAACAACAGTGTGCTGACCCTTGTTACATGGGAGTGTGGCCTGTATTGGACAGAGAAGCAAAACATTTGGTTTCTGGCCCAGGCTCTGCTTCAAGCTTGTTGAGGGACTTTGGAAAAGTACCTTTTCCTCTCTGGATCTCAGCTGTTCCATCTGCCAAGTAAGTGGAATGGACAGATGATTTCTAAGGGACCTGCCACTCCAACTTTCTGTTTCGTTTTTGTTTTTTTTAACCTACATTTGATTTTTTTTCTACGTTTGTTTACGGCTTGTCTTCCTGACTATACTATAAGCTCTGCCAGGACATGCCCCTTGTCTGTTTTATTCATCTTATTTCCCCAGTGCCTAGCATTGTGTCTGGCATATGGTAGGTACTCGATATATTTTCAGTGTAAAAACGAGGTACTGGGAGTCAGAAGACTTGAACCTTGTGATCTTGGGCAAGTCCCTTCCTCTCTCCCAGCCTCAGCTTCCCCACTATCTGATGTTGCTCTTGTTTGTTTCTTTATTGTCTGTCTCCCTCCACTAGAATGTAAACTCCATGAGATCGGGAGCCTCATCTGTCAGAGCATCTGGACATAAAAGATTCTCTATAAATGTTTGTTGAATGAGCAAATGAATGAATGAACGAATGCGTCTACAAAAGGAGGGGGTTGGCCTTGGTAACTTGATGGCAGGGGTTCTGGGAACTTTTCCCTTCCCATACTCTAATGAGGATACCTGTCTGGGCTAGTTTTTTGTACTCCTAAGAGTGCTTAATGCCCTTCTAGGAGAAACACCCACAGCAAATAGGTCAAAGGGCTAAAATCATCAGGAGTGTATGGAAAAACAACTTGCGAACCTTTGAAACTCAGCAGCTTCCCTTCGTGCCATCCCGGAGTAAATGGGCTGTGCCCCAACATGTGTGCCTGAGAACAATTTGAAGCTTGATGTTCAGCCCTTCAAAACCACATAGACTTGGGTAATGTGACCCAATTCCTTGGTTTTGCAAAAGAGGGAGTGCGACTGGGAGAAGAGAATGCACATATTTACCATTTTTTCCTAAGGGTAAAAAACAGAATGTTCAGCATTTGTGGGAGGGGCTGGCATTGTGTTCTGCTTGAGGAATCTTGCTCACTGCATGTGCAGGGTCAGGTGACCAGTTTCCATAACTTGGGCTGGCCCCAGAACAGGCATTGCCCAAAGGCAGGAAAAATGTTTCTATTCTTTAAATCCTGGTTTCCCCAGCAATTTGTAACAATGTGCTGCTGTTCCCTATTGCCTGCTTAATGGAGTTTTTCAAATGGAAGTGAGGGAGATGTAAAGTCTTTAACTTAGAGTACCATCAAAAGAAAGGAGCCCTGATGGCTAATGGCTAAGCATTGGGCTGCTAACCCAAAGGTCTGTGGTTCCAACCCACCCAGCGGGGATCTGCTCCTGTAAAGATCACAGCCTAGGAAACCCTATGGAGCAGTTCTGCTCTATCATGTAAAGATTCACCAAACCAAACCAAATCTGTTGCCATCAAGTCGATTCCAACTCATAAAGACCCTGTAGGACAGAGTAGAACTGCCACATAGGATTCCTGAGGCTGCAATCTTTATGGAAGCAGACTGCCATGTCTTTCTCCTGCAGAGTGGCTGGTGGGTTCTAATCACCAACCTTTCGGTCTGCAGCTAAGCACTTAACCACTGTACCACCAGAGCTCCTTCATGTAAAGATTACAGCCTAGCAAACCTTATGGGGGCAGTTCTACTCTGTCATACAGGGTCGCTATGAGTCCAAATCAACTAGATGGCACACAACAACAGCCTTCAAAGGAAATTCTTGGTAAAAAGAGTTCATTCTGCAGCTTCTAAGGCCAAAGTTCTGAAGAATCCCTTGCCTTTTGCTAAAGGCAAAAGAAACAGATTCTTTGAGCCTCTACAAACAGAAGCTATCCAGATGATATTTATGACTTTAGAGTGAGAGGGAGAAGGTGCTTGCAGGGAGCCATCTGTCCCTTGACACACGGTTGTCTGTGTCACTCTCTATAAGGTTAGCAACTGCTCTTGAGCAAGTTTGAAGACTGTTGAAATGGATCCTGTATTCCTCAGTCAACTGAACAATGAATAAGGAAGACTGAAGAAGAATTGACACCTTCGAATTATGGTATTGGAGAATAATATTGCTATACCATGGACTGCCAGATAAATGAACAAACCTGTCTTGGAAAAAGTACACTCAGAATGCACATTAGAAGCAAGGATGGTGAGACTTTGTCTCATGTACTTTGGACATGTTATCAGGAGGGACCGGTCCCTAGAGAAGGACATCATGCTTGGCAAAGTAGAGGGTCAGACCCTCAGCAAGATGGATTGACACAGTGGCCGCAATGAAAGGCTCATGCATAGCAACGATTGTTAGGATGACACAGGACTGGGCAGTGTTTCCTTCTCTTGTACACAGGGTTTCTATGAGTTGAAACTGACTAAAAGGCAACTCTCAACAATTCTAAGGTTTGGAGAACTGGGTTAGTGAATAGTTCGTGTTTTTTTTTTTTAACTCAGGATTTTTTTTAATTGAACTTTAGATGAAGGTTTACAGAACAAACTAGTTTCTCATCAAACAGTTAGTACACACATTGTTCTGTAACATTGGTTAACAACCCCATGACATGTCAACCCTGGGTTCCCTATTACCAGCTTTCCTGTTCCCACCTGTCTTCCAGTCCCTGCCACAGGGCTAGTGCGCCCCTTTAGTCTTGTTTTGTTCCACGGGCCTGTCCAGTCTTTGGCTGAAGGGTGAACCTCAGAAGTGATTTCATTACTGAGCTGAAAGGGTGTCCGGGGGCCACACTCTCAGGGTTTCTCCAGCCTCTGTCAGGCCAGCAAGTCTGGCCTTTCTTTTTGAGTTAGAATTTTGTTCTACATTTTTCTCCAGCTCTGTCCAGGACCTTCTATTGTGATCCCTGTCAGAGCAGATGGTGGTGGTAGCCAGGCACCATCTCGTACTGGACTCAGCCTGGTGGAGGCTGTGGTAGATGTGGTCCATTAGTCCTTTGGACTAATCTTTCCCTTGTGTCTTTAGTTTTCTTTATTCTTCCTTGCTCCCAAAGGGGTGAGACAGTGACGTATACTAGATGGCCGCTAATAGGCTTTTAAGACCCCAGATGCTACATTAGTGAGTAATTTTTACCCACAAAAATCTTTTAGCTCTGCAAAAAAGCTATATTTCCATTGGAAATAACCCACTCAAATGGATGTTTCCACCAGGCTGTCTGTCCTGGGCGTGGGGTGGAGGGCAGAAGACAGTGGTGATTTGGGGGATGAGGCTGGACTGGATGACTCTCAAGACCTCTTCCGTCCCTAAGATCTGAAGATTCTGTGCTGATGTTCCTTTTACAACTACTAGAACCTAAGAGGGTTTTTTCTGGAATTTTGTCTTTGGATGCCAAGGTCCCAGATTTTGACCTGGGGCTGCCTATTTTAGGGTTGCTATCCCTTTGGCTCCATAAAGACATTTAGGAAGATAGTCTGGGTGACCAATTTCTGTGATCTTTAAGGTGAGAAGCTTCTTGAGGCCCCCTTCCTGGGCCATTCTGTGAAGACAGTTCTCCAGCAACAGAGTTGCCCAAGGGGGCTGCCCTACTTGCTCTCTTTGCAGACAGCTGTGAACCACTGGAGTAGGCATGTCCTCTTACGTGGAAGCCAGGGGGTCAGAGACCCTTTTTATGAAGCTCTTTTCTATACTTCCGTCCTCTTTTTTTCTTTTCTCTCCTTCTCATCTTTCAATATATCCAAACACCTACAGAAGAAATTGCAGGTTGCATGCTCCAAGGTCTGTTCTTTTCCTCTTTAACAACAGAAACCTGAGTTTCCTTGAGGCTGGCAATGTACTCAGTTCAAGAAAGCCTCCTTTTAGTTAGGAGTGGCCAGGCAACGAAGTTCTTGCTGATGAGATCTAAGCAGTAGTGTTGTGCAGTATTTCTGGGAAGCTTCCTCAAAAGAAAAGAGCAATCTTTCTTCCCCTTCCTCCTTTCTGCTGCCTGGGTTGTGGATGTCATGGCTGGAAACTAAGCAGCCATCTTAGACAATGAGGCACTGGCTAAATATGGTGGAGCAGCAAATTGGAAGAAGCTTGAGTCTCTGTTGATTTTATAGAACCATCCTATCAACCTTGGGCTGCCTATCTCCAGACTTCCCTTTCATAAGAAATAAACTACCTTTTTTTAAAGCCACTGTTATTTGTTGTTGTTTTTTCTTATTGTAGCCAGAACTAATCCTAACTAATACCACACCCCACTTTAAAATGTGACTATAGTTTGACAAGTAGCCCTAGATAATGGGCTAGAGTTTTATGGGTTAAAATATGGATATGGAGAAAAGTAAGTATTTAGGCTATTTTAAGAGATAACAGTGGGGATTTCCCTAAACAAGAGGCACACGCATACCACGAGGCTGTAGGCAATTCCCTTCACAGTAAGCACCAGAAGAACCCACATCATGTCTCTCAGATTTACCACAGTATGCCCAACGCCTAGCCCGGTGCCTGACATGTAGGAGGAGCTCAATGAAAAATTCTCAAAAGAATAAACAGTTTGTTTATTTCATAATTACCATAATCAACAGCCCAGTTTGCTTGTGTGATTTGAAGGACTTTGGGGGAAGCTCCCTCTGTCCCCATCTAAAAATTTCTTCCCAACCCACCAGGTTGTTGTCAGGCGCTGTCGGGTCGCTTTCGACTCATAGTGACCCCATGTGACAGAGTAGAACTGCCCCATAGGATTTTCTGGACTGTAATTACAGGAGTAGGTCACTAGGTCTTTCTCCCATGGAGCTACTGGGTGGGCTTGAACGCCAATCTTTAGGTTGGCAGCCTGGCACTTAACTGTTGCCCACCAGCGCTCCTTCCAACCCACTATCACCTGCACAATATCTGAAACCCTCATTTATTTATTTATTAGTCTACATTGTTAGGTGCTGTGCTCAGCTCTGAGGATATAAAAAACCCAAAAACCAAACCCCACTGCCTTTGATCGATTCTGACTCATAGTGACCGTACAGGACAGAGTAGGGAAGCTGTTGGTGAATTCCAACAGCTGACCTTTTGGTTAGCAGCTGAACGCTTAACCCCTATGCCACCAGGGGTCCATGTATGTAGTGGTGAACAAACTAGCCCTGTCTTCTGCCCTCAGGGAGCTTCCAGTGCAGTGAGGCAGAAACAAAAAAAAACAAAAAGTGAACAAGTCATTACAATCTGTGATAAGTGCAAAGAAGGAAACAATAATAGGGAAAAATTTCTTTAGACAGTGACGGGCAAAGTTCTGTCAGAGGAAGGGAGACCAAAGGGTAGAAGCGAACAGCCAGGCAAAGAGTGGGGTGGGGTGCTGGTGGCTGGTGGGAGGACTCTGGGTAAAAGGAACCACAGCACAAAGGCCCTGAGGTGTGTCTGAGGAATGAAAGAGGCTCAATGTGTCTGGGGCTTAGTAAGAGAAGAAAGAGTGATATAGGAAAAGACTGGTGAGGTCAACAGAGGCCGGATCATGCAGGGACTTGTGGGCCATGGGAAGGAGTTTTGACTTTATTCTAAGTACAGTGATAAGCCACTGATAAGCTTAAATCAAGGGAACACCATGATCTGATTTATGCATTAAGAAGGTCACTCTGGCTGCTGTGTAGAATTGGACAGGGTCCAGAGTGGAAGCAGGGAGACTGCAGTATGAGGCTATTGCCTCCTGTGAGAGATGAGGATGACTTAGACCAGGTATGGCAAAGGAGATGGAGAGAGGTGAAGGGATTCAAGATGTGTTTTGCAGGCTGACTGGACTACACTTGGTGATGAACTGGATGTGGGAGCCGAGGGGGAGGGAGGAATTAAGGTTTCCAGTTTGAGCCACTATGTAGGTGGTGGCGCTATCCACTGAGGAAGGGTACAGTGGGAGAGATGGAAGGCAAGACTTGGCTTTCGTCATGTAGATACTGACATACTTGTGAAACATACAAATGGGGCTGTCAAGGAGGCAGTTGAATACTTGAGTCTGGAGCTCAAGGGGGAGCTCAGGACTGGAGATATACATTTGGGAGTTGTTAGCATGGTGATGTTAATTAAGATCTTGGAAATAGATGGCCCAACAAGAGAGAGAATGGAGAGAGAATAGAGCTGAGCCCTGAGGCACTCCAATGGTTAGAGGAGGAGAAGCCTGCAAAGATAACGGAGAAGAGGCCATAGGATTACTTGTGTATTGCCTGTCAGCCCCACTAGAATGTTTTGGAATTTGAGGTGGCTGAAAAATAGTATCTCTTTTCTTCTTCCTGAAATCAGAACCAATCAAGGGAGAGGCACAAGCAGGAGTCAGACAGAAGGAGACAAAAATATGGCCTTTATTAATCATAAAGCTGTGCAGAGAAAGGGGAGTAGAGATGCAGCCAAACAGGCTTGCTAATATGCACCCCTCCCCAATTAAACAGACTTCCCCATCCTCTCTCTGGCATAGACCACAGGAGCAGGGGCTGAGTCTGCCCCACTGAGTTTACTGCAGGGCTGGGAGAACAGACGAGGGCACTTGCACTCTGCAAGGTGAAAGGTCCCAAAAAGTGAGGAGAAAGAATGGGGCTACACTGAGCATTTCCTGTTCCTTCTCCCACACTCCCCATTGTGTCTTATCTGTCCCTCCATATGGAAACATGAAACAGCTCCAGGAGCAGAGAGGCCATATTTCTCCTGGTCACCACTGCATCCCCTGTGCCTAGCATGGTGCCTGGCACATAGTATGTGCCGATGTTCATTGAATGGATGAATCTGGATGTCAGGATTGAAACAATCCTCACAGATCATCCAGAAATCACCTGGGAAGCTCAAAAATGCCTATGCCCATGTCACAACCCCAGATAAATTTTCTTAAAATTTCTGGAGGTGAGCTTCAGACATCGAAAGCCTCCCCTGTAAACTGAAAAACCCGTTGCTGTCGAGTGGATTCTGATTCATAGCAACCCTCTAGGCCAGGGTAGAACTGCCCCCACAGGGTTTCCAAGGAGCGCCCGGTGGATTCGAACTGCTGACCTTTTGGTTAGCAGCCAACCTCTCAACCACTGAGGCACCAGAGCTCCGAAAGTGATTCCAATGTGTCTCCAAGGTTATGAACTATTGCCCTGGTCTAAACTCTCATTTTACAGATGAGGGATGCTGAGTCCTAGAGTCAGGAGATCTAGGTGTAACACTAGAGGGAGGACTCATCTTGGCCCCGCCGCTAACTGCATGAGTGGCTGAGACAAGGCTGTTTCTCTTACTGGGCCTAAGTGTTCTTGTCTGTGGAGTAAGGAGCTTGGGATAGAGAATCTCTAGAGCCCTGTTCAGCCCTAACGTATTGCTCTATTCTCTGATCCAGGGATGGATTATCCAATAAGCAAGGTATGCACGGGCTTACTTGTGTTTACTTACTAATCCGTACTGCACAATGCTACCTGTTTTTCACCACATCTTTCAAATTGTGAAACTGTCCACTACAGATTAGTAAGTAAACACAAGTAAGCCATGTGTACCTTGCTTAACGTGAGCCGGTACGTACCTTGCTTACTGGCTAATCCACTCCTGCTCCGATCCCATGTGCAACTTCACTCGTCAGTACATTGTTTGTGCGTTAAAATTCCTCTACACCGTGGTTAGGTTAGTTTTGCACTGGAAATGACTGTATCCTGGATTGCAGTGGACAACAGAGATATGTGGGAGAGCTTAGGACCCGCCATTCCTGTCTGGTGGAGATTTTGTCCTGTGTTTCTCTTAGGTGGTGGCAGCAGGAAGATCACCGAGAAACGGCACAGAAATAGCTAAGGAAGCGTTAAAGGGCTGGAGCATCCTTTTTGCTCTTCTATTTTTTTTTTACCCCTGCTGCTCACCCCCCCCAGACAGCTCTTTCTCTTTCTTTTCCTGCCCTCTCCTTTATCTGCATCCATTAGAAGTCTTTCAAAGGCAAGCCTATTCCCTCTGCCTACCTAAGCTGTCCCCAACACAATCCACCCATCACCCTCCCATTTTAGTTTAGAGTCTTCTCGAGAGCTTGTAAGTGTGTTGTCAAAGTATAGGCAACCAGAAGTGTCTCATGAAATGAGAAAAGCTGGGCAATAAGGCTGTAGGTGATTCCTTCCTCTACTAAATTCCATGGAGTGATACTGAGCCATGTGTTGGTCTTTCAAAGTGGCTATTTCCTTTGTGGAGTTCTTGGATGGTCCAAAGAGTTAACATGCTCAGCTGCTAACTGATAAGTTGGAGGTTTGAGTCCACCCGAGATGCCTTGGAAGAAAGGCCAGACAATCTCTTCAAAAAAAAAAAAAAAAAACAGCCATTGAAACCCCTATGGAGCACAGTTCTACTCTGACACACATGGGGCCACCTTGAGTCAGAGTCGACTTGAAGACAACTATATATAAGGAGTAATAGCATTTTGGAGCTGGAAGGGAAACTGAGGCCTACAGGAAAGAGGTAATTTGTGTATGTCTCTAAACTGGACGGCTCATCTTGACCCTACTACCTGATAAGTGCATGGCTTAGAAAGGATCCTGTGTAGCCAACTTGTTTTTCAGATTAGAAAACTGAAGTCTGGAGATGCCAGTGACTTGCTCAAGGTCACACAGCTTGCTAAGCAAAGACTAAGACTATAGCCCAGGACTCCTGACTCCCTCTTCCAGTAATAACCTCAGCTGCCTCAGTCTCCTCCAAAGTGATCTTTAGGGATTAGTTTACTTTCATAGGAGTCCCTGGATGGTGCAAGCAGTTAACATGCTCAGCTGCTAACTGAACAGTTGGATGTTTGAGTCCACCCAGAAGTACCTTGGAAGAAAGACCTGGTGAACTGCTTCCAAAAAATCAGCCATCGAAAACCCTATGGAGCACAATTCTCATGTCACACACGGGTCGCCATGAGTTGGAATTGACTTGACGGCAACATTTTTGTTTTTAATTATTTCATAAACTGATGGGAGGCTAGTAGTAAGGAATTTGAAAAATAGGCAAAAAGGTAAAAATGGAGAGGAAATTACCAGACCTCAGTATTCCCTTGGGCTTTCCCTCCCTCTTTGTTTGACACCTCCCCAGTCTGCCTTTCCTCCTCTCCTGCACCCCCTCACTGAGGATGGCCTCCAAGGCTCAGGGCTTCGCCTCTGCTTTTCCTCCTCAGCACCCACTTCTTTGGGGGCACATGTCCACTCAGACTGCTCCAGGGCCTGTGACATACACGCATGCGCACATCCAGTGCTCCAGCCCTTGCCTTCACATTTCTCTTTCCACAGCTGGTTACGGGATCTTTCCATGCACAAGTATGCTTAGCTCAGCTGGAAAGCAGCGCATCAAAATTGAAACTCATTTTCCCTCTGAAAATCTGCAGCCTTTTCCCACACCTCGGTTTCTTGCAGTGTTTCCGTATTCTCCCCAGACGGAGAAGTTTCATGTCATCCTTGACTCATGGCTACCTTGTTTTCTCCTCCCCACCCCACTTTGTCACCAGGTCATGCTGATTTTCACTTAGTGGAGGTTCCTCAAACTTTGATGTACTCCGCCATCACCAAGGGAACTTGTTAGCGTTACCAATCCCTGAGCCCCGCCCACTCTTTAGTCTGGGGGTGGGGCCTGGGATCGTCATTTTAAACAAACTTCTCAGGTGAGTCTGATGGTGGACTGCAGACCACACTCGGAGAAACGCTACCTTCCAGTGTCTTCTGGCTTTGTTCCTTCCTCTTTCCACAAACACTATCCCTACCCCAGCTGGACCTCATCACCTCACACCTGGATTACAGCAACAGCTGGCCTGCCTGCCGCTAACCTTTCCCTGTTTCAGCTTCCCCAGCTGCCAGCACCCATCTTCTACAAATCTTTTTTTTTATTATTATTATTTTTTATCACATCACTTTCCTGCTCAGAAGCCTCCCATGGCTCCCTCAGACCTACTTGATCCTATCTCAATTCATTTCACTGTTCACTCTCATCCCTCCAGGCTCATTGGTCATTTTTAAATTAAATGTTAGGCCCTCTGCCATTTTGAGGATGGGCTGTTTCCTACTCCCTCCCCTGGAACACTTCTGATTACATTAAAAAAAAAAACCGTTGCTGTTGAGTCAGTTCGGACTATAGGTCAGAGCAGAACTGCCCCGTAGGGTTTCCAAGGGGCGGCTGGTGGATTCCAACTGCAGGCCTTTTGGTTCACATCCAAGCTCTTAACCACTACACCACCAGGGCTCCTCTGATTACACAGGAGGAATTATGAAAACTGTTTAGATTCTCCATCTTATTTCTCAATGCATCTGCTCCCTCCCCATCCTGGCTCTGCTATTCACTTAGCTATGTGACTTTGGAAAAGTTGTTTCACCTCTCTATGCCTTAGTTTTCTCATCTGTAAAATAGGGATATTAATAGTACATACTTCATAGGTTTGTGGACAGGATTAACAGAGTTAACAGATGTAAAAGGGTTTTCAACGGCGTCTGGCATAAAGTAAGTGCCATGTAAGTGTGAGCTATTATTATTAATTTTTGTTAGTATCACCCCTTTCAGCCAGCTCCTCCCTGGAAACCACTTGTGCTTGCAATAGCTCACTGATGAAGTCATCTGTCAAACCTTTCCTGATCTAGCGGAGGTGGTTAAGTATTTGGGTTTCAACGAGCTTCTCTGCATGAGACAACCTGAGGAACTGGGCTGTTTACAAAGCTCTAATTGTGTCCATTAATTTCTAACCAACTAGGAGGAGAGGAGGGGAGACTCCAAGTAGGTCTGAAAGCAAGGTTTTTTTCAGGATAACTAGGATAATGTTAGGACAACTTCAAAATATCTTAAGGGGCAGTGAGTCATGAGAGTTCTTGGGGATCCCTTTCTTATAGTCTTTCTGGAGTCCTTCTCCCTACACCCCTGCCTCCGCATTGCTCACTCCCTGGGTTCATTCTCGGAGCCTTCCTGGGAGCACCTTCCTCTAGGGTGGTTCCTAGCCTGTAAGCCTCACACCTTGCATCCCAAGCAGTCCTTGTCTGTAAGGAATGCATCTCCCACATTTCTGTTCTAGTTTTAAATCCACGTCCATGCTTTTGGGGTGAACACAATAAATTCCTTTAAAAGGCCTTGCAGAACTCCCAGTCACTGTTAGTCATTATGTGCTCTCTCTGAATAAACACTAAAAGTTCAACTACTATCATGTGGAGGGTGGTCAGAGAATAGTTTTGACATTGAAAAGGGGCCCTTATTGTCACAAAGGCTGAGAACTACCGCCCCATGGGCTACATGGGAGGCATGGGGGTAGCGTAGAGCCCTCTGGCTCTCCGTTTTCTTGTCTGTCAAATGGAGGTAAATAATAACTGCCTCTCTTCCTAAGGCCAAGAAACAGAATGTTCTGCATTCATGAGGAAGGTGCTCTTGTGATCCTTGATGTGATGAGAGGACTATAGTGAGACTGAGATGAGATTGTAGAGAGAGAAGCACCTAGAATGGTGGCATACAGAGGCCAACAGTTATCACCACCGCTTCTGCTGTTGCTGTTCTTGTTCTTTTTCTCGGTCTGGGTCTAGCTGAATCCCCCGAGCCCAGAGCTCCAAAGCCTATGAATTTTTCCAGGATCAATACGTTCTTTTGCCTTTCCCCGCCCTTAGTTGGTTTTCGGTGGCACAACAACAATACTACTCCTAACAAACATCCACAAAGTTCCTCTTATCTAAGTCTAGTAACCGCTGTGGCTTCAGAAGTTGCAATGTTTGTCTCTGTTTAGTCAGGGTTGCCTAGGAAACGAAGCTGTTCTCTCTTTGCTACTGTGTGACTGTGGGGCAAGTTTTTTTCCCCTTTCCTGTAGGGAAGGACTTGATGACCCCAGAGAGGTTTGGCTGTCGCTTGGCTATTTTCTGTTTCCTTTTTCATCTGTTGGTCCTTGTTTGGCTGGAAATTGGGTGTGGGAAGTCTACAGAAGATGAGCTGAATAGTCAAAAGGTCCTTTAGCTTGTTTTGAAAGGGTGAGGGGTTTGGGAGTAAGTGGGGACTTTGGAGAGCTGGGTCAGGGTGGGGGATGGCTGTCCGGAGGCTTTGAACGTTCTAGTCTGAAGTTCGTATTTGTTCCAGCAGCAGCAAAATCACCATGTTCCATGACCAAATTGACAAGTGTAGGCAATGAATTCGGCAGCATCGGTAGAGAGGTTAGGAGCTGGTAGGAAAACTGGCATTTGAGAGGCTAGCAAGCAGGGCTTTGAAACATTCCGAATAGAGTTTTGGTGATTGGAAAAGAACAGGCCACCATGGATGACCTTTTACAGAAAAGGAAGCATGTCATTTTGATTCTATTTGGGTAGTGCTTGGAGCAAGGGAAGGAGCCAAGATGTCTTGGTCACCTTGAGGTTTGTGGCTCAGGAAAATGGAGTGCTGTTGAATTTCAAGTGGCAAAAGGGTAATTATACACACTGGAGAAAGTTAAGATTGAATGGAGTCCCTCCCATAGGGGTGATAGTCTCCCTTGTGGGGAACACAGTGGGCTTGGAATACAACTCTTGGTCCAGGGTGTGTCCCAGTTGGAGTATGGTAGAGGAGACACTGAGTAATGTCTCCCCTACCACATAATGGATAATGAATAATCATTAGACAGAGTATCGGAAAACTGGGCAGGACCCCAGGTGCCAAAGACATGTGGCTGGGGAAAGAGTGATTGGTGATAATGAACCCTAAATAGAGGCAGAGGAGGGGAGCCGCAGTCAAGACCCTTAGAATTGGCCCTGCCCATGAGGCTGGTGAGTTTTGTGTTAAGTGGAGTAGCAGCAATTGAGAGTAGTTTTCCTGGGAGGAGGGGCAGAGGAGAGTGGGCTTTTTACTTACCTCAAACGGTCTACATCCTTTCCTAAGGCCCTCTTAGCTCCTTTGCCAAGGTCAAGGGTCACATGGGGATCGGTGTTAGGAAAATGCATTAAATAATTCTGATGATGCTTTCAGAAGAGAGAAGAGGCCCAGTCATGTTTATTTGGTTCTCTCCTTGCTCCCTCACATGTATATTCTGCCCTATTCTTTTGGACCTTCTTGGGGTATCCTCCCTCCCAAATCACCCCCTCAGATTGAGGTTGCATGTTGCTAGTCACTTTGCCACCCAACTCGGAAGCTCTCATATGAAAGCAGGAGCAGGCTAGAGCGGGATGGACATGAATTTGAATCCCATTTGGCCATAATTCCTGTGTGACTTTGGGCAAGTTACTTAAATTTGCTACGTCTCAGCTTCCTTATCATATAATGAGGGAAAAGAGCACGTACTTCACATGGTACTGTGAGGGTTACATAAGAGCATGGATGGAGCATAGGCCTGGTACTTAGTGGGTGCTTGATGTTCAAATGAGTCAAACTGTTGACCCTGCTACTACCAGCACCACCATGTGAGGGGCCCCTACTGCCCAGTCCATTTATACTCAGTCAGACTCCAATTTTATTTTTAGAAAAAAAAGAGAGCCAAGTTTATTGAAATGTCGAGCTACATTTGGAAAAATCAAAATCCCAATCCTGGAGACAGACATCAGGATAAGGTGTCAGGAAGTGGAAAGTGTTCACTGCCACAGAGGCCCCTAGAGACAAGCTCCCTGAGCACGTCACCTAGGCACCGTCAAGTCAAAGCCATTTCCTTGTCCACAACAGGACACCATCAAGTTAATCACTCTGTTCACTTGAAAGTTTTCCACAACAGTAATAACATTAATAATAATAATAACAAAAACCAGTTTTTAAACAGCACTGAGAAGTCCAAGCTAATTTTCTCTCAACCCCATTCTAGTTAGTCAGCACCAGTGAATGGTGGGTTTGGCATTCAGGAGAGAACCTCACACGCCTCCAATGGACAGACGGGGAAAAGGGTGCAGCAGCAAGGCATCTGTGGCTGCATCCCGGGGCTGGCCCCCTTCCCTGCCTTTAGGTTTTCGGCTTACTTTACCTAGAGGACAAACTGGATCAACTTGGTAAATGAACACAGTCAAACGATTAGCCTTAAGAGACAAGGGACCAGTCAATACTCCCAAAGCTGGTTAGGCCTTCAACATGTAGGTGGATGTGTATATGCATACATCACTACACTAAGCTATAGATCTAGCCCTATGGGTATATATACGCATTTACGGCTATATAGAAAAACTATGCCAATACTAACCAAACAGAACTTTGTAAGCGGTCATCCCAAAGCTGTAATCCCACACTGGGCTGTGCACAAAGCCATGCATTATACCATAGTAACCAACAGAAGGCTGATTTGGCTCGATCTCTCCCATCTATTCACCCTGCCTTTGCAAGGCAGGGGAGAAGAGAGAGGTTGCCTCTGCTTAAAACACAAGTGGCTTCTTCATAGGAACAGTCGTCAAGTGAAGCTGTTGAAGATGTCCATGGAAATGAAAAACAGACCCCTTATACTTTCCGGAGCAAACTGCATCTCATCTCGAACTACCTTTCTCCCTTGCCAGCTGGAGCTAAGTTGTCCAGGCCCCAGGAGCCCCTAGGGCGCAGTGGCATTAGAGGCTCACTGGCTTGGGGTGACTAAGCCCCATGCAACTCAGCCTCCAGAGACCTGCTCTTTGTCAGGGGTCTGTCACTGGAGTGGACCCAGGTGGCCATGTCCTTGGGACATCTCTTGGCACCAGCTATGCTAGGTGTAAAGTTCTCCACGTGAGATGACGCTTGGGGAGCCAAAAACAAACTGGAAAGAACTAGGTAGAACAAGTTTAGTGGCTCTGCCCACCGCGAGGCAGAGCCACTTACACCGCAGAACCATCGGGGGCCTCTGGCGCTTGTGGGGACTCAGGAGCTGGCTCTTCTGGGCTCAGACGAGACTGGAACTTCTCCAGCTGCTCTGGGCTGGCCAGGGTCTTCAAGAGGGTATTCTCACGCTCCAGTTGGGAGTTCTTTTCCACCAGCTCTCGGATCTGCTCCTTCAGGATCTCCACCTCCTCTCTTACAGCATACATCAGATGATTCTTCACCAGATCCTGCCACAGAGGAAAGAACAACCACCAAGCCATTCGTTAGCCAGTCACGACCACTCCGCAGCACCTTCACTCTGCCATCGATGTGCCCGCCAGGCCCCTCAGATTGACAGCCTCTAGCCTTCCCACGATAGATCTTCCGCACACCGGCCCACTAGCCCTATTTCTCACACACCTTTCTCTGAAGCACTTAAACCCTTACTCAAGAGAGCTGGATCCTTTGGGACTTGCCTGAGGTGGGACAGCTTTAAACTAGACAGGTTGCCCGCCAATGTTTCTAATGGCTTTCAAAGCCGGCTGCTGCTTAAGGGCCTTTGGGGTGAGACTGCTGCGGGTTGCTGGTGGTTTGCTATGTCCCCATTTCAACATCAGGTTCTGAGGCTGGCGCAGAGCCCAGGAAGGGCCCGCAGTGCACCCCATACTGTTTGCCTGCTTTACAAACCCTCACCAAGAGAATAAAATGGGCTTTTGGAGTTTCCTCCCTTCCTCTTGACCCAGCACCCTGAGTCTGCAGCTGTCTTGCAGCAAGGCCAGACAGGACGTTGGCCTAGGGGAAGGTCTGGGTGTGGCTGCATCCTCTCTGAATGTGATAACTGCACTGGGGGCAGGGAACTGTGTCAGTAGGCTCCAGGGCACAGTTAAGTGGCTGCTGACTGCTGGAAGCCCCAAACCCCTGCAGTCATGTTGGCAGCTGGGTGGAGTCGGACCTCTACCTGGTAGAGAGGGAGAAGGGGTGGGGTGCTCTGCTTCCTGTTTCCTCCCAACTCCTGACCCCAACCCAGGCTCTGCAGAGGCACTGCAGTGCGGTTGCATCCAATGAGCTCTGTCTGCCTCCTGCCAACTGCGGGATGCTCCAGCCGCTGCGGCCCGGGAGGGGAGCCAGGGGCTGCTGCAAAGCCCTTGGGGTGGGCGGGGCGGGGGGGGAAAGAGGAGGCCGGCAAGGGCAGACTGGAAATGCCCTCAGAAGCGCTAAGCTAGGCAGACTGCACTTCAGGAGGATGGGAAGCAGGCTGTGGACTTCTTCAAGCTCTTGTGCCCACCCCTCTCGGTTCTGCCCCAAGTTACATAAGCAGCAGCCAGCTCTGGGGATGGGAATGACGCAGTGAAGCCACTCACCATGGCCTGCTCGATCTTGTTGTCTATGGCCACCACGCTGGCTCCAGAAGCGCTGCCAAGACAAAAAGCAAAGTGACCGCGTTACCACTCATTTCCACTCTGAGTACCTGGCAGCTGTGGCCAAAGTCCTCCATCTACCCTGGCTTTTCCTCCTTCCCGCCTCTCCGGCCAGGAGCGCTGGTCAATTTGTTCCTAGGTCCCTTCCTGGGCCCTGCAGGAAGCTGTACCTTCCCACCCAGGCTGGCCCACCGCCGCCGCCCTGAGCGCAAACTGGAGCAGCGCGCGGGGCCCCGGGGTGGCTTGGGCCAGCGCGGCCTGCTCGCCCGGCCCGGGCGTTGTGCAAACAATGGGGGGCGAGCAGCCTGGAGTCCCTGCAGCCGGCCCAACCCAGAACATCCCCGGCAAACCTACCTGGCTCGAAGCTAGCTAAGAATTCCTGTACGGCTCTCGGAAGCTTCCGACCTGGCCTCCCCAGCGGCGCGTGGCCAGCCCCCTGCCCAGCCCTGTGGTGCCCTGCCCAGCCCTGTCGTGCCCGGCCCCGCCGCCCCTCTCCTGCTACTGTCTCTGCGGCTGCAGCAGCTCCTTCTCAGGGCGCAGCGGCCGCAGGGACGCTCCGACGGCGGATCCCAGTGCAGCGGTGACACCCCCCCCCCACGCCGCGTCCCCTTCCCCCGCCCCTTCCCAGGATGCTGCACCGCGGGGGAGCGAGGACCAGCCGCACCACGCCGGCTCGGAGATCCCGCTGGAGGCCAGCCCCCGCCTGCACCCGGCTCGCCTCGGAGCGGGGCTGGGGCCAGTGATTACCTGTTATCCAGTTTAACGGAAACCACATCCCCTCCAAGCAGTGAAGAGAAGAAGGAGATAGAGAAATTGCGCAGCTGATAGACCGCCACCTCCATGGGGGTCTGATACATTTCAGTGCTCATGGTTCGGGCGGCCTGGGAGCTCTGGACCAGCTATGGGCCGGGCTGGGCGGCTGCGGCTGTGGGCGTGCTGCACGGGGCTGGGCTCTGCGCGGCCGGCCTGGGGCTAGGAGTGGGGCGCAGGCTGCTGAGCGGACCCAAAGTCAAGCAGGCGGTCCAGCTGGAGTTGAAGGGGAAGTGACTCGAGGGGTGTCACCTAGCGTGTCACAAACTCCACAGCCGCCAGTCCAACCCAGACTCGAAGATATTTCGGCTTCTACTTCTTTATATAGGAGGAGCCGGCTGCGTCACATGGCGTCAGGGGCCATGCAAATGAGTCCTGTACTGGGCTTTGTGGCCCAGTTAAACCACATCCCCTCCCTGAACCTTCGGCTGGAACTGTAAACAGTTCAGCACTTTTCTTGTGCCAACTGGCATCTCCAAAGAGGGCTCTGCAGATTGGTAAAAACCAAACTGGAGCTGAACCTAAGAGATTGCTGATTTCTAGAGAAATAAGCACAAATGCTGTAACAGGAGGTAGAAACATTCAGTAGAGGGCAGCGCTGGGACCAGTTTACAAAGCTCTTCTTGAGGTGGCAACCAGCATACCCTGATGGCTCCAACACTCCCTAGTCACCCACCCTCACCGTCAGGAGTCTCACCTTCTCGCTACCTGCCCTCTCAGCCTCTCTCCTGCACACATACTTTGTCACTTACAGGCTCACTCTCCCACCCGCTCAGCTGTCTCCTCACCCAGCCAGCTGGCTCACCAGCCTGCACCAATCCACTGCCTCCTCCTTCTATTAGCTCGGGAGCTAATGTGTGCATGCATGTGCATGGAGGAGAGGGTGTTCAGGACCTCAGCAGAGTGGGTGAACATATAGATGAGAGCAACTGGGGCTAGGTGGGTGCTGGAGGTGGGGAGGAGGCAGGGTAGGGGAGTAGGCACATGACAATATACCAGCCTGGTCTCCACAGCCTATTCTGCAAAAAAAATACATTCAACACTATTCAGGGTCTCATGTCCATGTTTTTCTTTTCAAGATTTTGTTACATTCATATAAACAGCAAATGACAACAAAACTACAAACCATCCCTAGAGAACACCTGCCCTGTGACAGGGTCCAGGCACATCATGGGAGGGTTGGTCCTCCAGGAGGAAAAAAAAAAAAAGATTCCAAAGCACAAGAAATATAAAAAGATTAGTGTTTCCTAGTAAAGAGTTACATAGATTTCCATCAAAAATGTTTTCATTCTTTTCAGCCTCAAGCTTAAAAACAGAACAAAAAAAAAAGGCATGAGGCTTAAGGTCCTTCTGTCCTGCGCCTTCCTGAATGAGGCCTCCTGGTGGACAAAAGCAGAATTGCAGCCAGAATGAGCAACCAGGGCAGGGCAAGGGGAGAGGTGATGCAACTAGGAGTATCATTTACACCAACCCGAGGCCATAAGGAGAACATTGAGTTCCACCACACATACAGTAGTTTCGATGAATCTAAGGCCAGTACCCTTGAATCAGTGCTCCACAGGCTATGATCTAAAGAAATACCCCAATGCTATTGGAAAAGTACTGGGGCTTCTTATCAGCAAACAAGGTAATTATTACTTGCTTCAGAATATTTCCCCTAACTAGGTGCCTGGCACCGACATCTTGGCCAAGGCCCTAGTCAAGCCCAGTATGAAGGCCTTGATTTTCTCCAGGTTGTCAGTGCAGTTATGCCACTGAGCAGCCAACATTTGTCACTATGACTTGGGATTCCCACTGAATCCAATTGGTGATAACACACAACCACCATTCTATTTGCAAAGGGTTGACAATTAGATCTAAGCAAACCTACCACGCTGGCATAGCATAGGTTTTTCTTCACCCCAGTTGTAGGTGGGAGACGATCCCAAACTCAGGACATTCTGTTAACATTTAGGACACAAACTCTCTAGACATGGTGCTGGAAGTAAGCAGTGTGTTCTCATCAGAACATTAGCTGAGAAAAAGAACTTCTTAAATCAGGAGATTAATTGATATCGATATTGGAATTCCCTAAGATATTAATCTGTCCTCTACAACACATAAGAGCTTTCTTGGTGCAGGAAGTCTCTGAAGTGACCTTTCATTAGCTCGTCAATTTTTCCCAAAATAACAATTGCTACTCACCCCAAGATTCCAAGGGAGATGATGAGAAGAAAAGGGGAGAGAGAAATAAGCTGGCTTGGTGGGAGTGGGGGTGGGGGTGGAACACTGCCAGGAAAACAGGACACAGAAGAAAATCGACTCCTTTGGCAGAGTCTTTCTTATATGGACACCAGTTAACCAGATGCCATTGACTTGATTCCGACTCATGGTGGCCCCACGTGCGTCAGAGTAAAACTATGCTCCATAGGGCTTTCAGTGGCTGATTTTTCAGAAGTAGATTTCCAGGCCTTTCTTCCAAGGTGCCTCTGGGTGAACTCAAACCTCTAACCTTTCGGTTAGCAGTCGAGTCTTCAACCAATTGCACCACCCAGAGACTCCATGTTAATTATACTTCGGTGAAAAAGTAAGCTGAGTTCAAGACTCACTGACAATAATAAGCAAACAAACAAACCAGTTGAGCCGATTCCAACACATGGCTACCCTATGAGTAGAACTGTGCTCCATAGGGTTTTCAATCGCTAATTTTTCAGAGGCAGATTGCCAGGCCTTTCTTCCAAGGTACCTCTCAGTGGACTCAAACCTCCAACCTTTCAGTTAGCAGTTGAGTGCTTAGCCAGTTGCACTACCCAGAGACTCTGTGTTAATTATACTTCAGTGAAAAAGTAAGCTGAGTTTGAGCCTTGTTGACAACAACAGCTACCATTAACCAAGCATCAGCTCTGGTCAAGCACTGGGCTGGCTGCACCACAAACCTTGCAGTGTGAGCACTGTCACCATTATTTTACAGATGAAGAAACCGAGGCTTGGAAAAACTAACTTGCCCATGGTGGCACAGCTAATAAACTGCCGAGCTGGGACTCCAGTCTGGGGCTTCCTGACCTACAGATCAAGTTTATTCCTACTACACTTAACAGTGGGGCAGGGGGTAGGTTAGGGGGGATGCTTATTGGATGAGTGGGGGCTGGAATGAGTGAGTGGAGGCAGTTGGGGGATGGGATGGCACTGCCAGAACAGCGAGGAAGAAAAAAGGGCAGGGGTAGGAGAAGTGCCCCCAGGGTGCCAGCATTCTGACACTCAAGGCCAGGAGGGAGGAGCAGTGGGGAGGAGAGAGACCAGAAGACTAGCCAAACTGTCCAACTGTCTGTCCACTGAATTTTCTAAGAGGGCTGTGCTCACCCGGGTCATTTCAAAAGGCAGCCAAGCAGCCCTCAAGGAAAGCTATTGCTCTCTAGGAAATAACCCACCACCCACTGCTAGGAAATAAAAAAAAAAAATAGGACCTACTAATTCAACCAGGTGGCTCCCAGACTGGACTATGTAGTCCTCTGGGGTATACAAGATTTGAAATAAGGTCAAGGAATGCTAATCACGGTCCCTTCAAAACTCAAGTTCCCGGGCCCCACTCACTGGCACCCTTAATTAACTCCTTTTTTTCCTATTCCTGCTGTGCTCAGCTTTTAGGAGACTGAGACCACCAACAAGAAAACAAGCTCATATACGAGATTTAGCTTAAGAAAACAACTTCGAAAGGCTATCCCGGGTCCAGCCCACCCTCAGCCAATCCCTCATCCCCTCTCCACCTATAGTTCTGCATGGTGGGGAGTGATCACTGTGAGATCTCCCATCAGCAAACAGTGATTGGACCCCAGGGTCGGCTCCTAAAGGAAGACAGTGGACTTAAACATAGTAGAAACATTTTCTACAAGGGCAGGGGAGTTGGGGGTGGGTAGCTGGGAGCTGGGAGAAGGAATCCAAAGAGTTTTCTGCTTAACCTCAGCACATCAGAAAATTCCGCTGCCTAGGATAGCTGGGCCAAACCTTGCAGTGAGCGGAAGTTTATGCTGTACCTGATAGCGACGATCTGATCTAACATTACTGAGTGAAGTGCTGATCCTTGAAGCCCTGTGTCCTTGTGTCCTGTGAAGGTGGATCCCAGACAGGAAATAGTAGCCTAGGAATTCCACAGCCCAGTGCCCCCGTGTTCCCAAACTCCCTTTCTTACATCCTACAACTTACAGTGTAGGCTGGACAGCAGCACACAGCTGATGAGCCAGGCCCTTTGCCGGCCCTCAGTTCCAGCCCTCATGCCATGGGATTTTGCAACGAAACACATAGCTGACTCAGTCTCTCTCAGGAGCAACCTGCTAGTTGGAGGATGACATAATGAGGATGGGACCAACTCCCCCCCCCCATCTCAGGAGCCCCTGGAAGCCTACTTGTTCCCTTTGAGGTGGAGGAAGTGTCTCAACATTGCCACTGGTCTGTTCCACTTCAAAAGCCAGACTCTCCAGGGTAAGGGCCCTTCCTATTTCGGGTTCCCACGGGACAGAGGAACAGAGACTGGGCAAAGGCTGGGCAACAGATGCCCTGGACAGGATCTCAGCACGCTGAGGAGGCGTGGGGAGCAGACTCGGGGTGGGTGCTGTAGGCTGGGGGTGGGGATGAGGGGGAACATCTCACTTCCCTTTTTGTCACACTTAGAGCATTGTGTACCACACGGCCAGAAGGAAACTATTTATAGGCAAGTCTTCCTTCTTTTCTACTTTTCTAATCTTTGGGAATGTTCCACCCAACTATTCGGCAACATCGCCAGCAAAACACAGGGTCCTGTGTCAGGAGAAGCGGAAAGAGACACGATGCAAGAGGTGCGGGACAAGCCACAAAGCAAACACAGGGTTAGGAGCTGGAAAAGGAAATACAAAAAGGATATTGAGCACTACAGCGTTAGGGCAGCATTAATGGGATGGTTGAAAAACATCCCTCCCCACTTCCCCCTCCGCCACGGCCCCCTTCCATCTGAATCTCTGTCTAGTTCTAATTACTTACTTGTCCCTTTTTCTGAAGAGGTTGGGGGAATAAGGAGGCTGAAATGCCATAGTTTACTTTTTCCTTGCTTCTTGCTTATCTTTGCTCTTCCCTTCTGGTTCCACTCCAGTGTGGAAGACTATGGACAGGAGGGCCACTGCTGCTTGCAGGGTTACTTTGGCTTCATGGAAAATCCCCAATGTCCAGGATGAAGGATTTAAGAAGGAAAGGCCGTGACCGAGAAAGTGCCTTGTTCTCTGTGGCTCATGTGAACTGCCCTGCATGGCCAGGGCCCAGAACCTTGAGTCTGGGAGGCAGGAAAATGGGGAGGACTGATGTGGCTGCAGATGCAGAAGGTGATGGCGGGTGGAAGGGAGCCCCAGAAGAATTCTGGCTGAGATGGAGCCTCTTTTGGACAAGCAGCTAGCAATTGATTTGGGGCAAATCTTGGCACTGAATGACAGCAAGAGCAATGAATTGTGCCTTTCAGCTCCCTCCTGGACAGGGTCCCATGTGAGCTTCACAAACAATCTCCGAATGACACTAGGGATGACAGGCAGAACCAAAAAAAAAAACCCATTTTGAAGAGGCATTCCATCCTCCCTCCTCATTGAGTCAAAAGCTGGTCTTGTCGAATCACCTCTATCACCCCAACTGCGGTCACTAACTGGGGTGGGGCTTGTCCTGGACTCTCAGCAGGACTGCAAGTATTGGCAGCCTTATCCAGGAATGCAGTTGAGTTCAGTGGATCTTAAATTTCATGAACCTTGTGTCAATATTTATGCCTGTCTCCCTTCCCTTTATGCCTTGCTGCTGGGAGAATGTATCTCCATAATTTTTTAGAATCTTCTTCACATTTTCCACCCTCCCCATCACCCATCTTCAGGTATGAAATAGATAATTCTGGGTGTGGGGGGGGAACCTTTGTAAAATTAACCTTGGTAAATGGAATCATACATCTACACCCACACACACACTAATTGCCGTTATCGTTCAATTCAACTCAAAGTTTCAATTCAATGAATGTCTACTCAAAGTACAAGGCACATTTCAGGGAAAGAAAAAAAAAACAAACGAACAACAACAACAAAAAAACAGCTGAGAGTACAAGTCCAAAATTGTGGGTTTTTTTCTAAAATATCCTGGGTCTGCGGCAAATTCAGAAGTCTCCCTACTGGTTAGACCTCAGTGAAATGTTTGCTTTGGGAAAAAGCCTAGGGCTTAGGGGTGGGGTGTTCAGGAGGGTAGCCTGGGGTTTGGAAGGGCCATGCCACTACCGTCCTCCGGCATCACTTCAGTCCACAGAAGGGGGCGTGCTTTTCTTCTTGCCACACTGCCTTTTGGCTAATGCCCACCTAGATGGGGATAACGCAGCAGCTGCAAAGCTTGGAGTTTCTAGGGGACCTACCACTGCTTTGACGTTGTGGCAGCCCATGCCTGGAAGGGTCCCTTACCCTGATTCTCTTCCAGGACCCCCAGGGGCTTGTAAACCAATGAACTATGCACAGGCCTTTGCTCTCTCAACGGTCAGGGTCTTCATCCTGGGGATCGCCTCTACCTGCCAACTTCTTGGCCTTCCTCCTTTAACCAGCTCCTCTTGGTCTTACTCTTGTTCCATGTCTCTCAGAAGCAGGTGCTAAGGTACCTTGCCCTCCCATCCCCCACCACAGACTGGTGGGCATCTTCAGTCAGGCAAATATCCTCTCCAACCCCTCACTGCCATCATGGCCCACCCACTGGGAATTCTGACTCACTGCAGCCTTCCCAGGGGCTGGGAAAGAAAGCAGAAAGAACATGGCTGCTCTCCATGTTTGTTTGTCTGCACAGCCCTCCACCAGCCTATTCACACCAGGGAGACACTGGCAGGGCCTCTCCCCAACCATTCTGCTCTATGGAGCAGCCACAAGAGCTTGAAAAAAAAATTTCAAGCCATTTTTTTCTGGCAGTTGCCAAGGTTACTTTGAGTGGCATGTGAAGGACTTGGGGCTATTCGAAATGCTTGGAGGACAAGGACCAGGAGGGATCTCGTTGAGGATGCAGAGCCAGCAGACAAGAGGCCTGTGAAGAGGGCAGAGGCTCCGAGGTATTGCACCTGGCTTCCATTGTGGGACCCACTATAGAATGGGTGACCTTTGAAGTGGTCCAGGTTCCCCAGGTAAGCAAAAGGACGGTAATAATGCTGGCCTTTTCTTCAGGCACTCTGTCTCCTCAGCCATGATGGGTAAGCATTATGAGCTTCCCAGGTCCCTCATATTATACTCCTGAGGCCCTTGCTTACCTCACAGCACAGCTATTCACCATGGGCTCAATTGAGATAGCTCCTTGATCCTCTGTTGTGGAACTGTAGCACTCGTGAAGAGGGGCCCTGCAGATTGCAAAGGGCCTCCAGTTTGCCAGCCACTCCACCCCCCTTGGCTTCCTGGATGGAAAGAAGGCAGCCCAGCTGGGGTGAGGGGGATGGCAAGTGGGGCCGGGGGGCACGTTACTCCCAGAACAGAAAGAAAGGAGAGAAACAGGGCCAGCTCCTCCCCGGGCAGGGCCCCCCAGCCATGGGAACAGTGCCAGGGAACTCAAAGGAGAGCTGGGAGGGGTTAAGAAAGGCCTCCCAGCCTGGTTTGAGAATTGCTGACAAGGTATACTACACACACCTTATCAGGAAGAAAGAAACACAGAAACACACACATATTTATGTAAACACCCTCTCGAGCCTTTCACACAGTCTAATTCACAGAGATAGGCAGAGGGACACCAGGTCTCTCTTTGTTGTCGTTATATGTGCACGCATATGCACGCATGCGGCCACACCCCCCCCAAGCTTCCTCGTGACCCCAAAGGGGTAGTAAGGGGACAGGGCATGGCAAGACAGGATACTCTAGGCCAGGCCAGACTATCAAAAGCCATGATCTCTGTTCTGACTCTATGCTATGCAGGTGTCTTAGGTGACAGGGTCTTAGGGGAAGCTCGGGGTAGCAGTTGGGTGGGCATAGAGGAAACCAGCTTGAAGCCTCACACTGCACAATGGGGACAGGATGTTCTGGCACTACCAGGACAACAGTTTTCAAAGCTGTCAATCATACACTCAAATGGACTCTTTTAAATAAAGGAGAAATAAATACAGGCACCATTTGTGTCCAATCGATCATATAAACGCCTAAGAAATGATTCCCACAGGTTCCTTGTGCGGACAGGTCTAACTAGAGCCAGACTTGGCTTAAATGCCTTATGTGACTGGCTACATGAGAAGTGTGATTTGAAGGGCAATGAGGAAAATTCTCTCTCAGTCAAAGCTGTTTTCCTGACTTGACTATTGTGGTGCCTAAAAAGGTCATCAATTCATTCCTTTGGGTCTTAATGGCATCTCCTAGAGTTCTTTACACTTTGAGGAATTATTTTCCAATGCAAAAAGCCCTGGGAAGGTGCCACATTCAGCCACCATCAGTTACAAATACTTAAGCATCACCTAAAGACTAAAGTGCTTGGCTGCTAACTGAAAGGTTTCAGGTTCAAGTCCACCCAGAGGCACCTCAGAAGAAAGGCCCAGCAATCTACTTCTGAAAAATCAGCCATTAAAAATCTTATGGAGCGGAGCTCTCCTATGACACACATGGGGTCACCATGAGTCAGAATCAACTTGATGGCAACTGGTTTGGGCAACTGGTTGGGGATTTTTTTGGGTTTGTGAGTAACAGATTACTTCTAAGACACTTCACAGCTGTCAGTGAAAACTCTCGGCCTGGGAGGTTGGGGATGTGGGGAGCAGACATCTCAGGGTCAGAAAGGAGAAGAACTCAGGGTGGAGAACGGGGAGAGGCAGCTTTTTCTCCATTAGCACAGCTTGGTCAATTAGCCAGCCGATACCTCCGTTCTGGAAACCCTGGTGGCACAGTGGTTAAGTGCTACAGCTGCTAACCAAAAGGTCAGCAGTTCAAATCCACCACGTGCTCCTTGGAAACTCTATGGGGCAGTTCTACTCTGTCCTATAGGGTCGCTATGAGTCGGAATCGACTCAACGGCAATGGGTTTTTTGGGTTTATACCTCCCTTCTAAGGAGCCCTGATGGCGCAGTGGTTAAGCAATTCAAACCCGCTCAGCATCTTCACGAGAGAAAGACCTAGAAAACCCTATGGGGCAGCTGTACTCTGTCCTACAGGGTTGCTATGAGTCGGAATTGACTCCAAGGCACACAACAACAACCTCCTATCTATGGAAGTCAGCTCTCCTCCAGCCCCTTGGCTGTCACCACCCCGGTCAAACGTGGGTCCATTCCCAGGTTAACTGGAGGGACCGTGACTCATTCCCCCCTGGGGAACCTACTGGGGCTGACTACAAAGACTTGCCAGGATCTCTGCAAACATGCCCATCCCTACCCTGATCCAAGCCTCAAGCTCGTCCGCCCCTACCATGGTCACCTGGCCTCCTCACTTGGGAGCCCCTCCCTGGCAATGAGGCTGCCTCTGCCACTCACTGACTCCCCTCTCCCAGAGGGGAGCAGGCAGGGAATTCACAGCTCTCTGTAGCGCACATCTCGCCTGTCTTTGGGTATTTTTTAATTTTTTTTTACACTGCCTGCTAGGTTTGGGGCTTAAATCAACAAAGGCTGTGCTTCCCCCCAAGGCCTGGACTTCCTGGTTGCCTGCCAACAACAGAGTGACCCTTTAAACCTCTTCTCTTGCTCCTTGAGACAGTCAGTGTTGGAGGACGGGATTAGAAGAGAAAGATATTTTGGGCCAAAGTCCTGGAAATTCTTAGTACTACCCTAAAATACCATCTCCCCAACCCTTTCCAACAACATGAACGTTACATACTGAAGTCACCTTACTAAGTACAGACTTCTTTAAAGGCCATAACAATACGTAAGGGATAGAGCACAAAAATGGAAAAGCCAAAGTGTTTTCAATGATTTTTTTTTAAAATCTACTTACAGATGTCTTTGTGCCACCAAGCAAAAACAGAAGTGCCTAGGTCTTTGTTGGCGGAGTCTTTGTGGGAATGAGCAGGCTTAACGGACTACAGACTGAGCAGAATGTGGTGGGTCTGACCAGGAAAGGCTTCTTGCCAAAGTTCATACACCTTAAAAAACAAGAGGAACACTAGCCCCTATGTCCTGGGATAGAGTTCTAACAGCAAACTAACAAATCGCGGTCAACAGTTCTGACATCCTGTTATTTGCTAAAACTAATAATACCATGGAGTTTGTTGACAGAGTTACAGAAGAGCTAAAGTAAATATGGAAACTGAGGAACAGCCAAGCATGGACATTTACTAGTCAGCATTTGAGAAGAGGGGAGTTTCACGTATACTCCTTGGACATCTGGGGGAATGAAGGGCCTGAGCACGGTTAGGAGATAATCCAGAAGACATCTGTCATGTCACCAGGAGATTTCTCTCCAACAACAGGCTGCTGCAATAATGGGCTTGGCCCACAGAGCTGGTACTGAGCCCTCAGACATATAGTAATGATAAGAAGGATTGAGAGCAACTCCCTGAGTGCATATGTGAGAGGAGGTGCTCTCTGAAGTTGGTCAGGTGGGAAGAATATATGTCAAAAGGCCAGTTCTTTTTCTATCTTGGCCATTAGGCAGCTAGAGAACCTCATAGAAGTCTCCTGAACGCCTTATGCTGCTAGATCCTCATCCATGAAATGGGAATAATACCCCCCCAACACACACCCGCTCCAACATACACATCACACCAGGTGTATATGTTTATAATGGACACCCTAAAGTCTGGAAACAGAGACAGTATCATTTTATTTTTTTTTACAGATTGAAGATGTCCTTGATGACATTATATATATTTGCCTGTTTCCAGACTTTATGGACACCTTGTATACGGCATAACTGAGTCCTTTGGAGAGTGAGAAGGGCCATGTGAATGCAACATACTCCATGATGACTAAGGGCCCGGGTCCCAAACACTGCTGGTAAAATGGCTCTCCAAATGAGCAGCCCTTTTAACATTGTTTCAAAGTCTAGCATTTCTAACCTTCTGTCCAGTTTCAGTTCTTGTTTTCATTGTCTCCCAAGTTATCCACACTGCTTATGGGGATGGGACAGTTTGTGGGACTGATGTTAAAATGAAGTCAGCATTTCCATTTTTTCTCTTGAATGTCTTAGCAATCTTTCCATTTATACAGGACTTCTAATTTCCACAATGTTTTGACCTCAAGAGCTTCTCTGATGATACAAATGGTAAGCATCAGGACCTCTATTCCTTTAAGCGGGACTGAATAAGATGGTGACTGAAATTGGGCAGGGCAAAGCCTCAGAAGAGCATTGATTGGCTTCCTTACCAATTGCTGTTGAGTTGACTCCAACTCATTTGTAGTGACCCCATGTGTGTCAGAGCAGTAATGTGCTCCATATGATTTTTTAATGGCTGATTTTTTGGAAGTAGATCACCAGGCTTTTCTTCCAAGGCACCTCTGGATGAACTCAAACCTCCAGCCTTTCAGTTAGCAGCTGGACACATTAACCATTTTACCACCCAGGTACGATATAAGCTCTGTAAGGGCATGGGCTGGTCTTATTCACCACTATGCCCCCAGGGACTGGGCCAGAGCCTGGCACACAGTATATGGATGTGGTGAATATGTGCTTGATAAATAAATAAAAGGATTGGGTTAGTATTAGACGTTTGCTAATGACCCCGTGGTGAAAGAACTATACATACATTCAAGAATCGGCTTTCTGTTAATACCTTAATTTGGGGGGCAATCATTGTCTGAGAGAAGCTGCAGTTAAAAATACCAAAGACCTGCGCAAATCAAACATACTTGGGAAACCCAAACACAGCTTAATTGAGTAATTGGCCACTAAAGACCTGGAACCAAGGCCCAAGCTCTTAAATAAAATGGATAATTCACTTGTGTGTGTGTTCCTGGTTCTCTGCTAACGCTGGGACACTGGTCAGTTTCTGTCTTTAGCCAGAGGGGCTAGGTCAGTTGGGAACAGGTCACCCGCAGGGAGCAGTAACCTGTTACCCATTGCCATCAAGTTGATCCCGACTCATAGTGACCCTGTAGGACAGAGTAGAACTGCCCCACAGAGTTTTCAAGGAGCGCCTAGTGGATTCAAACTGCCGACCATTTGGTTAGCAGCCGTAGCACTTAGCCACTGTGCCACCAGGGTTTCCCAGGGAACAGTAGAGGGTAATAAAGCCCAGGAGCAGGGCAGCCAAGTCCCAGCTGGCTGGGATATCAAAAAGGGATTTAGGGCTGGCAGGCCTGATTTTCTGAGTGACAGCCATCTAACTGGAATGATGGTAGGGAGGGGAGGTAAAAGAAACCCTCTTAACTAAACCCCACCTCTGCCAAAATAAAGGAAATTCTCACCATTAATGTCACCCTTGGTTTTGAAGTTTTGAGGATCTCTATTAAAATAAAGTCTTTCTCAGAAGGGAGACTGCTTAGTTTTTCTCAGGAAAAAAAAGAAAATAAACAAACCTGTTGTGGTCAAGTGGATTCCATTTCAACTCATAGCGACCCTAGAGGACAGAGTAAAACTGTCCTATAGCGTTTCCAAGGAATGGCTGGTGGATTCAAACTACTGACCTTTTGGTTAGTAGCCAAGTATTTAACCACTGCACCACCAGGGATCCTGAATAGTGTGGGGTTTCTGGGAGAAGTGGCCTAGGCTAGCTAAGCATTGACTTGATGGGGCCCTGCCTCAGTGGGGCATCACAATGGATCCCGGCTGCCTAAGGCTTTTAGGGGACAGGCTAATGTCCCCAAATATTTCTGGACTTGCTGTCAAGAAGCCAAACTGCCTATTATTCAGTCATAAAGAGAAATGAAGTTCAGACACATGCTATGACACAGATGAACCTTGAAAACATTATGATGAGTGAAGTTGGTTGGTCACAAAAGGACACTGTATGATCCCACTTACATAAAATATCTAGAATGGGAAAATCCATACAAAGTGAAGTTTATTAGTGGTTATCAGGGGCTGGGGGAGGGGGGATGGGGAGTTACTGCTTAAGGGGTGCAGAGTTTCTGTTTGGGGTAATGAAAAACATTTGGAAATGGATGATGGTGATGGTCGTACAACATGGTGAATGTAACTAAAAATGGTTAAAATGGCAATTTTTTTGTTTTATGTATATATATATATATATACACTATCACAATAATATATATCACTATATATATACATATACTATCAAAATATCACAGGCAGTTCTGCTCTGGCCTGTAGGGTCGCTATGAGTCGGAATCGACCCGACGGCACTGGGTTTCTATCACAATAAAAAAATTCTTTTAATGTAAAGAAAGAAAAAAGGAACCAAACTGCCTCTGAATGTGTAGGTCTAAAAGTAGTAGAGTTTATGGCAAAGGAGATTTTTTTTTCCTCCCTCTCTTCTTGGTAAATAAAAGCAAACAGTTATGAAGATGCTGTGAAGAACAGCAAGGCTGCCTTGGGCAAATTGGGGACATTTCAGTGCCCCCTGGCCAGGAGACCCCATTTGCTAGCTCATCAAAACATTCTCACTGGACATCTCCTCAAGCACTACTTTTTCACTTATAAGGTGGCATAGCAGAGAAGGAGTCCTGGTGGCATAATGGTTAAGAGCTATGGCTGCTAACCAAAAGGTCAGCAGTCCAAATCAAGCAGGTGCTCCTTGGAAATTCTACGAGGGCAGTTTTACTCTTGTCCTATAGGGTCGCTATGAGTCAGAATTGACTCGATGGCAATGAATTTTTTATAGCAGAGAAATGGATCACCAACAAGGGTCCAGGGTTGATAAAGGGTTGACGTGTTCCTGGTCCCTGGGGTAATTTCCTTTTACCAGGAGCCTCCTGTTAACCCAAAGGAATGAGTCTAATGGGGGAATTCAAGGCACTAGGGCAGGTCAGTGGAGGAGCTTTCTCTGGCAATTTTCCATCACTCTGTGTTGGCAGTTGACTTCTCTGTCTGTGCACCAGGCGGCCCTGGCAGCAGACACAATACTCACACCAGGGCTGGTAAGGGTAGCCCTTCTCCCCTCAGCACCCTTCCTTCTTTTGCTTGTAAAACTCAGGAAAAGCCTCAGCCTCAGGACCCCCTCTAGCTTGGCCAGGTGATGGCCGACTGCCTGACACCAGGCTGAGCTGGGCTGATGGAGGGAGGCCGGGAAGTAGGGGTAGGCATCCCCCCCCTACACACCCCCCATGGCCCTGTTGTGAGGTGCTGACAGCTGAGAGAGGACCTGAAACCAGTTAGCCGGGGGCTCCCAGCCAGCAGTGTATTTTCATCTTGTTTTGACTGGGACTGTCCTCCCCTGTGTAAACACGTCCATGTCAGGGGGAAGAAAATGTAGAACAGCTTAAAATAGGTGGGTGGAATGCATCCCACCCATGAATCACCCATGAGGGGAATGCCCTGCCGGTGGGCCTTGCTTTAAGCAAACCTGACACATGAAAATCTCCATTAAACAGGAAGGCAGGGATTCGCAGCTGTTAGGTTCTGACCTATCACTGGGAGATCTCAAATTCTTATCTGGTCCAAATAATAACATGGCCCCCTCCCATGTACCGGCTGCTTAGCAGGCACTGTACTAAGAGCATTATATATATTGTCAACGGTCTTGCCGAAGCCGAACGAAAACCAAGCCCGTTGCTGTTGAGTCGATTCCAACTCATAGCGGCCCTATAGGACAGAGTAGAACTGTCCTATAGGGTTTCCAAGAAGCAGCTGGTGCATTCAAACTGCTGACTTTTTGGTTAGCAGCCGAGCCCTTAACCACTGCGCCACCAGGGATCCTCAATGGTCTTAGGAGTTGGGTATTATCATTAGCCCCATTGTGTGGATGAGGAAACATTGACTTGGGTTAAATGACCCGCCTGGAATCACGCAGCTATTAAGTGGTGGAGATCAGATTTGAACCCTTGTACTGTGATTCTGAAGTGCTGGGCTGTCTCTAGCTGGGTACTGCTTTTTATTTTTAGAAGATTTCCAGGCAAGGCTATGTGCCAGGCAGAGAATGGAACTTGCACCAATGTCCCTTCCCACTGAACCCTGCACGGGAATCTGAAACAAGCCCTTATTAGGCTCAAGATGGGGAAGCCCTCGGGCTGGGGCTGGTTCTTTCCACTGACTAAAGGATTCCCAAAGCGATTCCTGGAAGAGACCCCCCCCTTCCCATGCCAGGTTGGGATTGATCTGCATTTCAATTCAGAGACTGGCAGATTGTTTAAGGGAAGCTGCTCAACCATTCTCAGGGAAGGCCCCTCAGGAACTACAAATCAGTACAAACTACCCAGACACCAGGCTGGGGAAGGGACAAAAGACTCAGTATAATCTAGCGTAAGGAAAGACCAAATGTAAACATGTATTTTGAAACAGAATGTCACTGATCAGGGTGTCTGTGCAAAGCTGGCCCCCGGGCTAAACTGTGAACTAGGAGTTTGTCTTCAGAACCTTCCTGTTTCCTTTTCAGGTAACTTCCTCCTGCCTGTCCCCTCAAGCGACATGTGCCCTCCTGCTGCCTGTGGTCCCCCACTGCCAGGCCCTGTCCTCTCTAGCAATGCTCCTTTAAGGAAGACTCTCTGTTTCCCTCCCCCCACATCAAACATACCCGTCCTTTGGGACAACCCTAAAGGACAGATCCAAGAAATCTGTGTAAATGGCAAATAACAGCTTAATGGGTTTTCCTCCCTCAGATCACAGGGGCTTTACCCAAAGATCTGAGTCAATGGTATAATTTTAGGTATGGAGGGTTATAGGGGGAACCATCAGGTGTGTGCGGGGGGAGGAGGCAGCAGTGAGGGGATTGTTTTTCAAATCTTGCCAAGTAGGCCACATCTGCGTGTAGGGATAAATAATACAATAAATAATACTCTCTTACCCTTGTGTTGTGTTCTTTCCAGAACATGTTGGAAAGAGCACTGGAAGAGTAGTCAAGAGACATGGGTTCTGGCCTGGTTTTACCCTTGGCTAGCAGAACCCTAGAAGAAGTCATGTAACCATTCTGGACCCCACTTTCCCCTAAATGTAAAATGGGAGGGCTGGGGCTGCAAATTTGTAGTTATTTCGATGCTTATCTGATGAATGACAGTCTCCCCTATTTAGAATGGGAGTTCCATGCAGCCAGGAGTTCCCAAGTGCCTACTACAGTGCCTGGCACATAGTACCTGCTCCAGAAAAGAAACAATTGAATGACTGACTGAATGAAAGGCAAAAGCGACTTCCAAGTTTGCTGCCAGTTCTAATAGTCTCTGCCTTGATCTCCTCAGATGCAACTATTTACAGCTGTACCTATGAGTCAACAGGCCTAGGCCAAGGGTTGGGTGAGGCCTTCAGGCCCTTGCCGTCAGAACCAGGTCATGTTTGTGCACATGGGGTGCAGGGGCAGCTTGTACTGAGGAGGGGCAGCCTCTGGGACTAAAGGCAGCAGGAAAGAGCTTCCATGAGCCATAGGAGGCTTGCAGGATGCTGTGGTGGGCGGAGCAGGGGGGGGCACGGGAACTGTACAAGAGCACGGTCAGCCAGGAGGAGGAGCCAGGAGAGTAACTTTTACACAGTTTTCTGTAAAACGGGAAGCCAAGATAACAGAGACCTGATGGGTGTCTGGGCTGAGGTAGGAAAAGTGCCAAGTTGCATGGTGACTCAAGGTCAGGAGTTGGAATAGGGCCCAGAGCTCTGAAGCCTCCACTCACCCTCTTGGGACTGGCCCCTGGCTCCAGGCCAGTTCCCTGAATAGCTTCCCCCACCCCCACCCTCTACAATCACAGCTTCTTAGGCCAACCTGCTTCCTTGTCTAGGCACTGCCCTCCCCTCCTCTCCCCCCTCCCCCAAGCCTACATGGAAATTCTCCCCCTACCTCCCTGTGAGGACTCAGTGTCGAGGACTCAGTGTCGGGGCTAATGCAGTCACCCATTAGAGCTCTCTCAGGCAGGCTTCTGGGCAAGCTTGCCCCCCTTCTTCCTTGCTTGCATTGCCTGCCTTCACACACTGACGCAACTCCTCCCTTCCTTATGCAAAAACGGTGAGGTCTGCCACTCGCTGCCTCCCCTCCCCTCCCAGCACACCCCCTCCCCTACCCCACTCCACCCCCTAGTCCCTCTCCGAGGAGTACCCTCTGGCATTTTTCTAAGGTGGGCACCCCCGACACATACTCTTTCCTTCAGTACCCTTTCATGTTTTAACAAGGGCCAAAATTCCAGTTCAAAAGAATAAATCTTTAAGAGTAAAATTTCAAGTATTAGTGAGCTGGAACAGAGATATTCATGGGGCAGAGGTCCTTCCCAGAATTCCTGAAATAACTATGAATGGGGGTGGCTACCTGGGTACTCATTAGGCTAATTCTAGCCTTCGCTGCCTCGGGAGTTAGGAGACCAAAGTTTTGGTCCCATCTCTGCCATTAAAACTGTGTGACCCTGGGCAAGTCACTTAATCTCTCTGCATCTCTGTTTCTTCATCTGTCAAATGGAGGTAATTATCCCTGTCCTACCCACCTTGACAGGGCTGTTAGGAAAATTAGGGACCTTGTGCAGGTATGAAGGTGCTTGCTGAATGGCAAAGTCCTGGGACAAATGTCAGGAATTATTATGCCTCCCAACCCCTGCTGCACTTGAAGGACTCATTCAGATTACATTGTAGAACCCTCTTCACAAAAAGCACCTGTGTGCCTTAGACCTGCCCCTATCCTCTGTCCCATCTTCTGTCTCGCCTCCAAGGCTTGGCTCTTAGCCAAATTTGGTCTCCTGTGCACCTCTTTAAGAACATTTCCTGCCCCACCCTTGTGCCCCTCACCAGCTATCTTGTCACCCTCAGGCCTCCCTGTCAGGCTGCCCAGAGCCATCTGTGTGCCTAATGACCCCACTTTCCCAGCCTGACCTCAGCCCCTTCCTATCAAATCTTTTAAGGGGAAGAGACACGGGGCGGGGGGGCGGGTAAAGGCTGAACCTGCTGAATTGTTACACAGGCTGAACACAATTCGGAACACCCAGCATGGGGTCCAGAAATACACCATTGTCTGGTTACATGTAATGGGGGAAATTTTGGGGGGTGGAGTCTGCTCTGGGGCCCCTGAAATCTTGCCAGATAGACAATTGCCTGCTCCACCTCTAGGTTCAGCAAGCCCCACCCACCTGGTCTTCCAACCCATCTTCCCCTTCACCTCTCAACCCAGAGAATGGGCTGGGCTGCTTTATCTCTAGGACCTGCACACTAGAACGTGATTTCAGGCCTTCCTGGCCTTGTGCCACCGTTTCTCTGGTGTCCCCACCTTTCCCCCAGGGGTGAGAGGCTGAGGAGCAGTTTGGGGCACACTCTGAATTTCCCAGCACAAGCAATCAGTTCCCCCAACAAGGCCACACCCAAGAGTCTTCTTACCTGATGAGACCTGAAGACAGGTTCCCTCCCCCAATTAAGGGCACCTGGCCTACGGAAAGGGAATGAGGCCCACCTCAGCACAACATCAATCGAATAACTCTGCTCCTCTCTAAGACCCTGGCATTCCCTTTTGGCTGGAATGTTGCTTGGTCTAGAAAATATTTGAAAGAGAGGTTCTCCCCAGTTGTGGGAGTAAAACCCTTGCTCTCACCCAAATGCCCGCTCAGGGCTTCATTTCAACCCGAGAAAACTAGAAGCAAAAGGTGACCTTGCTAGGCCTTGCCAGGGAACTGGTGACAGGGCGGGAATGCATGGCCTCATTTTGTTGGCCCTGCCACCTGTTTCCCTCCCTCTGCCTGCCACTGGGGCTCCAAGTTGGCAGGCAGGTTGGGAGGGGGTGAGAACCTCTGAAGAGGCCATCTGGGAATGCCAGTCCCATAATAGAGGTGAAGAAGGTGGTCTTAGAGGCCCAAGGCTAAGCAACTGAAGTGTTGCAGGGACTCTGAGGTGAGTGAGAGAAGAGGACAGTCAGTAGGTACAGATTCTATGTCTTTGGTGGGGGTGAGGAGGTTGGTAAGATCACAAACTATCACATTTATTAGCATTAGTAGTAGGAGTAATAATAATAACTACCACTTGTTGAGCGTTTATTGTGTACCAGGCACTGTGCCAAGCACTTTTCATGCATTTTTTCCTTTATTCCTCACAACAACCCTATGTAAAACACACACATTTTACAGAAGATAGATGAGGAAACAGAAACTCAGGGAAGTTGTGACTAGTCCAACGTCACACAACCAGAGCTTGGATTTCAGAGCCCAGTTGACTATAAAGATGCACACCCTTTACCTCTACCCAGCCTGCACTGCCCCTGCCCCAAGCATGGGCCCTGCCAGCCAAAAGGTCCATCAGGTGCCATCAGTTACTTGGAATTGGTTTTTCTTCACTCCACTTTTCTCTAAGAAAATTCTATTACAATTAGGGATTTGTTTAAGAGCATTTACTGGATGGGGTAGGGGTCATGCAAAGTACTGGGCCCCGAATCAGGAGAGAGAGCAGATTTTGTCCCTATCCCTGCCATGAAATTGTCACGTGATTCCAGGAAGGCTGAATCCCCTCTTGGAGTCTCAGTTTCCACACTTGTTCAGACTCTACCTCTGCTCCCAGGCAGGAGGGATATGTGATGAGTATAAAACAAAGACTTAGTGATGGGCCCTTGTGACCACATTCTCCCCAGTGAAGAAGTCCTGACAACTTAAAAGCATTCCACCTCCTCACCTTCCACCTGGGGTTCGCCTTCTGGTGAATCTACTGTAGCACTTGCCACCAGCCTCCATGTCTGATCAGAGACCCACTTAGGTCCTCCATGCCAGGAGGTGGTTCCTCACCAGTGTGCCCTCCAACCAAGCCAAGCCCTCTCACACCAAACAGGCATTGATGTCTTTTCCAATCACTTCTTTGAGATGATCTCGCTTTGCCTTTTTCTTCATAGTCTCCTCCCTCTCCTTCTTCTCAGCCCACTATTGCCCTGGGAATGCCATCCTTCTTTTCTCCTGGCATAAGTGCCTAATCCGCGCCAGCTGGCTTCTTCCTTGAACATGCAATTTTCCCCTTTGACCAACTTAGCATCTTCTGTTTTCTTCTGACCACCTTTTTTTTTTTTTCTTACGTATTCAAAGAGATGGAAGAAATCTTGAGGATCATCTAGTTCAGTTCCCTCATTTTATGGCTGAGGAAACAAACTCAGAGAAAATGACTTGCCCAGGGTCATACAGCCGGGCAGTGGCAGGGCCAATATTCCATCCAGGTCTGTCTGATTCCTGGGCCACTGTTCTTTTACTCTGCTTCCTTGCCCTCTAGGTCAGGCCTTAGCCTGCCAGCCACCATTACCCTCCCCTTTTCCCAATGTTCCTATTGCCCATGTCATACCCCAGAGCACTGAATCTATTCCCTAATTGTTTCCCATGTGTACATCTAGTTTTCCCAACCACGAAGTAACCTGGGTGGCAGGGAGCTCACTTATTTCTTTTACTTGAATGAGGTACAAAGAGGGGAAGTGACCTGCTTGAGGTCATATACCTCAGGAGTGGTAGAGGAACAGGATCTAGGCCTCCTCTCAAGGACATTTCCACTACACTATGGTACAACTTCTTTCTTTCTCTCTCGTTTTTCCCTTTCTGTACAGTACTAGAACTTTTCATCCTTGTTCCTTCCTCTCTTCTTTTTTATTTTTACTGTCATGAAAATACATATAATGAAACAGACGCCATTGCAGTAGTTTCTACATGTACAATTTAGTGACGTAAACTACATAGTTTGAGCTGTGCACCATTCTTGCTATCCTTTTCTAAATCATCCCACCACCATTAACATAAACTTAATGACCCTACTTTCTGTCTCCTTTACATTCTCCTCCTTCCTAACTTCTGCATTTGCCACAGACCTGCTGGATTTGAGAGCTGGAAGTGACCTGAGAGATCATTTCATTCTACCTATCACTTAACAGATGAGAAAACTAAGACCAGGAGAGGGGAAGTAATTTGCTTGAAAACAGCCAGCTAATTAGTGGCACTGCTGGGACTCAAGTCCAAATCACCAACTCCTAGTTCAGTGCTCTTTCAACCACCCTTTTGCTGTCATAGCTTTATTGCTATAGTCCTTCTTGCTTGAAAAGTAACCCTCCCCTGCTGTCCAGCAAGATTCAAGATTGCTTGAACCCAGGGTCATACAGTGTCCCTGGGAAAAGGTAGAAGGAGCAGAGAGGCCTGTAATCACCCACATCCTCCATGTCCCATCCAGAAAGGCCCCAGCCTGGCCTTGCTGAGAGTGGTGACTATCAAGTATGTGTTGAGATAAAGCCATAGCCTCTCGGGTTCTCAGTTCATGGCCTAGACAGTGGCGTCAAAGCCTGAGCTGGCTGCAAAACGAGGTCAGTTCACTGTCCTCCCAATGGAAAAATCTTATAAAATCAATAGCACTTACAATGTCAACAGACCCAGAGACCTTTCCTCTGTTTGTTTTTCCCTCCTGTGCAGCTCTTTCTCACCCACCCTGCTGTGAAGGCACAGACAACACAGGAATCTGGCAAGGGAAATTGCACAGGCCAGCCCATAGCTCCCAGACCCCTGAACTGAAGGAGAGGGGGCATGTTGAGGTATGAGTAACTTGTGAAGACCCTGGCCAAGTGGTCCCCCCAGGCTCCCTCAGGCAATGCTAATCAGATCCAAGGCACACCCTAACAACTGGCATCTGGTGTGGAATAACCATAAGCTGCCCAAAGCTCCCGTAGAGCTTCGGGAAGCTAAGCCATGACCAACTTTACCACACTGGGCCTTCACTAAGGAAGAGAACAACTAGAGAGCCAATTAGACAACACTATGGAGCCTTCCTTCTCTGGGAAGTGTGTGAAGCCTTCAGACGCTTCTGAGTACAGATGTTGGCCCTTTTCCCAGACATCCTTTCCCCTGAATGGATGTATCCTACCTTCCTTTCATGTACATGAAGGGTGGTTGCCCCCATACTGTTATTTACACAGTCACAAAAGGCCTTCTTCCTCCCCCCTCCAAACAGGTCCCATCACAGAGCCTGAAGTTTCTACCATTAAATGCAATCCTTTATATGAAAGTATTATGAAGTTATTCTAGCCTGGATTCATCTGACAAATATTTATTGAGCACCTACTTTATGTCAGACACTGGTAGGTTCTGTCAGCTCTGCTTCACGCTATTGAAGACTACTGCATCTCATGAGCTCTCACTGAGTGTACAGGGCCAGATGAACTAGCAGATTTATTGCTATCAGGCAGAGGATGCTCAGGGATGAGATGTGGAAGGCAGGTTTAGAGCGTGGGCATGTGTCATGGTGTCAGTCTCTGGACATTGGGGTACTGAAGCATGGGTACTGGAATGGAGAGCTGGGAGACTCTTTTTCCATACAAACTCCTAAGACTAGGGACAAACATCACATCTTACCCCAGGGAAGTTGTCCTGGGAGGCTGCAAAAGGCAGAAGTGAATACAATTCCAGGGCCTCCCATAAGTAAGGGACAACTGTGCTCTCTGCCCTGAGTCCTGGCAGTGAAAATCCCTACCTGTTGGTCTCCCTAACAAGGCAAAGGATAGGACATGTTAAAAGAAGCAATCCTTTCTTTTCTGAGATGTTCCCTAGGCACCTGAGTTTGGTTCCATTGCTGGTCAAGATGCACCAAGAGATTTAAAGGCTGCTCAGTAGCTCTTCAGTGGAAAGTTTTCCTGATTAAACACCCCAACCCCACCTCCAGAGTGCATGAACTAGATTTTGCAGCTCATCTTATCCTAGGCCAGGTGTTGGCCTTGTGCCTGCTCCCCCCAACCCTGCCCTCTGGATGATCTTGCTCAAGGACGCCAAGGGAGGTGGTGGCAGGGCCTGGGAGCAGAGCCCAGGTTTCCTGGATCCTGGCCTGGCACTCTTGCCCCCAGACCCCACTGCTTCTCCCTCTCCTCTCTTGCCCTTTGTACTGTGTTGTACCCCTGGAGGTGCATACCCCACACCCCACTAGCTTTCACTGGGCGAGATGTTTCTGGCCAACATCAGTCAATGGTTCAGCCATATGGGGCATAGGGAGTCTGGCTGTTTGCTGCCCCTGGGACCAGGCCCAGTGGTGGGGGAGGGGAGGAGAGGCCACTTTCCTGGTTTGAAAGCAGCAGAGCTGGGTCCCTAAGGCAGTCATTTTTATCAGGAGCCCTAAGTGTGGCTCCTGAGCTTGGCTTCCCAGAGCTAGAGCCAGGTCAATATGGGGCCTCCACCCCCCAGTCTTGTTGCTATGACACATGAGTCTACAAGTGCTGAGAGGCATTGTTGGGGCCGGATGCAAACGGCACGCAGCAGGGTCTAGCTGTGAGCCAGTTGGCCAGCTGACATTTCAGGGTCCAAAGAGCTTGTGTGTACTGGACAAGCTGTTTATTGTGGTCTTGGCACTGCCCAGCCCTTCAGACAGCAACAAATGCTCCCAAACTGGGAAAGGAGAGGAAATAAGGAATCAGCCATAGCCAAAGAAGACCTGGGATCTCTTCTCTCACACCATTTGCTCCCTGCAGCTGACATGCTGCTGGTGCCAACCGTCGGAAGTACTCCTGTGAGGGAACTGGAGGGGGCAAGCCCCACAACCTCCATTCATGAAGACCTAGATCACAAATCGTGTAAGTGCCCACATCAGCACCCTTCTGACTGCCCAGCTCTCAGAACCCATAGCTCATGGTAGGTCGAGTAATCAGTATTTGAACTAGGAATGAGAAATCTTGATGTCACAAGATTTAAACATACATAGGAAACATAGGAACAGGCACCCCAAGGCTTCAGGCTCTACACACACACTTGTCCTCAGGGAGATGGTCATAAATAGGCTGTGATAGAAACGGTCCTTCAGAGTCCTGGCCTGGTCCTTTCAGATACACTCAAGGTTGACAACACTCCAGGGGAAATGTGGAAAGGGTATATGTGGTAAAGGCATCGGGTAGAGTGGAAAGGTAGACAAAGAAAACCCCAACTGAGTGAAGCCAGGAAGGAAGCCAGAGTCTAGAGAAGTTGTGGGGAAGGTGGAGCTTTCCAGAAGACATTTGGTCCCATGCCCATGAGCCATCTAGTCTGTCCTATGGCCTGAGGGGAAGCCCTATTAGGGAGAATCAGGGATAAGGGGTTGAACTCTGCCGCGGACTCTCAACTTCTGTACCTTGTTCTACCCAGGATTGTGGCTGCCAGGGCTGGACAAACGGAATTGCCAAGGAGTCTTCTGAGTGTCCTGGTCTGGTTTGTCTGTGGTTTATCACATAGTCTATTCCATCAGCCCAGTTATGTGTGATAGACATCCTCGAAACACATACACAAGGTAATAACAATGAACAACAGTAGCTAACATTTGTTGAGCACCTATGGTGTGCCAAACATTATTCAAAGCACTTTATATATCTTTTCTCAATTAACCATCCCCCCCAAAAAAACTTTTTTTTTTTTTAACCTCTATAGGTTGGTGTTATGTATATCATCTCCAGTTCACGGATGGAGAATCTGAGGTTCAGAGAGGCTAAATAATTTACCCCAAGTCACACCAGGTAGCAAGTGGCTGAACAGGCATTCAAATCCCTGTGCTCATTATACTACAGGTCCACTTGTGACTAAGCATACAAATGTGCCCATTTGTACAAGACTCAGAAGGAAAGAAGAGAGGGGCAAGAGGGAAGATCAAAGAGATTGGCCTGGGGAGAAGAACCATGATGGTGGGAGAGTGGGTGCGAAAGAGTGGGAGGATGGGCAGCAGAATGCTCACTAGACACCAGAATTTAAGATTATCTCAGTTTGCTACCTCACCCCTACTGGTTACCCCATAGCACCTCACATGGGTGCCCACCCTCTCACCAGTACTCACTTAGTCAAGCTCTGTAAAAGATGAAATAAGCCCAACGTGGCAACCACAGACCGAGTTGTCACCTCCCACTTGCTTTAAAGTGACTTTTCCAAAGATTCCCAGTTACCAGCCATTATTTAAGCCCCCAGCATGTGGCAGGCACTGGGGGGATGTAGAATGAACACAACAGGGATTCTGATCTTGAGGCATGGCCAGGATGGTGGGAGAAGTGTTAGTTTTCCCTTGAGCTCTCTCCAGGGGTCAACTGAGGCAGGGGTGCAGGCTGTGATAGGAAACAGAACAAAGTCTCCTGGCCTCAACAGGGATGGGGCTGCTGCCTTTAGCTCCTGGAGCCCAGCACTGCCACTCAAAGAACTAGGCATCTCCAGCTGGCACCATTATCCATATGGTTGCTTCTACAAATGCAGCTTGGAGCAAACTTTCAGGGCTGTGCTGGCCACTTGAGCTGGCAAATTGTGAGCCTGAATTGGGCTATGGCTGGGCAAAGGGATGAAGCCACAGGAGGTTACCCTTGCCCTCACTCTCCTTTGTGTCTGGTAGTGGGACCCCACCCCCAAAGGAAGGGGAGAACACCCCTCTTCAGCGCTCTACCCCACATTGTCTCCTCTCCCTGGGAAGCCCAAGGCTTAGAGAAATGAATCCAAGTAATTAACTAATTAATGAATATGGATGGCAAAGTTGCTGAGGTTGCTGGAAAACAACATGTTGCTGCCAACATACACAGCACAGCCAGGTACCCACCTCCCACTGTGGGCAAAAAGGAGGCTAAAGAGGGACTACTCTACTGTATCTCCCCAAGGCTCCAGCTGCAGCAGAAGCGCCCACTACCCAGCAGCCCCTTGCCCAATGCCAGGAGATCAGCTTCTAGGCAGTACGTTCCTTAGCGAGGGCTGCTCCCCTTCCCAGCTGGGGCTGTGATCTTGCTCAGTTGCTCGGCATCAAGAGCACTCTCTGTGGTCCAAGGAAGTCCGTCTGTGAGCTCTCCCAACGCAAAGTGCAAGGCTACAAGAGATAGATGGATGGAGACAGGAGAAGGGGAGAGAAAAGGGGAAGGAGAGACAGAGAGGCACACACAGCTGGCAAGAGCCCATCTCCAGCTGTTGGGCGGGCTGTTTCCTTTGATAAAGCACTTGGCAGTACTCCCAGTTCTGTAGTTTCTGGCCCGCAAAAGCACACCCGGAGCACGAGCCTGTCTGTGGGAGGACTTCAGACTTGCTTTGTTTTCTTTCTTTCTTTCTTTTTTAAGTTTTAGAAAATGCCCCTCCTCTTCCAAGGAATCTCATTCCTCCCCCACACCTGTGCCCAGTGAAGTTGTACCAGCAGGTGATGTGAGCTGGGCCTGTAGATGACAGAAAGTCAGTGCCACAGAGGCGCGTTTGAGGCCCTGGGGTGGGTGTGCAATGAGGCCTGGGCATGCACTCGCAAGCACATGTATGTGAGTAAGTGAGCGTGTGTGTGTGTGTGTGAGAGAGAGAGGGAGAGAGAGAGACTCTGAGTGAGACTGTGTATGTTTGTCTGAGAGGCTTTGCTTGTTTGTTGTGGCTGACACTGCCTTCTGTGTGGCACATTATATCACTGTTCTCCCTGCCTAGGCTCCTTCCAGCTCACTAATGTTTCCCTGGAAAGGATTGTGGAATAGGGGGGAGTCCCGGTGTCACGTGACCATGCAGAACAACAATCCCTCCCTCCAACTCCTGGCCCTATGGTTTTGTGGAAAACTGTTCCCCCCTCGCCTGTAAAAGGAGGAGTCAGGCTTGAAGGCCTCCAGGTCCCTGTGGCAGGGTCCCCTCCCCTTCTTTTTTTCCCTCAAGGCTCTTTTACAGCCGAGTGACAAAACACTCCCAGGTCCACAGTTGGACAAGCCCCCACAGGGCCTCTGTCCGAGTTTCCTAGATTCCTGAGGGGAACTTCATCCCACCCAGGGATCAGCACAGGCTCTTCTCATCATCCCCGAGAAATCCCCGCTTCTTGGGAACCCCAAGAGCAGCACCCATTCCCACCCACAGCCAGCCCCACAGTGCCAGCATTGCCAGTGTACCAGAGGGGACCTTTCACAGTTGTTCCCAATGTTGCTGAGGTCTGGCAGTCAAGCCCTCCCCATCCTGGGGGGAAATGGTGGCTGGAGCAGACGCAATAGAACTTCCCTCCTGCCAGCCCTGGGGGAGGCGGCTGCCCCCAGTGAAGCGCTCAGGGCTGCTGGGACTCCAGGGCAGCCATGAACGACTGGTCCACGGGCGTCTGTGGGCCCAAACCAGAGCTGTCTTTGGCCCTTAGGGATGAGAGAAACCAGTTTGGAAGAAGCAAACACAATACAAAAGCAAACATAACCTGGGAACTTTGGGCCAGCTTCCACACTGAAAGTCTCAAAGGTTCCTTATTTTTCCACGAACAAAAAGCATTTACCTTATAAAGAAAGAAAAAGGAGGACACTTTGACTTATAAAACATCAAAGCCAAAAGGCCCCTTAGGAATCATCTAGTCCAATCATTTCATCTTACATGTGGCAATTCTGAGGCCCAGAGTAGGAAAGGGACTTGTGCTGGTTAGTAGAAGAGCTAGGACTAGACGTCACGGCATGTCCCAATGACTTCTGGGTCCTGGCCATGGTTGGAAGAAGACATACCAACCTGAGGCCCAAGGAGGAATTTTTTTTAATTGTACTTTAGATGAAGGTTTACAGCGTAAATTAGTTTCTCACTAAACAATTAATACACATATTGTTCTGTAACATTGGTTGCCAACCCCATGACATGTCAACACTCTCCCTTTCTCGACCTTGGGTTCCCCATTACCAGCTTTCCCAAGGAGGAATTTTAGAGCTCAAAAGTAGTAGAGGAGTTCCTGGGTGGTGAAAATGCTTAAAGCACTTGGCTGCTAACCAACAGGTTGGTGGCTTGAGTCTTCCCAGAGGCACCTTGGAAGAAAGGCCTGGTGATCTACTTCTGAAAAATCAGCCATTGAAAACCTTACGGAGTGCATTTCTACTCTGACATACATGGGGTCATCATGAGTTGGAATTGACTCAACAGCAACAGGTTTTGGTTTAGAAACAGTAGGCCCAAGTGCAGAGTTGGAGTGAAGAGTGCAGCTAGGAGGCTAGTGTGGGGGCTGTGAGCCCTCTAGACTCTTTTTGCCTGTCAACAGACATGCCTCTTGACACCTGCTGGGCCAGGTAGGCATCATACCCAGGGCTCAGCATCAAGAGTGAATTGATTTTGGGTTGGAGCTGTCTTCACCCTTTCCAGAGTGTTCTTCCTACTGAGGCCTTAACGTCTTGAAGTGGGTGGAAGCCCAACCCTAGATTTTCCAGTGTCTGGAGGGGCGGGTAGTGTGGGGGCAAACTCAGGCATGTAGCCTTTATTACTCCTTTGGGATTCAGAGGCCACCTTTCTCCTTCCCAGCATAGACATAATACTCCAACTGAGGCCTGTGTGTGTAGCCTGAAGTGAACATGAAAGAGGAAGTGGCTAGGTGGGAGTTGCTTACCAGCTTTGAGAAGGTGATAAGCCATGGAGAGCTTTCTCAAGTTTGAGCCAGCTCTGGGGCCGGACTGTAAGCAGGTGGCAAGGTCCACAAGGCTGAACCCAATATGCTCAGGTCAAAATTAAATTGATCAGGTCTTTGCTCAAGCCATGGCTTAGGGCTGAAGCTGAGGCCACCAGTACTGCTGCCCCACCCTCTCTGATCTGGCCAAGTCTCCACTACTGCAAAGCGCCAACCTCTTACTATGGCCAGTGTAGAAACAGCACATGGTGCCTTTCTGCAACGGGGTAACATGGATGTCTGGGAGAAGCTCCATTAAAATAAAGAGCTCAGCATGGAAGATAACCATGCCCACTACTTTCAATACTTAAACACATGCTTTGGAAACCACTGTAACAATCTCCATTGCGCCCCCCCCCCCCCCGCACCAACCCATTCTTGCTGATGACTGTAGTATATGTGAGACAGTTAGGAAAAGGTCCTTGACCTTCCACTCATAAAGCCCTGGGTCAAGATCTCAGACCGTTGCATCTCCCACCTACTCAATTCCATCTAGTGACAGAGTTCTTCATTTTATAGGACATTTTGGTATGTGTTATTTTGCATCTGTGGACAAATTCCCTCATAATTGTTCTCGAGTGATTTCTCTCCCCAACTTGACTCAAAGCTTCTCAAGGGTAGGAAGTATGCCTTTTTCTCCCTCTTCCTGTAGCACCCATCACAGTGGTATGTCCAAGAGGATGGTCTCAATAGTGCTTGTTTAACTCAGTAACAACAATCGGGAAGGCCAGTATAATTTGTGAATTCATCTGCAAGAGTATCCAGTGATGATGGAAATCTGCAGCTGGATGTATCCACTGCAGCAAAGAAAGGGCTATTCTTGAAGGAAGGCCACCCAAAGCCAACATGTCAGTTGACTTAACCATCCCCTCCCTGTCCCATCTTGCTGAAATAATAAATAAGTTGTTGGGACAAGGGTGGAGTACCTCACATCAAGCAGCCATTAAGCCCAGGAGCTGGACATTCTATTTCCCAGCATCCTCTACTCTGTTTCATCTGTCTCTTTGGCAACAGGGTGTTAAACTGCTTTCTAGTTTCCTTCCAGGAGTTGCGGTCTCCCTGAATCTAGCTCTGTGACTACATTGGACCCAGAGTGAGTTATTGATAGGAAATTATTTGAAATTAGATATCATGTTTGTACATTAATATGTATTACCATATACTTTGTTAAGGATCTACATATCAGAAGATATAAGTGGACTGGTTTTGATGGTGCACACACTCATTTATGGGTGGGGACGCTGAGAGACTTACTTTTCCTAAAACATTCAAAGGAGAGATTTAGAACCTTCTCTAAATTTCCCTTCTCCCTGCCCTGAGGGCCCACTTGCTTCACAAGTGGCTTCACAGACTGAGTAGCTAGAAGTATTTAATTCTAACAAGAAGAATACAAAGGTAGCCTGGAGACCTATGTTACAACTAAAGCCTGAGAATTTAACAAATATCTCTGAAGAGTGAACCACTTACGATTAACCAAGTCATTAATTAGGGTCATGTTTACATTTCAATTGTCAGCCCCAAACATCTGTTTGTTTAAACGAGGTCACTTTAGTTTATTACAGTTATAGCTACTGGTGAGATAATCTGCTTAGATTTCACAAGTATGTGTGAATTGCCTACCTCAGCCGTTATTTTTACAGAATAAGAGTTCTCTTGAAGGCACAGGGTCAGACTAAAGATAATAAATGATTTTCCTTCTCAATAGAACTAAAAACAAGGCTTTAATTAATTCATCAAAATTCTAGGATTGAATGTCTATATTACATTTCTTGACTACGTTAATCTGTCCAACGGTGACCCACAGGATTCCCATTGATCCAAGAACAATCTTTAGGCAGACATTTCATTGGCTCCAAAATTGTTTCCCAATCATTGAGCACTGCCCTTCCCAATGGTGGAGTCACCCCCACTTTGTTGGAAGAGACTGCAGACGGCCTGAGAGAAGGGGCACGTGGGGAGGAGGAGAGGGTAATAGAAATCATGAAACAGAGAAAGGGGGATATATGGTAGAAAATATCTCTAAGAAGGAGGAAGCAGAAGCAGAGAAATGAAGGATGCTCTAGAAGTGGAAAGGATCCCTGGGTGGTACAACAGTTAACATCCTCGGCTGCTAACGGAAAGGCTAGAGGTTCGAGTCCATTCAGGAGTGCCACAGAAGAAAGGCCTGGCAAGCTACATCCAAAAAATCAACCATTGAAAACCCTCTGAAGCAGTGCTTTTCTGACACACATGCGGTCATCACAAGTCACAAGTGACTCCACAGCAACTGGTTTAGAAGTGGAGGAAAGGAAATGGGGGCCAAGATGGTTCTCCCAGGCAACCCTAAGGCTGAGGCCAGTTCAGGCACACGCACACACACACACACACACACTTACGCACACAAACATATACTTTCCTCACCTGGACTCTCAAGTCCCATGTACAGGAATAGATGCAGCGAGAGTTACACACACATATGTCACACACACAAGAACACCAGTCCACCCAGATGATATCTTTCCAGCTGTCCCTTCACAAACACAGGTACCCCCCCCCACATAAACGTATTTATCGTACATTTTTCTGTACCTTTTTTGCATGCAATTTAAACATTTTTTACATATATCCACATTATTACCAAAAGCCCCTCCACACACTTAAGTCCTTACATAGGCAACAGTTACACACATACACACACTCATCCACACCCTCCTTCCCAACAAAGGCAAAAAGAGTTTGTGCTCAATACATTCTTAGTGCTTTCTTTCTTGGTGGATGGATTTGAAAGTGTGACTGGATGGCCAGGCGAACTGGAGAAGAACTTTTTCTAATGGTTCTAAGCTTGGTGGAAAAGTCCGTCAAGGACATTTGAAATCCCTCATAGAGTTCACTCCCTTGGCCTATAGACAAAAGACACCAGCAGTAACATTTAGTGACTGCCAAAAGCTTCTAAGATTCTCTTGGTCCTGCTATGTTAGCTGACATTTGCAAGGAATCCTGGGTATTTTGAACTAGGATCATTTAGTTTAAGAAACAAAATAAAACAAAAACAAAAATCTTTCCCTGACATTTAAGAACAGTACTAAAGGACATGTCCAAATTAAGCTGGCAGGCCTGGCCTAGGGTAAAGTGGCAAAAAAGGAACGACCCTGTCTGTCCTCTTGGAGCCTGCTCCCTTCCCCTTTGCCAGAGATGCCCTGAGACCTCATTTTGTCCCCAGCTTGGCTTACCCTGTCTGGCCACAGAAGACTAGAACTGGGCAATGGCCTTTGGATTTGACTAGAAGGAAGTAATTGGCAAGCTTAGAGGGAGCAGTGGGTCTATTAGATATAAGCAGAATGTAGTGCAACATTGAAGGGTGGGCACTGTGATCTGTACAGTGCAGTCTGCATAAGAAATCTAGGGTCCAGTGGCTTTTTGTCCAAGTCCTGCTAGCCTGCCCATTATGAAGTTCAAATGTGGCTTGGCTGAAAAGCAATCAGATCTGTTATTGACACTGTTTCATTCTGAATAGCACAGAGGACTAAAGGCTTTCTTTACTTAGTTCATTAGTTAGCTAACAAGCATTTTTCAAGCACCTACTGTGCATGGAGCACTGTCCCAGACACTCAGCTGTTGCTATTGCTGCTCCTGCTATTGAATTTCTGAATACAGGCTGTTGCCAGACATCCAATTTTCTGAGTGCTTGCTCTGACAGGGAACAATGACTAATGAACCAAACATCAGGGAGGGCCCTCTGATCTCCGGCATAGAACATGCCCATAAAGGCAGAGTCTAATTTGTTCAGCAAGCAGCTGCCAATTCTTCTGGGATCTTAATTACCTGGGGCAGTTTATATAGGTGAATCCCCTTGGGAGAGAAACACTGGGCCCTGTCTTTCTCACACCCTATCATACTCCAGGCCCTATAAATGGCTTTAACCTCCAGCCATTGCACATGGGGACAAGGTCCAGGTCATAGCAGTTCACCAGGGAGGCATTTGGGCACCTCACACAGCCCTCCTTCACACATCTACATACACACACACACACACAAAGAGAGAGAGAGAGGCAGCCAGGTACTGTAGCGGAAAGCACTCTGGCGTGCAAGTCAGGAGATACGAGTTTGAATCCAGCTCTGCCTGTGCTTCTCTGTGTGACGTTGGGCAAGACTTCTCTGTCTCTGGGCTTCTGTTTTCTCTGCTGTAAAATGAGCAGTTACACTAAATGATCTCCATGGGCTTGCCAGTGCTAGGACTTGAAATCCTGCTCCATGAGCTTCGAGACAGCTGTATGACAAGGTCAGGTTTGTACAGTCGGGGTGAGACAAGGTGGGGGCAGTGGTTGGCTCAAGAATGGCAGCAGCTGCCATCATGCAGAAGAGAAAATCCCTCTGCCTCCTTGGGTCAGCTCTTCCCAAAGTCCCATAAACAAACAAACAAAACAAGACAAACCTATTGCCGTCAAGTTGATTCTGACTCAGAGCGACCCCTATAGGACTGAGTAGAACTGCCCGCATAGGGTTTCCAAGGCTGTAAATCTTTACAGAAGCAGATTGCCACATCTTTCTCCAACAGAGCAGCTTGGTGGGTTCAAACCGCCGACCTTTTGGTTAGCAGCTGACCTTTTGGTTAGCAGCCAACCTTTCGGTTAGCAGCTGAGTGCTCAACTACTGTGCCACCAGGGCTCCCCAAAGTCCCATACTACTTAAGAAAGACTTCACAAACCCAGCTGGTAGAGCTGGCAGCACTGTGGGCACTGCTGCTCCCTTCCGTCTCATCTCCCTCCCCCGTCATTCCTTTTATAACCCTTGTTCCAACTCTTGTTCCTTTTAACCAGCCCTTCAACTCACACTGACTATGTAGTTCCCTTTAGCAAGCTCTAGAGAGGCCAATGATTAAATGGTCTCAAGAATCTCGCCTAGTCTGTAAAATGTAAATAACAGCCCCTGCTCTGGCGGGCTTCACAGGCTGTTGAGAGGATCAAATAAGATAAAGTCTGTGAAAGTACTTTGGAAATTATAAAGTGCTATGTAAATGTGAGGGATTATCATTAATGATGGGTGGGGTGGCAGCCACGTGACACAGGAGTAGAGTGCCAACTTGCCTGCTCTCCTCACCATCTTAACTGGGTGAAGCCATTGGCATATCCTGCCATCCTGTAGCCAGCTAACACAGAGGTAGGGACTCAGCTATTTGATCAGTGTTACTCCCCATTGTCCCCTAGCAGAGTTCAGAGACAGAGGATGCAGAATAGGTTAATTCTGATATGGAAGCCAAAAAGGCCTAGAGTAGTGACTAGACAAACAAAAATTAGCGGATCCTTTCTTTCAAACAGATTCTCACAGGGAAAACCCAGTTTATAAAAGAGATGACAGCAGAGCTAGTTTGGTAGAAGCTGGGGTGAAAGACATGAAGCCCCACTTACTGGGCCCTGGACTTGCCCTTGAGATCATTTCAGTGGACCCTTCAGGCTCCAAAGGAGCACAGGGGAAAGCCGGGAGTGTGGAGCAGGAGCTCTTGCCTAGCATCTGGTGGACCTGGGCATCCAGGGGGCAGCCACAGCTAGGCACTGGGGGAGTCGAGGCACAGGGTACATAGAAGAGGGGTAACAATATGCTATAGAAAGGCTTACAGAGGGGGAGCAACACCCAGTTTTGTCTAGGGTCCCAGGCCTCCACCTTTGGTACTCTAGAAAGGGCTTGCAGCCTTGGCAGTCAATGCTGGAAGGCTTATTAAAACCACAAATCCAGAAATGGGTAAAACAAAGCCCAGACCAAATGAATGTGAGCAGCACTCCCGGTTTCTCAATTAACTTTGTGGAGGAAGGAGTCGCTCCCCAGGGTGAGTCTGCTGAATCAGCTCCTCCAAAGGCAACCTATGGTCCCGCCATGAATGACCATCCTGGCATGGTGAAGAAGAAAAGGCCAGAAAGAATTGCCCTGCCATCTTTTGGTGGGTTCAGTGGCCAGGCAGACAGAAACCTGCCACCAGTGTAGGAGCTGAGCAGAGGAGAAGCAGTGGAAGTGGTGGGTAAGGTGGCAGAATAAGTATAGTGGGTAAAACAGTGGACGCGACATTACAGGTAAGGAGTATTGCGCCTGGCCAGAACTGGAGCCTAGAAACAGGAGACATAGAACAAGTTGAGAGAACTGCGGGGTTGAGGGATGGGGAAACAGACAACGGCTCCCTGCTGGAGCACTTGCCCCATTTTCCCATCCTCTCCAACCAAACAGGCTCAGCAATAGGGGGCATCTGATCGACTACGCAGAAATTGATCAGATCCTGCAGGTACAAAATCAAGGACCCAAGCTGGATAGAGGTATGTGTGCCCAAGACATTCACACAGCCAGGAGATGGGTGGTTTATGACTCCTTGAGGCAGGTGGAAGAGAGTCAGGGATTTTGTTAGAGTTACTGTAGCTGGGAGGATAAAATAATGATAATAATAATACAATCACTTTAGAGTAAATTAAAATCCTAGAAACATCCAGTGCTGGTACTTCTATATTATTGAGACCATTTTCAAAAGACCAGAATCTTTCTCTAGGAGATTCTTATTCCACATGTGTCTTCCCCTGATTCTTTTTCCACATGTGGTGGCCTAGAGCTCCTTCTCAAATTACCCTGAGGTAGCTGCTACAGAGACATGTTTGCTGTGCCAGGGCTGAGCAGGAAATGGGGAACCCAGAGCAAGGGATCAGCAGCAAAAGCTATTTGTGCTCGAAGGAAACGAGAGCATTTGGAATTCTGGTGTCCTTGGATGAGGGGAAGAGCTTGTTATATTGGCCCAGACGGTCTTTGTCCCTGCTCTTCTGGAAGGGAGCAGTGGGACCATCTTGGAAAGTGTGTTGGATGAGAGAATCACTTGGCTAGGGGTTACTTCCCCTGCATAAGCCTGTGTGAGCACAGACACTGGGAAAGAGATGGAGAGAGGAGCTCCTGAGGGGCCTAGAGGGGAACAGAACTCCAGGAGGAAAGAAGAGCAAATGAGCCAAAAATAGCTTTGCAACAGACCCCTAGAAAGAACTGTAACCCTTGTTCTGTAAATGGTTAGAGCTCCTCCCTTCAAGCAAGAATGGTTTTGCTATTACAAGTAATTGCCTCAGTTTTGCATTCTCAAATATTTAAAAAGTCAACTGAGTCAGGTACACACTAGGAGGAATTTCCAGTTTCTTCCCCGCATCCTCCAAAAAGTGCCTGCCTGTAGGGAACAGAGGCCTAGGCAGAAATCAGGCACCTGTTTGAAGGCTAAACTGGGGACTTCACCCTGACACCCCACCCCCTGTTGCATCTTGTGTCTGGGCTTATATGGGGATTAGGAGAGAGGTAGTTCAGATTTTCCCTGTTCCCTCTGCTAATGTCAACCACATCCCTAAGGATGGCCTTACACACAGATGGAGAGGGTGGCTGACTACATAGCATGATGTGAGGGTTTGCTAAAGGTCAAAGGGACCTTGCTGCAAAAGCTCAGTTCCACTAGCCCCCCACTACTAACTCTGCACTTCTCACTTTGCTTATTCCTTTTGAAGGTCCACCACTGAAACAGAATTGTGACTTGGGAGAGGAGTGTATTCAATATTACTAGCCATTTTCACCAGAGCTTGATTCATTTTACCACCTCAGCATTAGCAGAAAGCAAGGCCCTGAGGAGGAAGGGCAAGGGGCCAGGGGGATGGGGAAAGTTCTGGAACGTGAGCTGTCATCCAATAGTCGGGAGTCCAGAGCAGGTGGAAAGGGGATAGTTTGAGGGCGTCTCTGCTAGAAGGGAGAATGGGGGAGAAAAGGAAGTGTCAAAAAAAAAAAAAATCCTACCCAGTGAACCATTTTCTGAGAGATATGCCTATTTCCTCTATCCTCAATGAAAATGTTACAGATTTGGCAATTAGGCTTACAACAAGGAAGATACAATCTCCTCTCCAGACAGAGGCATTTCCCTAGAATTCACACTCATCTCTTCCCACGCAATGCAGGGACCATGTGCTGGTGAGGCAGGACTAGGCTTGGGGCCTCGGTGGCATTCACCTTTCCTACTGGGCTTTCAGGCACCTCTTGCTTTCTAAGAAGAAGAGCTATGAAAACAGTATTGGCACTTTGTCATAGTTCTTTTGTTAAATGCCTGAATCTCTAGGCTGTAATCTTTATGGAGGGAGCCCTGGTGGCCCAATGGTTAAGCACTCACCTGCTAACTGAAAGGTTGGCAGTTTGAACCCACCCAGCAGCTCTGCAGAAGAAGAGACCTGGCAATCTGCTTCTGTGAAGATTACAGCCTAGGAACCTCTATGGGGCAGTTCTACTCTGCCCTATAGGGTCACTATGAGTCGGACTCGGCTAGATGGCACACAACAACAACAACCTTTACAGAGGCAGGTCACCAGGTGTTGCTCCCATGGAGCTACTGGCTGGGTTTGAAAGGCCAAACTTTTAGTTAGCAGGTGAGTGCTTAACAGTTGTGCCACCAGTGCTTCTCTTTGTCATGGAAGGGGAGGGAATTGCTCCTCTAGCCAAACCCCTGCCCTGGAGACCAAGGATAGGGAAGGAATGCATTTGGAGGCCAGGGCTTTTTCCTGGCCTGTCTCTACCAATGCCCAGCACAGACTTGAGCAGAGAGGGTGCTCCCAAAGACAGCTGGGTTCTACTTTTCAGCCAGGGGCCCTTTGCATTGGAGAGGTAGAAGCCATCTGGACAACCAAAGCCCTAAAGATGGAGAGCTGCCGTGCAGCTCAGATTCCCCAGAGACACCACTGGAGCCTAATGACGTTGCCAAGGGAGCCTGTCTGGCAGCCTTGCAGCAGGGAAAGGGATGTGGAGCAAAGACGCAGTCCCAGGCTCAGCAGAGGGCCCATAGCCAAGATACGCATGGCAGGCAAAAAACGCAAAAATCAATTCACAAAGACAGCAAGAATTATTCCTCCTGAAGTCTAGATAGATCTCAGCTGAGTGAGCTTGCTGGCCTCTGCAAGCTGCAGGGATTGGAGGAAACCCAGACACTCTTTGCCACTAGCTCCGGCAATGGCAACATGGCTTCGGCTGCAAGCCTGCTGTGGCTGGCTGAAGGGTCTAGGGCTTGTCCTTTTGGCCTCTATCAGGCTAAAAGCAGCATAAGCTCTCGCTGTGGGGTTTTGTTTTTATCCTTCTTTCACGGAGCTCTGGTGGTGCGGTGGTTAAACGCTCAGCTGCTAACAGAAAGGTCGGCGGTTTGAACCCACCAGCCACTCTGTGGGAGAAAGATGTGGCAGTCTGCTTCTGTAAAGATTTACAGCCTTGGAAACCCCATGGGGCAGTTCTACTCAGTCCTATAGGGTCGCTATGAGTCAGAATCAATTCCATGGCAACAGGTATCCTTCCTTCCCTTCCATCTTGGCCCCTGGCAGGGTCCACCTGGCCGGCTCTGCTGTTTTCTTAGGTGTGTGCTGAGCCAGAGAGGAGATAGGGAGGGAGGGAGGGAGGGAGAAGGATGGACTCGAGGAAGGGAGGAAGGGCCAGGCCACAGGCCTCCTAAGGTAGCATAGATTCTGAATGAATACACTACTGACTGTAAGAGGTAGCAGTGCTGCCTCTTCCAATTCTAGCACTTCTGGGAGTCATTTCTCAGCTCACACTTCCCTCCTGTGACAGACACATAAATCCTTGGCTGAAGAGGCTGCCGTGCCCCTTCCTGTCTCAGACGTGATTTTCCTCAGATGAATTGCACCACCTCCTTCAGACTTGCACAGGTCAGGGGATTAGATTAGGCACAGTGATAGAGCCATCAGGCTATGGTGAAGAGGGAGAAGGGAACTGTTGATTTCCTGTGAACTCCTTTGCCCTGTGTCTCTCCAAGTTAAACTAGGTACGAGTGGACAGGCGCCTTTATGACACATTCCAAAGACACCCAAAAATTACTTCTGCATGTCTGAAAGTCAACTCCCAAGTATTGGGGGGCAGCTGTTTCACTTTGTGAAATATTTGTGGCAATGCTTGATCTTAGCTTAGCTTCTCCCTATGCCCAGTTTCTCCTCCTACTTTCTGTATACTCCAGGGATGCAAGCTCATTTTCATATCAGCTCAAATAATTAGGAAGGCAGGGCTACTGAAAAGAAGAAATTGACCCGTAGAGCATTTCAAAGCTGGCTACACATGATTATTTTTCTTCTTTATGCTTGACTTGAACTGGTGTCAAAGTGACCCTGCATCCCTGAGTACCCAGAAACTAGCTAGAAGGTGGGCGGGGACAACCTGGGATTTCATGACTGCTATGGTTTTTTTTTATGGATAATCCAGAAGCCCTGGCTGTACAGTGGTTAAGACCTCGGCTGCTAACCAATAGGATGGCAGTTGGAATCCACCAACCGCTCCTTTGAAACTCTATGAGGCAGTTCTACTCTGTCCTATAGGGTGGCTATGAGTCGGAGCTGACTCAACAGCAATGTTTTTTGTTTGTTTGTTCGTTTCTGTTTTTGTTTATGGATAATCAATGGTGGTCTCTGGGTGGCGTGAATGGTTAAGTGCTTGACTGCCAACTAAAAGGTTGATGGTTCAAATCCACCCAGAGGTGCCCCGGAAGTAAGATCTGGTGATATGCTTCCAAAAGCCTTGAAAATCCTATGGAACCTAGTTCTGTTCTGACATACATGGGGTCGCCATGAGTTGGAGTCGACTTGACTGGCAACTCACAACAGTAATGGATAATCCACAAAGTGGATAATGAATATAGGGATAATCAAAGTGTGACTCTACCCAGATACAAGAATGAGGCTATGCGGGTAGGGCGGCTAACGACAGAGCTGCAATGAATCGCTAGCACACCATTTACTATTATCGAGGAACTGACATGATTCTGGATGCTCTAAATAGGAAAGAAGTATGTAGGAACTATGAGGTCATCCTTCTTCTCTATTTCTTGTCATCAGCCACTAATGAAACCTTACACAGCTCCAGTCTCCTGTTGGAAAGTTAACTCAGGGGGTTAAGACAGGCGATTGAGTCCGCTGTGGTCGTTAATTTTGCTCCTTTCCTAACCAGCCATCTTGTAAATGTGTGTCATTGGTCAGACAAGTGGTTGGGATGATTGGTTAGAGGCAAAGGTGTGTCTGTTACAATCTCAATTTTTACAGAGGACAAATGAAATCTCTGGCAGAGAACCTGGAGAATGTCTACAGGATAGAGAAATTTAAGCCAGTTCAAAAGTCTTTTTCTTGTTTCAATGGATTTAGCAAATTTGGAAAAGAGAAGGCTGAAAAGAGACATGATAACTTCCATTTAAGCATATTAAGTGGCTTACGGAAGTTGGAAGACAGAATGAGGAGTAACAGCCTCTGAGAGCAGTGGTTGTTAAACACTGGAACATATAACCAGAGGGCATTGTGGAATTTGCTTTCTTAGAGGTATTTGAAGCTCAGCTGTCACCTTTTGCTAAAGACAGTTCAAGGGACCAAACAACATAGGAAAGACACCCAAGTCTACTGAGGTACAATCCAGCCAGAAGGCAGGAGACCAAACCCATAACCTTCTTCACCCTTCTGCTTCCTCCTAGGGCTCACCCTCTTCATCCGCCCTTCCGACCCACAGACAGCCAGGCTAATCATGTTCTCTATATCTCAGGGCAATAGAAGGAGGAAGCGGACCAAACTTATTTACACAGAGCACATCACAAACTCCTGGCAGAAGTGGGAACCCTCTTGTAGTTTGATTTTGTACAAATTTCCCACCAAATCTTGTCCGAATCTGTCCGGAAATCAGCGCAAGTCCATGCGAAATTGCCTTAGTGACGTATTTCCTGTCCTTTAGCTGTGGCTTTGTGCATTCAGAGAAAGATTGTAACCTCTTGACTTGCTTCCCAGAAACACCTCCTTCAATTTGAGTTGAATATGTCTGTGAACAATGCTGAGAAGAAATCAGTGGAAGTTGGTGAGGACAGCCCCACCAACTCTCTGGTGGCTATTTTCCCATGCCTGTGGGAGCATGATAGAGACAGTGCCTTCAACCAAGTGAAAAAGCCTGCTGCTAATCTGGAGTGTTGAGTGTCATGGGGCAGAGCAGGACACTAGCGGTATAAAAATAGCAGGTTACTCTTACACTTGGAATAAGATTGTCAGAATGGACTTCGAGCTAGGTGTACATGAAAAAGAAGGGCTCAAACCATACTGTATGGCTCCTGTTACTTATCCCCTGGCTTCTCCTGCCCCACCTCCACTAACAGATAGTGTAGTAGCATGTCCCCGATGTCAGTTATTTGTGAACCACACTGTCAAGATTTTTGCCGTATCTGAGTACCACCAGTATTGTGATTTACCTATCTTCTTGAAATTAAATAGACTCGTTTTTTAAAAATGCCTCATCCTTAGAAATAACATTTTGGAAATCTTAAGGCATATGTGTTAGACATATTCTTTTCTAATACACATTAAATAAGTAAATAGCTATAAAAATAGAAAAACAAAGTTAGCCCATGTACCACCAACCACCAGCGTATGTTTACCACACTTTAGGAAACAGTGCTCTCTGCATAGAGCACGCATATGGTCTCTACCACCAACAAGCAGGGCTTTATTGCCTCCTCAAATGTAAAGCCGGCAGGGTGTTAGGCTGCCCCAAATGTTGAATACTGTCCCAAGCCAGGCTCCCTTGCTCCTTCCTCTCAGGACCAGGGCCCTGGCCATTATTATTTTCCTCCTTTCAGGTGACAGCCCAGCCAAGGCTGGCGTTTGCAACCGAACACAGGGCCCTTATTCCCTGTCAAGTGCTGCTTCCCTCCAGCTATTTCCCCCGCTGAGATTTCCACACTAGACCTCACTTAACTCGGGCAGTGCCCTCTGTGGAGTGAACTTCCTCACTCTTGGCCCCTGGGGCTGTATGGGCTGGAGTGCCCCAAGCCCACATCAGTAGCCTGACTGTCTGCCCCAGCACTCACACAGGCCCCAGTAACGTCCGGCCCTGCCCAGGGTGGCCAAGCATGTGGTGCTCCAGGTTGGGAACACCATCTTCCTGGGGAAGCCAGCGACCCTCCTCTCCCTCTGCCTGCGCCCCGGTGGTCAGGAACAGGAGGAGAGAGTCCAGCCAAAGTATTCTGTAGGCAAGAAAGATGTGTGCAGATGCTGATGAGACAGAAGGACTCTCTAACGATCAGGGCTGATCAAAAAGGGAACAGGCTTGTGCTAGATGCAGTCAACCTGAGGCACTGTGTCCACCCACCAGGGATGCTTTAGAAGAGATTTCAGTTTCGGCTAGGGAGTTAAGATCCTTCAGTGATTTACAACTTTTTGTTGTTGTTAAACCAATAATCCTCCCTTATCCTCACCCTCACCCCCCAATCTAACCTAGTCACTAGGTGTCAGGAGCTTTAGGTACAAACCCATTCGAGGAGCAGAAGGGCTCTGAGGGAGGCGGGACTAACGCCAAGAGCTCCGCCCACCCTGCTGTGGAGGAGGGGGGCGCCCAGAGCCCCTAGTCACCACGACCCACATGGAGACACCTCATAGTTCAGTGCAGCCCAGTTTGAAAATCCTCCGGTGAGGAAAAGCAAGACAAGTGAGGACAGAAATCCTATAAGCTTCAAAAGACTCATGCAGATTCTAATTTGTGCCCTAGTTCATGTCAAGGAGTAACTTCTGTGTGGTTAGGGTGGTGACACAATCTACCTCCCCTCTTTCTTTTTGTCTTCCTCCAAACTTTGTCCTCGCCCTCCCTCCTCAAATTCACCTCCCCCTCCTTGTCTCTCCTCCCTTCCCCCAAACTCTCTTCTGTTTCTTCCTTCCTCCGCCCCATCCAGCAATCCCTAGGGTGCTAAGGGGGCTCTATATAGTAGAGCATTATTTGAAAGCCATTGTTCTGCCGGAATTCTAAGATCCCTTCCAGCCTTAGGAGTCTATGGTTGATTAACTGAGTGGCAAGAAATAACCCAATAAATTATTATTGAGTGAATGACCTTAGCCAAGAAGTCGGGGAGAGAGCAGGCTGTGTGGTGGTGAGGGCAGGTGTCAGACAGGTGGAGGGAGGTTCCCCTTCTACTAGCTCCCTCCTCTACAGTTTCCCCAGCAGTGGAGACGCTGGTCAGTTGGTACATGGCTGGCAAAGGACATTGGAGATGTTCTGTCACATAGGGATCCCCAAAGCTCTCGTGCCTGACCTTGCAAGGAGCTCTCTGGTTAGTGAAATGTCACCTGCTATGGCTTTGACTCCCCACATATAACCCCCAGGGAGGAATGATCAACCTTGAAGGAATCTGAATATAGTGAAATGTACCGATCACCAACACTCAGCAAGCAGATTGGTTTTTGGGAGCTCACCTGTGCATTATTGGGGGATCCCCCAGTCCCCAGTGGTTTTAAATAACTGCCATCGGATTCTCAAAGGGACAGACTTCAGAGTCATGCAGTACTGGGTCTTGGGAGAGTGGGAGGTTACCAAAAGAGTAGGTTTTCTAGGGCCAGTCTAGACCCTCTTTTTAGGCTCTCTTTTAGATCTGGATGTCAACATCCAAGACCTGAAAACCCTCCACTCAATCGAGAATTCCCTCAAAGACACACACGAAGAACCCCAAAACTGTACTCTGGGTTCAGCACGTGTGGTATGGGGCCCGAAAGGGCCACTGGGAGACATTTGGTGGAGGGGCTCATTAGTAATTGCATGTTAATGACATCCCCAAACACTCGGGTTCTCATTACTAACTCATTCTGAGCCCATCATCCTTGAGTTTTGAAAATCTTGACCCTAACGTTCTGTTTAGCCTGGACCCCCTCTTGAGGTTATGACTCTTGTATATTTGCCACTTTCTCATTCTGTTTTCTTTTGTCCTGTTCATATGAACCCCCTCTTTCTTACCCCCACCATTCTATCATTCCGGGGGTTCAATGCCTTATTCAAGTTTTCATGCATCCTGTCCGTACACATCAAGACTTGAGAGGTGTAATCTTCCAGAATATCTGCTTCGGAAGAGATCCTAGAGACAATGTTGTATCTCCCCTCCCCCGTTTTGCAGGCGGGGAAAGCAGCCCACGGAAGGGCAGGGAGTTACTTACTCAAGCTCAAGCATCAGATTGGTGGCAAAGTCAGGACTCGAACCCAGATCTTCTGGATCCAAATCTGACCCACTTTCCACCACCTCAAGCTGTAGCTCTTCCAGGAACTGTGCCTCCTCCACGAGCTCAGGGTCCTCTCCGAGCTGTGGCTCATCCATGAGCTCTGGCTCCTCCAGCCTTTCTGCCTTCATCTCAACACTGCCCCGGGAAGCCTGGGTTGCCTGGCTGGGGTTGATTCCCACCTCCCTGTCTTGTTTGCTCTCTGTAGCTGCTGGGCTAGGGCGGGAGCAACTGGAAACTCTTTCCCAGGCTCAGAAGAATAAGTGCTCAGGGAGCCTGGGGGCCAGCCTGGGCTGGCTCAGCTGTGGAGGCGGGAGGAAGTTCCCGGCCCTGAGTGCCTTCAGGGCTCCCAGGCTCTGGGGGAAGGCTGGAGCTCCTGGGGCGAGCGCTGCCCTCGGGATCTTCTACCGAGGCTGGGCCAGCTTCCTAAACCAACTCCCAGACTGAAGGGGAGGGCCGGATCCTCTGGGGGAGCCCAGACAGCGGCTCTGCCAGCCAGCCCCTGTGGTTGGAACTTTCAAAAAGACCAATGTTTCAGCAACTGATTTCTTTTCCAACCCGAACAGCAGGCCTTTCTGTCCCTCTTGCATGATTGTGGCTGTGGCATGCAGCCCCAGCCTGAGCAGAAGCAGGATTCCAGGGCTGGGGCTTCATAACACCCAAACCACTGGTCAATTCCATTAAATGAAATCAAATAAAAAAACACCGTTTTTGGCATCAGGTGGACCCAAAGTTGGTCTGCTGGCACGGAGATGTTGTGTACCTACTGGGACGGGATGTGCAGAGCCGTCTAGAGATGAGAAGTCAGAAGATCATTGGATCAGAGAATCAGGAGACATGGTTTCTCTTTCCAGCTGGTCAGTAATTGGCTGTTTGGTTTGGGGCAAGTACCCACCCTACTCTGGGCCTCAGTTTCCTCATCTGTAATGGGACGGCATCAGATGGGATGGCTTCAAAGTCCCTACCAGTTCTGAGCCTCTGTGTCTCTGAGATGCTTGTGGGAGGGAGAAGGTACCGCCACCAACCCTGGGAAGGTCTAAGCTCCAGGTGTTGAAGAGGCAGTCCTTAGACCCAGTGTCCTCTGAAATCCTTACCCATTGGCTAGCAATACCAGTAGAGCATCCTCATGCTTCTGTAGGTTTTGATCCCTTGTAAAAATGTCAAATCTCCCGGCAGCCCCCCTCACTCCCATCCCTCAGCAGGTGAGCTGAGAAGATTGGAAAGCAAGCCTTGATAGGAAGAAAGCTTGTAGGCTGGGTGTCAGAGACCGGAAGAGGAAGTTGCAGGTGTCAGCAAGGAACTAACAGTACCACTTTCCTAGGGCTGGCTCTGGGCAGGTGAGGGAGGGTACGTGATTGACAAAACATGAGGAGGGATTGGTGAGAGAAGTGTTTAGTGAGAGAGCGAGGCAAGGCAAGTCAGGTAAGATTTTGTTCTGGTACATGGATAACTTGCCTCATCATAATGAAGGCTTCCCTTCCTTTACCGAGGGTTTTCTAGGACTGTCCTCTCACTCATCCCTCCCAACCACACTACCATCATTTTCTGGATGAGGATACTGAGGTCGAGAGAGGTTGTCACTTGCCAATGTCATCATCTGTCCATAGTGGTCTATCCAACGCACAGCCTCTGTGCTTCATGAGCACACTGACTAATGACCTTCTCTACACCTCGGTGACCCCTCTGGAGCCCTGCAAGGGGGGAGAAGTACATGCCAGCTCCCCCAAAAGGCCAGTATCTCCCACCCCTGTGAGATAAGGGTGGCGGCTCTGCCTCTCTAGGATCCTGGCTCCACCAGATCAGGCTCCTGCTCAACCAGCCCTGGGCACACCTTTTAGCTACTACTAGAATATACTAGCAAAGTCTCCCTCATTTGAAGAGAAGACGGAGAGTACAGTATTTTGGAGACATCGTCATTTCTGGGAGTCAGTTTCAAGAGGATTTTTCAGCTCATTAGTTCTTTACACTCTTCACTGACTTTCCCCCGTCAGTCTGACAGGTGATGAGCTCTTCCAAGTCTTTCTGATGCTGCTTTTCAGCTGATAGGCCATTATGGACCTTAGAGACTCGCTCTGCCTAAATCAAGGCTGGCTGATCTTAGCAGTCAGAAAATTTCCTTGGGGGGTTGCTCCTATCCGACAGGGCCTCCGTGAGCCAGAGGTGCTTCAAAATCCATATCTTAGGGCATCAGTGGTGACTGGATTCATTTGGCTTTTCCTTGCTCCTGATTTAGGGCAAGAGTCACTCACAGAGAGACTCATGCAATGCCCAGTGTCTTAACAAGGTGACTTTTCCTTCACAGATTTTCTAATCCTGGGTGAAGCCCCCTTATCTGTGTCCTCACAGCTTCCTGCACTTTTCCTCTATTAGGATGAATTGTAATAATGTAGTGATTTGTGTAATTATTATTTGATGTCTGTCTCCAACACTAGATTGTAAGTTTCCTGCAGCAGAGACCTGCCTGGTTTGGGGCTTGCCACTGTCTCCCCTGTGTCTAATCTTCATTGTGTGCATGGACGGAGAAATCATCCTCCACAGGTACCTGGGTGGGGGGTAGTCTTACTTCAATGTACCCAACATTGGGGTGCGTCCCCAAGATTGTTAGAGTGTGAAGGATGGGGTGCCCCACTAAGGCTAATTTAGCCAGGAGATGAGAAGGCTGAAGGATGCTGGAAGGGACTCTAACAGCTCCCTAGTTCATTGCAGTTATAGGAAGGTATATGTAAATTTTAATGACTGACCTCTGATGGAAATTTCATAGACATTTTCATTACGAAATTATTTTTTATGAAAACATGTTTATCTACTATATATGCAGTTTCGTTTTCCTTATAAGCACCTGCTTCTGGCCCCTTTGCTTCCCCTGTCTTTCCCCATCTGTCCATGGTCCTTATAATCAGCCCTCTCACACTTTAATCCAGTTCTTCATTGCTACTGTCACCACTATTCCCATCTTATAAATTATATATAACATCCCTTGGGGTAATTTCGTTCAGCTCCTAAGAATGCTTGTAGTCAGGAAGTTCTTTCTGCTATCTAATCTCAATTCTTCATGCTACAGTGTAGGCCTGTTTCCTCTTGTTCTGTTCGGAGGGTGGTTGGGAAACAGCTGGTCACCATCTCTGGGTTGTGGCTTTTCTTATGCTTAAAGATCAACCTTTCTTCTTCCTCTCCACCACCCGCCACCCAAACCTTAAACTTCTCTTTTCCTGGACTAATAACCTTAGTTCCTTTAGCCTTGCCCCCACGCATCCTTCAAGTCCCAGGTTTACCTCCTGTTGGCTAGACAAGTTTTGTTGGCCTAATCCAGCCCCTTCACAATCAGATTCCCTTGGATCACACTGAGCTCTTAGCTTTCACCTGCCTTGCTATTGTGATGGGGCCTCCTCTTTCCAAGGAAAGCCCCTTGGAGCCCCTTGATCAATTTCTTTTCCCTTCTCGGAGGTGGAGCCTCTCTTCCCTTCTGCATTTAGGCTGTTTTTCAGTCTAAACAAATATCTGACATTTGTACTCCGGAAAATTTATATCTCGGGCCCCAGAAGGAGCACAGCCTGAAGCTCCGTGCCCCACTGCCTCTGTACAATGAGAAGCATTCATAACTCAGAAGGAAGCCTGCAAAGGGAAAGGAAAACCCAGACGACCCTCCCTTTCTTTTCTCTTTACAGTAAGTAATTTACAAAAACAAATTTTCCTCCCCACAAGCTATATCCTTTATCACCAGTCCCCAGGGCCAGCCTTTACACATTTCCATACTGTCATGGACTATTTTTAGCAAAGGATGACATTGAGTACTATTTGCCCCATGGGTTTCAAACTCATCTCTTCCTCTTGTCAGGATGTTGTCAGTTCTCCCCTTTTGAACCTGCTGGCCTCTCATGGCCTGGAGATATTTCCAGGGGCAAGAGCTGCTACCTACATGGTATGACTTCAGGGATTCCTTAGAAAGTCCTCTGTTGAAAATGTCTTTTGGCCTGGCTCTGATGATTAGCATTTCACCATTAGAGATTCATTTCTTTGGCTCAATGTCACTTCCTCAGGAAGCTTTGTTTGATCCTTTGTTATACTCTCTAACAGGAGTCTGTTCCTTTTCCCTCTTGGCACTTAGTCATTAATGTGTCTGCTTGGTTAATACCCATGTCCCCCACTCAACTGACTATTCCATGACGGCCGAAACCATGCCTTTTGTGTTTTTCCCATTATATTCTGAGTACCTAACGCTGAGCCTGGCACATAGAAGATGAGCAATGAATGTTTGTTGTTGACTAAATCTGTTCATGAGCTTAAATGTGAATTCTCCAGAGCACTGGTGGGAAAAGATATGGGCATGGATGGAGAAATCAACCTCTACAACAAGTACCTGGAATGGACAGTCTTACTCCAGTGTCCCCAGCACTGGACACTAACCCTAGATCCTGAAGGCCTCCACTTATCCAGGGCCAGCCCAAGTCCCTGAGGAGAGGACGCTAGGGTCCAGCTTGTCCTGATTCAGAGGCAGCAATAAGGAGAGGGTCAGAGTGGGCCTTTCTCTTCTGTTTCTGATGCTTGGAGACTCTGGGTTCCAGCCCAGGAAGAATCAAAGGTGCTCTTTGCCATCCCTACCCCAGGCCAAACCTTTCCTACCTGTGAACCTCGCTAGACTCACAAGTGTCCCCTCTCCCTCCCAAGCAGAAAGCCTTGCACCCTCGTCCCACCATTCCAGTGCCAACCCATTCTTTAAGGCCCTGCTGGAAGCCGCTGCCACAAAAAGACTTTCCCTTCCTAGTTTGATTTGGCACTGCCCAAGCTCTGGACATGTGAAACTAGGGAACAGTAAGCTTAAGACCTTTCCTTCAAGGAGTGCTGAGCCCCCTGCCTCAGCTCTCAGCAGTCTGGGGTCACCCTGGTGGTGCTGCTTTGTTCCCTGCTGGCCTTGGGTGCAGCTGCTCCAATCCCCCCAGCTACACTCTCAACTCTTCATGGACCTGGTTCTAGCCTTTGATTTCGCCTGTGTCCTCTACAATGCTTAGCAGGGCAGGCATTCAATAAATCCGCAGCAGGCACTCGATAAATAGCAGCCCCTTGGTCAATAAATGATGGATTGATTAATTGAAGTGCTTGATTGCTCAGTACAAGGCCGAATGAGGTGATGCCATCAATCATTTCTCCAGGTATCTGATAACTGAGCAGTTTTTTCTTATCTTTCCCGCCACCCCCCCCCCCTTTTTTTTTTAACTGACTATGAAGCAACAGAATGTGAGAAGTGAGGAGCTGGAGACCTTGGAGGGCTCCCAGGAAAGGGAAATTCCGCATCTCCATCTCAAGCCCCTGATTATCACTGGGTTCTGGCTGTGATCTGGGGGAATTAAGAGACCCAGCTCTTCTAAGCACAGAGATGGGGATCTTGAGTCTGTCCGAGGATTCCTGAATCTGAGCTTTGGATACAAATTATGCCAGCTGCTAATTTCCAGGCCACCTTTCTTACTTTGTTTCCCTGTTTCTTCTTTTCTTTCTTGATTGGAGAGCAGTGTCCCCACCTACCCTGAGCCTGTGAGCCATCTACCCCCTGGCAACACAGTGGGACAGGCTGAGGCAAAGACGAGGGAAGGGAGCAAGAGGCACTATTGGTTTAGTCACAAATGGATCCAATGGAATATTAGATTGATGGAGATAGTCAAATTAGCTTATTAGGGAAATGTTCCATAGAATACAGCAATCCTGACTTTAACTGTAGGTAGACTCGGTTGCTCTAAGCCAGTACCTATAATTTTCTGAATAGGCCGGGAAGCAAGCTGAGAATCATTGTGAATTTATGCCAGCCTCGGGGACTTTGAGATTTCATGGAGAATGGACTGGGAATTGGCTCTTTAAGGGTCTTCCTTTAAAGAATTTTCCCAGCTTCTAGTACCCCCTTCCACCTGATGTCACTCACTCTGGGGGTCCCCAGAACAGTCCCTGAACCAACAAGCAGATATAAAAGGAAGAAAGACTTCTGCGACCTGTTTTGGGACCCTTCCAAGTGCATTGGGCCATCCCTTTAGCAGCTATACTATCAGGTGATAGCAGGAGCCCTCCCCCCAAAAAATGCCTCAAGCCAAATTAGGTCCACCCCAGCTCACCTGCCTGCTTACATTTGCTGCTGAGTGTGGAGGCTGGGGGGAATCATCTCTGCAGCCTGGCACTTACCTCTGAGCAGACAAACTGTTGTATACTAGGGAGAGTAGGCGCTCTTCTTTGAGAAGTATGATGAGTTCGACTTAGACCCCCAGCAGGCTTCCAAATGCCAAGCCCCGGGGAAGCCAGCCATGGAGCAAGCAGAAGCTTGATGCCTCAGTAACCTGGCTGTTACATAAGATGCTATATGAGATATGAGTCAGGGCCCTCAGGCTAGCCTGGTCCCAGCCTAGTCTGGGAGTGAGGCTAAATGGGAGCGCTGAAGAAGGGGGGCTCAGGGGGGAAGCCAGGAAAGATCCCCTGGAACCATACCCCTTCCTCTCACTTCTCACCCCCTTCTTCCTCAGGGATCACTGTAACCAATCACTGGTCTAGATAGCACAGAGTGGGAATCCTAGCCAGACCCCTAAGCTGTTAGCAGCTGTTCTCCATCTCCCCTGAAGAAAAGACAAGAGGAAGTAGCTTGAGAGGAAGGATGGAGAAGGTCCCTGTTGTGTTTCTTTACTGGCAGCGCCCTGATTTCAGGATGGGCCTATTCGAGGAAAATGGCTCCCATGAGAGGAAGGCTGATAGTGTGCCTGGGTCATCACTGACCAAACATGCTTCCAGCTCTTGTTTTTCTTGACGCTAGTGTCTCTACAATGGAAAGCTTCCTATTCAGTCTCCTTCACTGGCTGGAATCTTACCTACTTTGGGGTAGGAATTTCTAGCCATAAGGTATAAGTGAATCTCCCTTGTCTGCTGATAAGGTTCCCTCCTGCCTGGATTAGCATTTGGAAAAGCATGAAAGTTACTTTCAACTCTCACAGACTCCATCTGTGTCCACTCCACTTCCTTACCTAAGCTGAATTTCACCCTGGTAGATGGTGGCCTCCATAAGCCATTTTCCTGACCTGACTCCTCTTCAGACCTAGGTTGCTTTGCAGCTGATATCTAGCCTTACTGGCTTTCGCAGGCCTCGCATTAGCCCATGGGGTTCTATGGGGGGGTCTTGTCTGCCAAAGCTGTGAGACTGCGGTGAAGCCCTAACCCTTATCCCATTATTGTAGGCATTGGGACAGCACACCATGTCCTGGACTATTACTGGTCCCTTCATCTAAAAGGGAAATTTAATCTTTATGACCCCTGTGGTTATGGAATGCTTTCCCCTGAGTGCACTAGGCACACAAAGTGCCCCACCAAATGGGCTCAAGCCTCAGTCCCACTCAGCACGTTGGCTTCTTGTGGGCTAGAGAGGCTATTGCACGACACCACCCAATTTGTTACATAAACCTAGCCAGCCATGGCAGATTACGGTTTTGTAGTTATCTTGAGGGATGCCTTACATAAGAAGAAAAAATTTCAGGTAGGAGCAGAATCGCAATTAACAAACACAGAGCAACACTCACCTTCGGGTGCAGACATAGCAGACATTCATTCCTTTCAACAAACCCACACGATGGGGGCAAGTGTTATGCTGAGCTCAGTCACTCAAGGGGACCCTGAGACACTGGCAGCCTTGGCCAGACCCAGCCATCACCACTTACCCAGGCTTTCAGGACCTGTTCTGGAAGGGAGCCAACATTCTACCTGGAATTGAAAGCTTGTTGGTTTATCTAGAAGTGCAAATATAAGCAGGAGTGTTAACCTTCTCTTTAGGCAGCAAGGGAAAATAAGGTCATCCAGTGAAGAGCTGTTTTCTGAGGTGTGGGCAAAACTGAGGAGTAGGTGAAATTCGTGCTGTTCTTTCCATGTTCCCTCATGCTGCCCACCCAGGCTAGACCTTTCATCGACTCTGGCCTTGTCTCTTTACCTCTTCTCTCCACAGTTGGCTTTCCTCTGTCCCAGTCCCATAGAATGCTTCTCCCAGTAAGTTGTTACCCCAAACAAGGGTCTGACAAACAAATCCATGTAAAGTAGCCAATGGTGAGTAATGGTGTCATATGTCACTCTTTTAAAAGGTACAGTAGATCCTGGCCATTCATAAGGGATACATACTAAACTTTTGACAACCCACAAATTCATTAACATCCTGACAATATATCATTCCCCTCACAAAACATCAATTTTTCGCTAACACCATCACTTTGCTGAACTTCTTAGCTTTCTTTTATTGGAATCACTAACTAGCACCAGCAGCTGAATCAATGAGGGGCATTTTCTCCAAAGAAACACACATTTGGTCATTTCATGAGAGTTACTACGTATGTGTGGCCTGACTGACTATGAGTAGAAGACCAGAAGTTGTGTTGAAAAGTAGGTGCTGGGTAGGGCACTAGGTTCATTCACCAGAGAAAGGATGGGCTCCACATACTAGCCTCTTAGCACATGCAACTCATATTTGTCCTTCAGCAAAAAGACCATTTCTTACATGTTGGGGTTCTCATGAGGCATCCAAACCCTGAATGTTAAGTTTGTAAATGCATTTGGTTTTTAACAGGGAATGTACCTTAATCCAAGAGTGACTATTCTTTGTCGGACCACTAAACACTCAGAATATAGTTATTTTAAATTACCTTGGGCCAGGGAAGGACCTTCAAAGCTTGATAAGGCAAAAACCACAAAGGCAAAGAATGACAGGCTTAACCACGTAGAAACTCAAAACCTCTCTCCAGCAAAGAAAGAACTCCATCCTCAAAATCAAATGGCAAATTAGTTGACAAGGGGTTGCAATCTCTAATTCAGGGTTTCTCAAGGTGTGGTCTGCATACCACTGGTCCTATGTGCCAGGATTTTTATATGGTACATGGACAGAGAACTGAACCTTAAAATATGAATTTAGGCACTACAGTTAGCAGGTAGGAGAGTATATTTGCCTCTCAAATCACATCACGGAAATGGCTATCTCTACAGAAGTCAGGCCCAGGAACACACATTTATGAAACCACTCTCAATTAGTCCTAAGACTCACTTTAAAAAGCAAACAAACAAACCCGTTGCCATTGAGTTGATTCCGACTCATAACGACCCTATAGGACAGAGCACAACTGCCCCATAGGGTTTCCAAGGCTGTAAATCTTCACGGAAGCAGACTGCCATAACTTTCTCGCATGAGTGGCTGGTGAGTTCAAGCCACTGACCTTTCGGTTAGCAGCCAAACGCTTAACCACTGTGTCACAGGACTCCTTAAGGCTCACTTAACCAAAAAAATAAAAAACACAAACAAAAAAACCCCAACAACAAACCCATTGCTGTTGAGTCAATTCCGACCCATAGTGACCCTATAGGACAGAGTAGAACTGCCCCATAGGGTTTCCAAGGAGCTGCTGGTGGATACAGGCTGCCGACCTTTTGGTTAGCAGCTATATCACTTAACCACTGTGCCACCAGGGCTCCAAGGCTCACTTAAAAAGGCTCACTTAGAGAAGTACAAATAATTTTTTAAGCAAACTTTTCATGGAAACCTGATCTCTAAATCTATAGCCTTTCTTTTTTTACTATACATCAGCTCAATTGTTGTTGTTGTTTGGTACCGTCGAGCCTATTTGGACTCATGGTGACCCCATGTGACAGAGTAGAACTGCTCCATAGGGTTTTCTAGGCTGTAATCTTTACTGGAGCAGATCGCCCAGGGCCGCGGGGTGAGTTCGAACAGCCCAACCTTTAAGTTAGCAGCTGATAAAGAATGTTAAATGATGTGAAATGAATTAGCACACACAAAATAATTAGCAACGTTTGCTATTGTTGTTGTTATTGTTATTACTATTATTCTCTGATCATCTATGTGTGGGAACCAGTTGTTGCCAGGTCAGAGGCTCAAATGTAGAATTCTAGGGCTTTTAGAGCTGGAAGGGAACTCAGATTCAGAGTACCTCAGATCACACTTGGCAGGTATGCTCTGGGCCCAAAGGCAGAATACAGCTGATTAAGAAGTTTTGGATAAAATCTTAGAAATAAATTCGAGGTAACAGCAATAACAACAATCACAACAACAGAACATTGCAAAAGCTCCCACTCTAGCCTGCCACATCTTACAGATCACAGAGGTAAAACAGAGGTAAGGCCCCTCAAATTCCAACTAAGAAGTTTTTTTTTTTAAATATGCTACATTGAAATGGAAAATTCAGCTATTTTCCCAACATTTTCTGTCTCCCTGCTGAGTTTTCCAGTATTAGAAGCATATTCAAACAACAAGGTGGTGGACCCTTATAATAGGGTGACAACCATCCCAATTTTCCTGGGACTGTCCCATTTTGAGCACTGAAAGTCTTGTTTTGTGTCCTGGGACCGGGACAGTTGGTTACCTTATCTACTGAGGACATTTTGAGCATTTGGGTAAGACCGGGGATCACATTTATCTCTGCTTAGCAATTCTTTTTTCATAGACAATCCTTTAGTGTCTGACTGATATTGGTTGGAGTTTTGGCTCTGCTCCTCATTGTGAGACATTGGTCAAGTTACTTAATTTCTCCAAGCCTTGATTTCCTTCTTCATAAGATAAAGAAGGGTGATAAATGAAGATGGGTGATGATAGTGTGCATTTCATAGGGTTGGTGTAAATATTAAATGAGATTATACAGATAATTTCATTTAATGCTTAGTAAACAAGAAGCCCAAGTGGGGTAATGGTTAAGCACTGGGGTGCTTACTGAAAGGTTGGCAGTTCAAATCCACCCAATAGCTCCTCAGGAGAAAAGACCTGGCAATCTCCTCCCATAAAGATTAAAAACCAAAAAAACGAAACCCGTTGCCATCCGGTTAATTCTGACTCACAGCAAGCGACCCTATACGACAGAGTAGAACTGCCCCATAGGGTTTCCAAAGAGCACCTGGTGGATTCAAACTGCCAACCTTTTGGCTAACAGCCATAGCTCTTAATCACTATACCACCAGGGTTACCCCCATAAAGATTACAGCTTAGGAAACCCTACGGGTCACTTCTACTCTGTCCTATAGGGTCGCTATGAGTCAGGATTGTTTTGATGGTACACAACAACAACACTGTAAACACTCAATTTTAGGTATTATGTAACATAAGATGGAAAGGATGGTGTTTAAAATACACAGCTTCCTCCCAACAGTTTAAAGGCACTATTTCCATACCAACAAGCTGCAGGCCCATTACTGCTGTTGTTGTTGTGTACCATCAAGTTGATTTTCAACTCATAGTGACCCCACGTGACAGAGTAGAACTGCCCATAGGGTTTTCTAGAATATAATCTTTACAAGAGCAAATCTCCCGCAGAGCAGCTGGGTTGGTTCAAACAGCCAACCTTTTGGTTAACAGCCCAGTGCTCAGTCGTCGTGCCACCAGGGCTGCTTCATTACCAATGAGGATGATTTGTGTGTATACAGATGACAATGTCCATCAGTACTTCTTCCAGGCTTTTAGAGTTCCTGCATGTGGTTGAAACTGAGAAAACCACATTCGAACCTTAATAAGGGTTTTGCAGGACTAGGTTAAAGTTGTAAAATCTTTACATGGGACCACACCAGCAGTTAAGCAGTCAACCAACTAAAAAACCTTTGTTGAGTACCAACTGCCTAACTGAAAAAAAAAAACTGAAAGCTGAGGGAAAATCAAGCCCCACCCTCAAATTGCAGGAGCCCTAGTGGCACAGTGGTTAAAGAACTCCGCTGCTAACTGAAATGTCGGTGGTTTGAACCCACCAGCTGCTCCGCAGGAGAAAGATGTTAAAATCTGCTTCCATAAGATTTACAGGCTTGGGAACCCTATGGAGCAGTTTTAATCTGTCTTATAGGGTCGCTATGAGTCGAAATTGACTGGACGGCAACAGGTTTGGTTTGGGGTAAAGGGTCATTATGAGTCGGAATCAACTTGATGGCAACAGGTTTGGTTTTTTGTTTTTTACCCTCAAACTGCTTATACTCTTGTGCTCCAAAGAAACCAAGAGTTAGGTTGGGAGGCAGAGACAGGTCAAAGCAGACAAACCAGATACAAATCAAGAATGTGCCTCGCCCTTCTTCCCAAGGGGATGGGCTGCAGGAGTTGCGGGGGCGGGGCAGGGAAAGTAGCTTCTCCAGGATAAGAGGTGGCCTTGAAAAGTAGGCAAATTCAAGGGGGAAAGATGCCCAAACAGAAAATCGAAACATCAAATGATTAAATGCAATAGAAGTAAAAACAATGGCTGAAATGTGAAGATGGAAACCCAGGGAATAAATGAAGTAAGAAAGAGAGGAGATTTTTACTTAAGTGAAGGCTGCCCAGCCCAGCCATTGGAGAGGTCCCATAATAACCAACAACAATGATCTCCTCGTTTGCTAATAAGCATGTCATTCTGGGCAAACCTAAACCAAATTCAGGATCCCCAGTCTATAGGGTCCCTGTTGTCAAGGGAAATGACAGAACGTTTTGTCCTGTTAGAAATACAAGGCTGTTAGCACACGACCCTGTCACTCTCCCACCTCAAGGAAGACTGGGGGCTTGCTTTTTAGCTTCTCAGCTATTTAGGGTGCTGAGCTGCTCTGATCCCAGGAGGCAGGGTGCTCAGATACAATCTCCTCAACAATCCTTCCTCTTCTCTCCACTGATGCCCTCAGCATCAGTTCTACCCCATAGCATTTCCAGGCTTTGCCAAGAACCAAGAGTCAATAAATAGGTGTCCGTGAAGTATATGACAAAGGAGGTATTTCCATTCAAGGAGCCCAGACAATCAGAAAACCTCTCCAAGGCAAGGCACACGTGAACACTGTGATCTCAGGCTCTCAGACTCTCAGCTTCACACTCCACTCACCCAGGTCCGACCCTCCTAGACCCAGAACCTAGGGAAGCACCCCTCTCACACTTCACCAGATTCTTCTGGATGGAGTTAAGGGAGAGCCGTTTAGGGGGCAGTTTCTTTCCCAGCTTAAACAATGCTAATGCTACACTGGCTCTTTCTAGGTTTTTCCCAACACCCCTCCCCTCCACTCCCACCTGCTGTCACTCTCCAACAGAGTCATGCAAAATTGTTAGGAACCTTGTTAAGGATTTCGCTCCGCAGGGTTTCAGCGTCTGTGATCCGAATACACTTGTTAGTAGTCTTTCACCAGAAATGAAGATTCCCTCCCAAACTGTTCCGTTCGTGGCCTGGTTTATTTTAGATGAGATAATTTGATGTCTAAAGTGAAATAACAGGCAGGAAAGGGCTTCCATGTATCGAAAGTAGCTGAGAAATACAACCGGTTATGATACTGCTAACCAAGTTGGCAGTCCTGCATGTCCAGGCGCCTCAAACCCATTGAGGTTAGGAGCAGGAGGGGAGGTGATGGTGGATTTGTTTTGGGGCAAAGGGAGGCAAACCTGGTCTTAGCACTGAAGGTAGCTCCTGTCTTTCTCGATTGCTTTTAAAATTTCCTATTTGTGTGTCACGGAAAAGCCATCCAAATGTTTTGTGGGTGCCCTGAATTTCTTATCATCGTGAGTACCACTTCCTTGGCTGGTACCTTAACTAGGCAAACCATTTGCCCATGTCCTAGAATCTCAGAGCTAGAAGGAACCTTCAAGAGACAGTGGGGAGTCTCTTTCTCTTACATAACCTGCATTAGTGGGGGAGAATAAAATCTACTCTTCCACACCCATATACCGTTGCCCTGTCCTGATGGCTCTAAGAACACCAAATGCCAGGGTTTCTTGAGATCACCTTGCCTGCCTCTAAATTGCCTTAGTTGTTCCCCCAGGCTGGCCCTTACCAGGACTCCCTCAGACTGAGGGACAGTGGCCACCTTGGGTCTTCCCATTGTGTTTCCCCTCTCCTCTCTCTTCCTTGCCTCCCCAGCAGGATTTCTAGAAAGTCTGACCCACACTCTGACACACGCACATCCACACAAAGTTCCTGAGGTACTCAAAGAGGTGTCCTAGGATACTCTCTGGGGCTGTTTTTAGCCGTCATTTGAAATTCAAGGCTGTGGTCCATGGAGGGGGTGGGTTCCCTCGATCCAGAGTCTCAAAAAATTCTTGCAGGTCTCTGATTTTTCTTATTCTCCACCCTCTCCAACACCACTAGTAGCTTAATTCATCTAGAAATTTTGCTTGCTCTCACTGTCAGTCAGGGCCACCAGTAATTTAAACCCCCTTGTGGTTTCGATCCGAGTTGGCACATTTCTATTAGGGCTTTTGAGAAGCAAGAGCATCTCATGGCAGAATCTCCAAAGTGGCTGTGGAAATGTATGCCTTTGAGGAAGGGATACCATCGGCTACCCCCAAACCATCCAGGGGTCTGCCCACCTTCTGGGCCCCACAGGAAAGCCTCTGCAGGCACCGTTCATAGTAGGGCTTGCACCTGACAGGCCTCCTCTCAGCTCCATGGGATTCAGCCATGGCAGCCTGGGAGCTTGATCTCTCCAGTGCCCTTCACCAACTTCCTGGTTGCCCCTTTTGTCAGAGGTAAGGGTCCAGCAGAGGCTGGCTCGAGTGGAGACCGCATGCCCCCCCCCCACCGCCTCCCGTGTGCCCCGCCACCCACCTGTGGAAGAAGAGCAGGATGGAGAGCATGGTCTGGTCGATGTTGCGGTTGCAGATGCCCTCGTTGATCAGGTAGCAGGGGTCCCGCAGCACTGGCTCTAGGGAATCCTGCCGCATTATGCTGTTGAGCTTGTCGGTGTTGAGGTTCTCAAAGATCAGCTTCTCCTGCAGCTGCCGAAAGTTGCTCACAGTGGGACTACCCGGGTTGTTGTTCTCCCCGCTGCTGTCTCCCTGGAGTCCGCTCCGGTGGGCCAGGTCCAGGCAGCAGTTGCAGCAGTCAAGGCCGACAGGTGAGCGGCAGTCGGTCTTGGGCAGGGCCATCTCCTCGGGCTCGAGAATTACACGGCCTGAGAGGTCAGGGGCGGCTGGCAGGTGCGCGCCCTCTGGACTGGCCTGAGGGGACTCCAGGGTGCCTGGAAAAGACAAGCTGTGAGGAGAAGTGTTGGCAACTAGCGCCTAAGCCGGCCACCCTCTACTCGGCCCTCTTCTGGCTGGGCTGCCCCGGGTGCGAATAGAAACAGCTGGACAAACAGCTAGGAGCAGATCCTTCAGGCTCAGTTCCTCCTCTTTCTCCTCTTCGGAGGCTGGGGTCGCCCCCCTGAGGTGCCACACGCAGCCCCAGCGAGTCCCAAGTTTCCCAAGTGTGATCCAGGCTCAGGGCGGACCTGTGGCGGCAGGAAGGGCTGGCAGCAGGGCGCCCTCGCTCCCTCCCTCCTGTACTGCCTCCTTCGGCGGCTCCCTGGCTCTCCCGCTCTCGGGCTCCCCTGGGCTGTGCGGGCTGAGCGGTGGCAGGAGCTGAGCGCGAGTGAGCAAGGGAGCGAGCTGCACGCCCTGGAGTCAGCGCCGGGCTGTGACAGCATGTAAATTACTCCTGAGGGGCCGGCGGAGAGCGAGCCTCCGCGGCTTCCCCGGCGGGCGCAGGCCCCCGCCCCTGCCCCCGCCCCCGCCCCCGCCCCCGCCCGCACCCTAGCGTCCACACCGCCTGCGGCTCTCGCACCGTCGCCCGCGCTCTCGGGAGCCCGGCGGGCTCTGCCTCTCTCTGTGCGCCTGGCGCCCCTTCTCGGGCTCTCTCTGCGCTCAGGGATCATCCTCCGCCTGAAATCTACAAGCAGCGCGTCCGGCCGCCGCGCCGCCCTAGCTGCCCTGCCTTGCAAGTCCCAGCTCCGCGGGAGGGGAAATGTCGCTCGCCCGGAGGCGCCTACCGCGCCCGGGTCCCCCTACAGGAGAGACAACGCCCGCTACAGCCCGTCCTGTCACAGCCTTAATCCGCCCCCCTCCCCCACCAAGCCGGTTTTCGGCGGGAGTCAGTGCCAGGCACGCATCAGGAGCAGCCAATAAATGCTTTACGCCAAACTCACACAGGCACGCTCAAAGTAGCCTCACTTTCTGTCCTGTACTTCTCACTTCACTTATCGTCCATTTTTTTCTACACTTGCTCTCCTCTGTCTTCCCTGAACCACGTCTGGGGAGATCTCAGTCTTGGCTTCCTGGAATGCCAGCTCCCCAACAGGCTTCCCTCTGCGCTGCCTCTTCTCCCTCTCTTGTTTCTCTTTTCTCAACGCCCCCCTTCTTCTCCCACTCTCGTTTTTCCTTTTTCCTCTGACTTAGCTCATTTTCCCTATTTTCTCCCTCCTGTCCTCTCTCTTCCCCTTTTCCTTGCCCCCCTTCTCTCATTTGTTTTCTCCTCATTTTCTGTATTTCTTCATTAACCACTTTTCTCCCCCTTCTCCTCTCCCCATTTTCTTTCCCCTTCATTTCCCTCACTTTATTTTCCCCTTGTTTTCTCTTATTTCTTCACTAACCACTTTTCTCCCCCTTTCCCCCTTTCTCTCCCCCATTTTCTTTCTTCCTCCTTCATTTCCCTCACTTTATTTTCCCCTCACTTCCCTCACTCCAGCAGTCCCTCTTTCTCCTCAGTTTTATCCCTTTCTCCTCATTTATCCTTCCCATTTTCCAAATTTTTCTTCCCCCTCTTCTCTGAACTCCACCTGCCCCTTTCAAGAGATATGGTGATTAGATATTCATGTACCTGAAAGACACTGGGAGAAAAAGAGTAAAGTACCCTTAGAGGGCTGAGAAGTTCTTGGCTCTGAGGACAGGATGATTCTAGAGCTGAGGTATGGTAAAACCACACATCTGAAGAAAGCCGGGGAGGTTAGTGCCCTGGGTCATACCCCAGTTTTGTGAAATGTAGGGATGTGCTGGGTGTGCAAGTGGTAGACTTCCTGGGTGTCTCTGTTCTTGGAGACTTGGAATACTTTGTATGTGCAAGATTAAGTAATTATAGGTTCCTGAAAAAATTTTAAATGGTAATGGTGTTCAGTTTTCACACAAAACTCAAGTAGATTTTGGTTTGGGTCAGCTCTCTCCACCCCTGCTTTTGCTCCCTTCATTCATCTGTCCATGGACCTTAAAATAGAGCAGTATATACTGCCATCTTGTGTCCAAGACATTGAACACTCCCTGATTGGGTCACCAGAGGTGCCTCCTAGTGGAATCCAAAGTACATCTGTTCTGAGAGTTGGAGGAAAGAGGACTCTGTCACTGAGCTGTAGGCCTGGATACCAATCAGGGCTGGAGCCATTCTTTTTCTAGTGAAGCTCCACTTGCCTGAGACCCTGTAGATTGAGCTTCCATAGATTTTAAAGTTGAGGAGCCCTGGTGGCGCAGAAGTTAAAACACTCAGCTGCTAAGCAAAAGGTCAGTGGTTCAAACCCACCAGATACTCTGCTGGAGAAAAGACTGGCGATCTGCTTCCATAAAGATTACAGCCTAGGAAGCCCTATGGGGGCAGTTCTACTCTGTCATATAGGGTGGCTATGAGTCAGAATTGACTTGATGGAACACAACAGCAACAGACAGGAAGTTTCCTCCAGGTGCCACAAACATCTGATTATGAGCAAGGGTGACAACTAATTTCTGTTCTCAGGGCCCTATGAGTCTTATGTGGGGCTCCACAATTTGCAGAAATGGAGGGGACAGTACTCTGCTGTAGTGGGCAGAAAACCAGAAACAAGTTGTATCCCTGGCTCTTGACAGGATTCCAAGATTAGAGATGAAAGAGACTTTGGAGATGACTGACCAGACCACCAGAACTGAGAGTATGGCCCCTGTGTCCTCGCCAGACTGCTGAGCATTCTCTATTTGTTCTACCAAACTCCAGTCCTATCCCAGACCCAGTGCCGTCGAGTCGATTCCGATATAAGACATCCAGTCCTATAGAGGTGTTCATTTCTTTGTTTTCTTTTCTTCTTGGTCTTCTGTCTCTACCTCCTTCTTCTTCATCTTCTTAATATTCCTGGGTAAAACCAGAGCAGGTGGTAGAATATGAAATCTCATATGCATTGTATAGATTTATAGCCTACTGAATTGTTCTTTAATTACAATATTTATTATTTTCTCTTGTTTAAAATTATTTTATGTTAAACATAATGATAGCAAAATATATGAGATTCATAGATGGTTAAGTTGTCTTTGGAGAACTGCTGGGACCCTTTGCTTCCATACTTGCCTGAGTCCACTCATCTTTGTGTATAACCTTGTGACGGGGCCCTTGGTTGCAGTATTTCCTCCTTGGCATTTGGCACCATTAAACTCAAGATTTTTGTCCCCTTGACATTTCCCTTGTTGTAGTCTTTGCTCTCAAGCAGTATTGTTAATAATTCAGCACAGCTTTGCATACTATATCCAGGCTGATCAAGAGCAAATATAATTTAGATACAGAAAAATCTAGATAGTTCAGAGATAGAGTTCAGCAACCTGCTGGTATTTGCATACAAGTCCAGCTTGTATTGACATATAGCATACCTCTGCAGGAAGGCTGACTGGGCAGGGCCTCCTTGGCTCCCCTCTATGAAGCCTTGCTTTGCTGACATGTATTGTGTTGGATGGAGAGACTCCAAGAAGCAAAACGTTCTTGCATAAACCCAGAGAGCAGAGGGAGGCCCCGCTTCCAGACAGAGCTGGCGTCTTTCTGGGTGGAGCAGAAAGGGGATATATGGGGTGCCTCATTCTCAGAGGAAGTCATTCAATAGTCACTTACTTTACACTTGCCCTGTGCCAGGTACGGTGCTAGTGGAAATTCAGAGGTAAATAAGCCCAAGCCCCCAAAGGACTCATGGCCTAGCTAGAGAGATATGTAAAGAGACAAGAACAGTACAAGTGGTAAGTGATGACAGAGGTCTGGTGTATGTGTATGTTCATGTGTGTGTGTGTGTGTGTGTATGCATGCACTCACTTTCACACTCACGCACATGTTGCAGGAGCATGGAGAGGGGTTAGCTTTGGAAAGAGGGAAGGGCGATCTAGGTAGAGAGAATAGGGGCCAGGGAATGGAGTACAAAGGAGTTCACTGTTACTGGAGAACAAAATGTGAGGGATGGAGTGGTGAGAGCTGAGGTTGGAAAGGGGTTCAGGGACCATGTCTCAGAGGACTGTGTGTGAAACATTAAGGAAACATCCCTACTTCACAAGTTTGCCATGCATTCAGCAATTAGTAAGAAAAAGAAGAATAGATACCATTTATGGACTCCCTGCTATGTGCCAGGCACTTTACATATATTATCTCATTTAATCCCCACAACAACCCTATAAAGTAGGTATTATGATTCCCGTGATAGAATGGGCTTGAAAAAGTTAAAGAAGCTCTCAGGGTCACATAAGCAGTAAGTGAAGGAGGTCAGCTTTGAAACAGCCACTTTCTGACTTCAAGCTTGTGCCTTTAACCATTGGGTGACTTTTTGTAATGGGTTTATCAAACATTTACAAAACATATAATCTGCTTTAAGAAGATTACATATTCAAAAAAAAAAGTGTGCAGTCAGTGATTATCTGACTCCTATATTTAAAGATTTTACATGTACTGTGGGCAACCAAGAAGAAAATTGACAAATCTGGTATAATTTTTAGAATTATAATAACTGAATTTTTAATTACCTACCCTGTGCCAGGCACAGTGCTAAGTGCTTTAGATGACATTATCCAGTTTAACTATTACAACAACACTGTGAGTTAGATACTACCATCATCCCCACTTAAGAGATGAGGAAACTGAGGCACAGAGAGGTTATAAATCACATCTAGAGAATAGGTAGCTGTCCTGTAAGCACCTACAGTCTAGTCAGGTTCAAATCAAGACACATAACAGCGATTTTTAGGCCAGTTCATTTCCCTACCATCGTCATTTAATTTTGTTAACTTTCTTAGCTGGGAAAAGCAGTTTATCTTCTTGAAACCTATCATAATTGTTCACCATAGATTTGAAAAATCGTGTAGCTGATAAGGGATTAAAACCTTCTAGATCAGGGGTCCTTAACCTTTTTCGTGCCATAGACTTTGACATTCTAGTGATACTTATGGACCCCTTCTCAGAATAATGTTGAAAAATTCTTAAGAGAAAACATGTAGGACTACAAAGGAAATCAATTATATTACAATGCAGTTACGGAAATATTGAAAATAAAAAATCATTATATAAGTACTTGCTGTTGATGTAGTAAATAACAAGATCTAGATACAGGTCTAGTAACCATTGTAATTGCAAAATAATGTTGGGTGTGAAAAAAGCTTCAAGATACCTCTAATAACTGAAATGTGACATAAAACTGTCTGTGGTTTCTATTGACAACTCAACAGCACCTAACAACAACACTGCTAATACTGCCGTGATCGGTCCGCTGCGTTTGTAATAGAAATATAAATTTCAGTTAGAGGCTGGTGAAAATAAAGATGGAATATTTTTCCATCTAAGTTCATTTATCTCCTAAATATGTAAGAATCCCTGTCCTAGATCAGTACCCTTATAATAATATTAGCAATAAGCAACATGAATGAGTCTTTGCTATATGTCAAGCATTATTGCATTTATTCCCACTGTAAACCTATGAGATAGCCTTGTGTTATAGCTCTCAGAGATGGAATTTGTTTTCCAAGGTTACACAGTTGGCAAGCGGAAGAGATGGGACTTGAACCTATGACAGTCTGATTCTAAACTCCACCTATGGGCCTTGGACAGGCAGGAGGATGGCTACACTGGAATTACTTAAGAAGTTTATTTTAAAAACTCAGGTTCTTTGGATCCCAACCACAAGGGTTCAGATTCAGGAGATTTGGTGTGAATTCAGAATTCACACATTTTTCTATTAATCAAATTCAAATATATCCCCCCTGTGGAAGGGTAACCACTAAATTACTAACAGTGATTACCTCTAGGGAGGGGGTAGAATTAGGAGTGGGAAGAAGGAGTGAATGGGGAGACTTTCTGGTTTGATATTTTCAGGTATTTTATAAAATATAGAAAAACTTTCTAGTTTGGTATATTTTTAAAAGGTCCCCAGGTGATTCTTATAGACAGCCAGGTTTGGGAATAATTTTATTCCTATCCTCAGCTATACAGCTTTCCTAGCACAGTGATTGGGCATGGTAACCAAAAAACAAACTAGTTGCTATAAAGTCGATTCCAACTCATGCCGAGCCCTGTGTGTCAGAGTAGAACTGTGCTGCATAACAGGGTTTTCAGTGGTTGATTTTTCAGAAGCAGATCACCAGGCCTTTCTTCCGAGGCACCTATGGGTGAGTTCAAACCGCCAACCTTTCGGTAGATGCTCAATAAACATTTACTGATCAATTTACCAAAAGGAAATAAAACATGGAGATAGGTAGGAGACTGGGGGACTTTTTAAAGTTGTCCTTAGAGATCAACAAGTAGCAGATAGACAATCAGAGGTCTCAAATAGCGTAGACACCTCTGCTTCCAGATAGGGAGCTAGACAAGATGATACCAATGTCAATTCCTTCTTTCAGTTTCTTATATGCCAAAATGTTGTTGTTGTTGTTAGGTGCCGCTGAGTTGATTCCAACTCACAGTGACCCTATGTACAACAGGAGGAAACATTGCCTGGTCCTGCGCCATCCTTACAATCATTGCTATGTTTGAGCCCATTGTTGCAGCCACTGTGTCAGTCCGTCTTACTGAGGGTCTTCCTCTTTTGCGTTGACCCTCTACTTTACCAAGCATGATGTCCTTCTCCAGGGACTGGTCCCTCCTGATAACATGTCAAAAATATGTGAGACGAAGTCTCGCCATCGTAGCTTCTAAAGGACATTCTGGTTGTACTTTTTCCAAAGCAGATTTGTTCATTCTTCTGGCAGTCCGTGGTATATTCAATATTCTTCACCAACACCACAGTTCAAAGCCATCAATTCTTCTTCTGTCTTCCTTATTCATTGTCCAGCTTTTGCACGCATGTGAGGCAATTGAAAATATCATGAGTTGGATCAGGCACACCTTAGTCCTCAAAGTGATATCTTTGCTTTTTAACACTTTAAAGAGGTCTTTTCAATTACTTGCTACATATATCTGAGCATGTTCAACAGTTATATTTTCCATGAAAGAGTAGAACTTAAGCTCTATCCCTTCCTCTTTTTTTTTTGTTATTAGTGAAGGCTGATACAGAATGGAGCCCTGGTGGTGCAGTGATTAAGGGCTCAGCTGCTGGCCAAGGGGTTGGCAGTTCGAATCTACCAGCAGCTCCTTGGAAATGCTATGGGGCAGCTCTAGTCTGTCCTAGAGGGTCGCTATGAGTCAGAATTGACTCAAGGGCAATAGGGTCTTTTTTTTTTTCCTGGTTAATACAGAATACAGATTAGACTTTAAATAGGTGATCTTGAATAGTATAAATTCCAGGAATTTGTTCTACTTGGGGAGCACTTTGGAGCTTCCTTAGTTAAGAATTTCCCTAATAAGAGGCTAAGATGCTTTTAGAACCATCCCAGAGCAGGCCCTGGGAGTGAGTTCCAGGCCTGAACTCTACAGAATCCATAGGGGAACCCACTGGCTCTTTGTATCTGTCCCAAGGTAAATGAGCTTAGAAGAGAAAGCTCTGAGCTCACTTAGATTTTCTAGAGTTTTGGGGGAAAAAAAAGTCCCAGGTAACTCCAGCTGGATACATATCCCACAGTTGGCCTAAAATTGAATCAGTTTTGGGAAAAAGGAAACAGAATGCTAGAGAAAATGCTATTTGCTTAGATAACCTTATATCAGAATATTATACCTCTGAAAGAAAGCTGCCTTCCCTACAAGAATTATAAAGAAAATTACATATGTAAATGTCACTGTTTCAAACATTATTTGATGTACACCAAGCCTCCACATTGACGCAAGACTCAAACAAGAATATTACAATTCAATAAAATATTTTAGATCATTGAATATAATTTTAATGATATTTGATTTTAATTCTTTAGGCAAGAATTGTTATATTGTAAACAGTTAAATACTGGCATTTTTTTTTCTGAGTCTCAGTGTTATCCATTAAAATTGATGTTTTTATTCTCACTTCATTTGGCGGGATCAATTATAAAAAAAAAAAAGAGGTCTTTCGCAGCAGATTTGCCTAACGCAATACGTCATTTAATTTCTTGACTGCTGCTTCTGTGGGCATTGATTGTGGATCCAAGTAAAATGAAATCCGTGACAACCTCACTATTTTCTCCATTTATCATTATGTTGCTTATTGGTCCAGTTGTGACGATTTTTGTTTTCTTTACGTTAAGGTGTAATCCATACTGAAGGCTGTATGTAGTCTTTGACCTTCATCAGTAAGTGTATGCAAAAATAATAGGGTATAAACATATACGCAAGTGTTAAGAGAACATTAAATAAAAACTAATTTGAATGGGATAGAGATAATAAGAAAACAAAAGTAAGATCCTATATGTGCAGGATATTTTAGTTTTTCTGCTTGTGATTGTGAATATATTCCTATATGGAGCTTTTCCTACATGTGGATATTGTGTGTGTCTTTGGAGGTGTGTTTAAGTGTGGTTCTGTATGAGTGAGACGGATTTGTATAGAAGGGTGTGTGAGTGTGCGCTACTGGTATCATATTTCTTAATCTGAGTCGAGGCCACTTTCTCTACAATCTTTCCTCATTTAAAACAAAAAAGCCAAACCTGTTGCCGTCAAGTCGATTCCAACGCATGGTGACCCCATGTGTTACAGAGTAGAACTGGTTGTTAGCTTTATGGAAGCAGATTGCCAGGTCTTTCTTCCACAGTACTGCTGAGTAGGTTTGAATGACCAGCCTTTTAGATTAGTAGTTGCCCCCAAACCGTTTGTACCACTCAGGGACCTTAGAGCTCAATATATGGGAACTATTATAATAAGTTTTAAAAAACAGTAGTAGTCATAAATTCATTGCCGTCAAGTTAATTCCGACTCATATCGACCCTATAGTAATAGTAGTAGTTTAAGGTCCCTTTCCTCAAGAATCTCTGTCTAATTTTTCTAGTTCTTCTTTAAACATAATTTCTTTTACTGTAGTTTGGTTTTTCATTCTTCTATTACAACCAAGATTTGTTCTATTCCGAATTCACACATTTTTTCTATTAATTAAATTAAAATGTACCTCCCTGTGGAAGAAAAGTAGCCACTAAATTGTTAACAGTGGTTACCTCTAGGGAGGGGGTGGAATTAGGAGAGGGGAGAAAGGAGTGAATGGGTAGACTTTCTAGTTTATCATTTATCAAAAGATTAGTATTTTTACTTATATAAAGATTTTTATTACTGTATTACTTTCTATTTACTGTGTAAGGTGGAAACCTGTCAGAGAAGGAAAACACGAATATTTTCCACTAATAGAGTGTGATAGAAAAGTGGTGAGACTGTGCGCTGTCAAAGGCAGAAATCTTTTGAGACCTGGAAAAACAAGGCAGTCCTGTCGAGTTCCGGCTTTCACAAGCTTCACCGTACAAGATTATTTTAGAAAACTGATAGTACAGAAAGGCATAAAGAAGTCTTAAAACTCACCCACAGGTCTGCCACTCAAGAGCAACCTTTAGCTCGCCTGTGTCTTTATAGAACTGTTTCATAGAGGTCATGTATTATTGCATCCTAATAAATACAGTGTTTTCTTCTGGAGCTCACAGTCTGGTATTTGAGTATGTGTGGATGTGGGCAAGAGGTACAGGTGAGTAAAATGATAATCACAATATATATTATGAACATTGTGATAGAAGGAAGCACAGGATGCTAAGCGAACACAGTGTGGGAGTACCTATGTTAAGTATCCAAACTGGAACGGTCAAGGAGGGCTTCCTGGAAGAGGTGATGCCCAAACTCAGCCTTGACAAATGAATTAGGAAGGTTGAAGTGTATATCCAAGCCAAATTTCTAGTCATGGAAACCCTGGTGGCATGGTGGTTAAGTGCTACGGCTGCTAACCAAAAGGTCGGCAGTTGAATCCACCTGCTGCTCCTTGGAAGCCCTATGGGGCAGTTCTACTTTGTCCTATAGGGTCGCTATGAGTCGGAATCAATTCCATGGCAATGGGTTTGGCTTTTGGTTTAGCAGGCATTCACCTAATGGGACTGAATATAAAACAGTGCCTAGCACATATTCCAAACCCGTTGCTGTAGAGTAGAGTCCGACACATAGCGATCGTATAAGACAGGGTAGAGCTGCCCCATAGAGTTTCCAAGAAGCACCTGGCAGATTCGAACTGCCTACCTTTTGGTTAGCAGCCATAGCACTTAACCACTACGCCACCAGGGTTTCCAGCACATATTAAGAAATCAATAAATGATGTTGTTGTTCGTTGCTGTTGAGTCGGCTCCAAATCATGGCAAAATATTGCTTATCCCTGTGCCATCTTCATGATCGTTGGTATTTTTGAGTCCTTTGCTGTGGCTATTATGTCATTCTATCTCATTGGGGGTTTCCCTCATTTTTGCTAGCCCTCTGCTTTACCAAACATTGTGTCCTTATCTAGCTATTGATCTTTCCTGATGACGCGCCCAAAGTAAGTGAGCCGAAGTCTCACTATCCCTGCTTCTAAGGAATATTCCTTTTTTTTTAATTTTTTTATTGTATTTTAGATGAAGGTTTACAGAACAAACTAGTTTCTCATTAAACAGTTAGTATACATATTGTTTTATGACATTGGTTAACAACCCCACGACATGTCAACACGCTCCCTTCTCAAACTTTGGTTCCCTATTGCCAGCTTTCCTGTCCCCTCCTGTCTTCCAGTCCTTGCTCCGGGGCTGGTGTGCTCTTTAGTCTCATTTTGTTTTATGGGCCTGTCTAATCTTTGGGTGAAGGGTGAACCTCAGGAGTAACTTCATTACTGAGCTGAAAGGGTGTCCAGGGGCCATACAGTCAGGGTTTCTCCAGTCTCTGTCAGGTCAGCAAGTCTGGTCTTTTTTTGTGAGTTAGAATTTTGTTCTACATTTTTCTCCAGCTCTGTCCAGGACCCTCTATTGTGATCCTTGTCTGTCAGAGTCGTCAGTGGTGGTAGCCGGGCACCATCTAGCTGTGCTAGACTCAGTCTGGTGGAGGCCGTGGTAGATGTGGTCCATTAGTCCTTTAGACTAATCTTTCCCTTGTATCTTTAGTTTTCTTCATTCTCCCTTGCTCCCGAAGGGATGAGACCAGTGGAGTATCTTCGATGGCCACTCACAGGCTTTTAAGACCCCAGACGCTACTCACCAAAGTAGGATGATGTAGAACATTTTTGTTATGCCAATCGAGCCAGATGTTCTTGAGACCCTGATCGCCACAGCCCTCGGCCCAGCAATTCGGTCCCTCAAGGAGTTTGGATTTGTCTATGAAGCCTCCATGACCTTGCTCTAAGGAACACTCTGATTATATTTCTAAGGCTGACTTGTTTGTTCTTCTGGAAGTTCACAACGGAGTCAATATTCTTCACCAACACCACAATTTGAATTTATCAGTTCTTCTCTTGTCTTCCTTTTTGTCCAGCTTTTACATGCATATTAGGCAATTGAAAAGACTATGGCTTGGGTCAGCACATCTTAGATATCAAAGTGACATTTTTGTTTTGTAAAACTTACGGTAGTTACCATTATTTATTATTATCTGACATTTTCAAATGAACCTGTGTTTACTATGAGGAATAAATGAGATAATCCATATAAAGTACTTAATATGTTGGTGGTGGTGGTTGCCGCCAAGTCAATTCCAACTCAGGGCAACTGCGTGTGTGCAGAGTAGAGCTGCTCTGTAGGATTTTTCAAGGCTGTGACCTTTTGAAAGCAGATGCCAGGCCTGTCTTCCAAGGCACCTCTTGGTGAGTTCGAACTGCCAACCTTTCAGCTAGTATTCGATCACTTAACCATTCGTGCCTCCCAAGGACTCGATAAAGTACTTAATATGGTGCCTGGCACATAATAAATGCAAGGAGCTTTGGTGGTGGAATGGTTAAGCACTCAGCTGCTAACCAAAAGGCAGGTGGTTCAAACCCACCAATTGCTCTGAAGGAGAAAAGACCTGGAGATCTGCTCCCAAAAAGATTACAGCCTAGGAACTCCATGGGACAGTTCTACTCTGTTATATAGGGTCACTATGAGTCAGAATCAACTGGATGACTCACAACAACAACATATAATAAGTGCACAGTAAATGGTGGTAGTTGATAGCATTGTTGTTTTCATTATTATTAGGTTGTACTGGACTGAGATGTAATCTTCACTCTCTGATTGTCTGGGTTGTCTGACTCTGAAGTTTGTCCTGTTACATTATCTCAAATATGATGTCCTCAAGTATGCTTATGCTCAGAGCTTTTCCTGACAACAGCCCCTGGCCCAATCACCACTTCCACAATCACCAGCCACGTTGTACTCAAGCCTCCAAAAGAATATAGAAAATAGAGCTGATGATGGAAGAAGTGGAGCATTACCTTGGCTGCCTCAAAAAATATTTTCCGAGAGGTTATGGGATGGGACTCCGATTTCCTGATCAGTGCAGCCCCTGCATTGCTAAGCTGACAACAGTTGGTAGAAGCGAATCAAAAGTTTTCCCCATCTTTCTTGGGCACTTCTGCTGGTCGGGATCAGAGGCTAGAGTGTATGTAAGCCACAAGTACACTCATCGATCCAACCCCATCTCCCCACAACAGTAGAAATTCCTTCCCTGCTAGCAATTGGTGGTTACCTTTCCCTTAGTTTCCGGAGCTAGTGCGAGTTTTAACGTTTTGACAGAGCTTCGTAGATATTTTAATGGATATTTGTAAACAATGGGTGTCAGACATTGCTAGCTAGCTAGCATTTCCCAGGATATAACTGATCTCGCTGAAGACTTCGGTGAGAAGGCACAAAAGTCCTTCAGTTTTTCATGGTCCTTTGTTACTAGCTTTTCATCCCTCTCCATCCTAGGAACCCTGTTTTTGCCAGTTATCTCATTTTACCCAATACAGGAGTCCTCTTCTTTTTTGTGAGGAAAAACTGTGTTGTATTTCTCTGAAGCCTTGATCTCTCCAGGAAGAGGGAGGTTAAGGGCAGAGGGAAATTGACTGAACCTGGGTGTTGGCCATCAGGGTGTGGGGATGAGTAGGATTGGGAGGCACTGCTAATTATCTTCCTCTCTGGACTGAGAATCCATGCAAATTGCTGAGAGCAGGGCAGGAGAAGAGTGACCGTCTTGGAGAGTTAGCTTGTTAGGCCTTGATATTGCCTATAGATCTCAAGCTACTGATTAGGGGCTCCTAGCCCCAGTATAGTGGAAAAATGGCTTGTGTTGTTGCTGTTGCTATTTTTTAATATCCTTCCTAGGTGTATCTCCCTTCCTGTATTAGCTTTCTAAATCTTGATATTGTGCCCTCAGGTTGATTTATTTGCCTTATTTTCCACTCCTCATAGCATTCTCATTTGCTTTTCAGCTGCAGCTGGAATTCTGGACTTGGCTTCTCTAGCCCTTTGTGACCACTCCATACATTGGCATACAGGCAGCCTCCAACTTACAGACAGGCTGAGTTCTCAAAGTTCATTTTGAAGTCAGTTGTTTGGAAGGTGACATGCATTTTTCCATAGGAGAAAAAAAATTATAAATGGTAGTTACATTTCCAGGCCAGCCCACAAAAGATTTTTTATTTTAGCTTTAATGTACTAGAAATGCAGGACATTTCCAATGAAAAAGTAGAAAATCTTGACAATTCAGCAAAAACAAGAAAACAATCCAATGGAATAAGAAATACTTTCTCTTGACTGGTGGAGCTAGAGTAAAGGAGGTTGAATTGGATGAAGTAGACAGAGACTTTCATGGAGGCTCTCAAGGGGGCTCACCAAGACTTTGAAAGGCTACAGAGGGTGGGTCATAACACTAATTCTTTATTATTTCTAATTTCACCTCAAAACTTATGGCTTTTAATAACAATGAGTACTATATGACGTATTGAAGGTCCTGAGTGGCACAAATGGTTAAGCTCAATTACTAGCTGACAGGTTGGCAGTTCGAACCTAGCTGGCAATCTGCTTCCGAAAGGTCTAGCTGGCAATCTGCTTCCGAAAGGTCACAGCCTTGAAAACCCTATGGAGCAGTTCTACTCTGCAAACATAGGATCACCATGAGTTAGAATCAACTCGATGGCAACTAACAACAGCCATCACCATACACTGAGCACCTATGGTGTGTCAGGTGCTACTACTAGGCGGTTTACATACCTTCCCCTTACTTCATCCTCACAACAACACTATGAGGTAAACAGGATAATGACCATTATCTTACAGATGAAGAGACAGAGGTTCAGGAAGGTCAATGTGCTTGAGAAAGTTTACACAGCACAATTGGAAATCAAGTCAGTGTTACTCCCCAATCTCCTGCTTTATAATAATGTACTGGGCCACCCTTTTCTTTTCCTTATCCTGGTATGTCATGAGCCCTATTCCTAGGGCTATCAGCCATAATTAGAGTAGTTCGTTAGCTCAGAAAAGGAAGAAAGATCAGAGAAATCAAGAGAGATGGAGGGCCCTTTATCAACGCTCTTATTCAACATTGTGCTAGAGGTCCTGGCCAGAGCAATTAGGCTAGACAAAGAAATAAAGGGCATCCGGATTGGCAAGGAGGAAGTAAAATTATCTCTATTTGCAGATGACATGATCTTATACACAGAAAACCCTAAGGAATCCTCCAGAAAACTACTGAAACTAATAGTTTGGCAGAGTCTCAGGTTATAAGATAAACATACAAAAATCACTTGGATTCCTCTACATCAACAAAAAGAACATCGAAGAGGAAATCACCAAATCAATACCATTCACAGTAGCCCCCAAGAAGATAAAATACTTAGGAATAAATCTTACCAAAGATGTAAAAGACCTATACAAAGAAAACTACAAAGCACTATTGCAAGAAACTAAAAAGGACCTACTTAAGTGGAAGAACATACCTTGCTCATGGATAGGAAGACTTAACATAGTAAAAATGTCTATTCTACCAAAAGCCATCTATACATACAATGCACTTCCGATCCAAATTCCAATGTCATTTTTTAATGTGATGGAGAAACAAATCACCAACTTCATATGGAAGGGAAAGAAGCCCTGGATAAGTAAAGCATTACTGAAAAAGAAGAACAAAGTGGGAGGCCTCACTCTACCTGATTTCAGAACCTGTTATACAGCCACAGTAGTCCAAACAGCCTGGTACTGGTACAACAACAGGCACATAGACCAATGGAACAGAATTGAGAACCCAGATATAAATCCATCCACATATGAGCAGCTGATATTTGACAAAGGCCCAGTGTCAGCTAATTGGGGAAAAGATAGTCTTTTTAAGAAATGGTGCTGGCATAACTGGATATCCATTTGCAAAAAAATGAAACAGGACCCATACCTCACACCATGCACAAAAACTAACTCCAAGTGGATCAAAGACCTAAACATAAAGACTAAAACGGTAAAGATCATGGAAGAAAAAATAGGGACAACCTTAGGAGCCCTAATACAAGGCATAAACAGAATACAAAACATTAACAAAAATGACGAAGAGAAACCAGATAACTGGGAGCTCCTAAAAATCAAACACCTATGCTCATCTAAAGACTTCACCAAAAGAGTAAAAAGACCACCTACAGACTGGGAAAGAATTTTCAGCTATGACATCTCCGACCAGCGCCTGATCTCTAAAAATCTATATGATTCTGTCAAAACTCAACCACAAAAAGACAAATAACCCAATCAAGAAGTGGGCAAAGGATATGAACACACACTTCACTAAAGAAGATATTCAGGCAGCTAACAGATACATGAGAAAATGCTCTCGATCATTAACTCAACCACAAAAAGACAAATAACCCAATCAAGAAGTGGGCAAAGGATATGAACACACACTTCACTAAAGAAGATATTCAGGCAGCTAACAGATACATGAGAAAATGCTCTCGATCATTAGCCATTAGAAAAATGCTCACTCCAACAAGGCTGGCATTAATCCAAAAAACACAAAATAATAAATGTTGGAGAGGCTGCGGAGAGATTGGAACTCTATATACTGCTGGTAGGAATGAAAAATGGTACAACCACTTTGGAAATCTATCTGGCGTTTTCTTAAAAAGCTAGAAATAGAACTACCATACAACCCAGAAATCCCACTCCTCGGAATATACCCTAGAGAAATAAGAGCCTTCACACAAACAGATATATGCACACCCATGTTTATTGCAGCTCTGTTTACAATAGCAAAAAGCTGGAAGCAACCAAGATGTCCATCAATGGATGAATGGTTAAATAAATTGTGGTATATTCACACAGTGGAATATTATGCATCGATAAAGAACAGTGACGAATCTGTGAAGCATTTCATAACATGGAGGGACCTGGAAGGCATTATGCTGAGTGAAATTAGTCAGAGGCAAAAGCACAAATATTGTATAAGACCACTATTATAAGATCTTGAGAAATAGTATAAACTGAGAAGAACACATACTTTTGTGGTTACGAGGGGGGGAGGGAGGGAGGGTGGGAGAGGGGTTTTTTACTGATTAGTTAGTAGATAAGAACTACTTTAGGTGAAGGGAAGGACAATACTCAGTACACGGAAGGTCGGCTCAACTGGACTGGACCAAAAGCAAAGAAGTTTCCGGGATAAACTGAATGCTTCAAAGGTCAGCGGAGCAAGGGTGGGGGTTTGGGGACTATGGCTTAAGGGGACTTCTAAGTCAATTGGCAAAATAATACTATTATGAAAACATTCTGCATCCCACTTTGAAATGTGGCGTCTGGGGTCTTAAATGCTAACAAGGGGCCATCTAAGATGCATCAATTGGTCTCAATCCACCTGGATCAAAGGAGAATGAAGAACACCAAGGTCACATGATAACTATGAGCCCAAGAGACAGACAAGGCCACATGAACCAGCGACTTACATCATCCTGAGACCAGAAGAAGTAGCTGGTGCCCGGCCACAACTGATGACTGCCCTGACAGGGAGCACAACAGAGAACCCCTGAGGGAGCAGGAGATCAGTGGGATGCAGACCCCAAATTCTCATAAAAAAACCATACTTAATGGTCTGACTGAGACTAGAGGAATCCCAGCGGTCATGGTCCCCAAACCTTCTGTTGGCCCAGGACAGGAACCATTCCCGAAGACAACTCATCAGACATGGAAGGGACTGGACAGTGGGTAGGAGAGAGATGCTGATGAAGAGTGAGCTACTTGTATCAGGTGGACACTTGAGACTGTGTTGGCATCTCCTGTCTGGAGGGGGGATGGGAGGATAGAGAGGGTTGGAAGCTGGCAAAATTGTCACGAAAGGAGAGACTGGAAGGGCTGACTCATTAGGGGGAGAGCAAGTGGGAGTATGGAGTAAGGTGTATATAAACTTATATGTGACAGACTGATTTGATTTGTGAACGTTCACTTGAAGCTCAATAAAAATTAAAAAAAAGAGAGATGGAGGGAGGGAGAAAAAGGAGGAGGGAAGAGAGAGTTCTCTCCCTTCCTTTCTGATGTAGCTAGGCAAGAGTTCCGCCAAGAAACCATATTAAAAAACAAAAACAAAAAAAACATTGCCATCGAGTCAATTCCAACTCGTAGTGACCTGGTAGATGGAGTAGAACTGCCCCATAGGGTTTCCAAGGCTGTAATCTTTATGGAAGCAGATCCTGTGGAGTGGAGTGGCTGGTGGGTTTGAACCTCTGGCCTTTCAGTTAGCAGTCAAGCTCTTAACCACTGTGCCACCAGGGCTCCTTTAGAAACTACATACAGCCATACTTTCAAACTTTACTGTGCAGACAGATCACCCTGACCCTTGTTAAAATGCTGATTATTATTCAGCAGGTCTGGGGAGGGGGCTGAGATCCTGCATTTCTGGCTTCTGGTGGTCAGAGGACAACACTTTGAATTGCAAGGCCATATAGTGCAAATGATAAACAAAAAAACTTGAAGCATCCATTAATACCTGGTGCCTAATTTAATTGGGATCGGCTTCTACACTTACTCTGTTTTCTCCTGAAGGCTGTCCCAGGCCTTTCTCTCTGCTTTGGGTCTGCCAATACATATGTTTCAGCCTATGCTCAGCTACTCATCTAAACTAAAAAAAAAACCCAAACCCATCGCCGTCTAGTCGATTCCAACCCATAGCGACCCTCAAGGACAGAGTAGAACTGCCCCATAGGGTTTCCAAGGAGTGCCTGGTGGAGTGGAACTGCTGACCACTCTTAACCACTATGCCGCCAGGGTTTTCCACTCATCTAAATACAGGTGTTAAATACATATGAGCACCTTCTACCGCTCTGAACTCTAAACAGTCTCAGCCAGGCATCAGTTTCTCCTGGCACAAGCTGGATCTCTGGCCACGGAGTTCCAGGCATCAACAGCTGCTCTCAGCTCTCTCCCTAACCATTAGGAACAGTCTTATAAATGTAAGGCTCATAACATTACTGTCTCAGCTCTTTCTAATTTCTTTTCTCAGAACTACTGCCTTCATCTGGAACAGGAAACAGCCTGGCTTTTTAAAGAGGCCAAATCCTTATTCCTTCAGCATAGCCTGGAACACAACCAAACATTGGTTAAGGCAGCCACTGCAAAGATTCTTTGCAGGGTCCTCCCACCCATTCCAGAAGCCCAATAAAATTCATTTCCTGGAAGGTTATTTGCTTTATCTTGCCACCTTCTCTCCTTCCTCCCCTTATGATTTTAATTATGATCATTTTGAGCCATTGTTGAAGTTTTTCTTCTATTTTTAGAATCTCTAATTCTTTCTTAACAGCAAGAGTCAAGGAGGGCTTTCTGCTCCAGCAATCTCTACTTTTTAAGTAGGACCTTGATGATCCACAACACCTGAATTGCTTTTCCGTCTCCTCTTCCTCTACTGTGGCCTTTCTAATACCCTGAGCTGGTAGCTGTTTATCCAGCCTCCACTTGACTAGTTTAGGTTCACATTTCATTATTGGATAGATGAAAAACTGAAAAAGAATTGCATTCTCCTCTTCGTAAGTTCTATCCATTGATCTTACTTGCACCATACGGAGCAGAAATAGTCTTTCGAATGTTTCACGACAGCTGTCCTCTCCTTCTTTAACCATCTCTTTGTTAGGCTAAACATACCCATCTCCTAAGCAGTCCCCAGTGATTCCTTGATCCTTATGTAGATGCACTAAAGTTTGTAAATGTCCACTTGAAAATGAGGTGCCTAGAAATGGACATACGACTTCATGTGTGCTTTGACCAGGCCTGAGTACATTGGGACTGCTACTTCATGTGTTCTTCTAATGCAATGCTGTGATTATGTTAGCTTAAAAAAAGGGTAAGTCACTTCTTCACATTTATTGAGCACTTACTTTGGGTCAGCTACCTAACATCTATGACTCAACCCTCCCCTGAGTTTTAATAATAGAAGTTCTGTGTTCTCCCTTACACTACGGGGCCGGGAGATAGTACAGCTACCCTTTTCTAGTCCTTGCTACTTTCCTCTACTGTCCTCCTTATTAAGATAGTCTTCCTCTCCACCCCAATTCTGGCCACCATCCTGTGATTTTAATGGCCTTGTAGATAACCCATCGATAAGCTTCATCCTTTCAATCATTTTTACCTTCACCCCACTTCACTCCCTGTAATCCACTTTACCCTCAGCAGATGACCTCACTTCTTATTCCATTCTGAAAATCTAGGCCATCAGATGCATTTTCCTGCCCTCACCCCACCCTGCCGCATAGCTGTGTCCCTACACATTCTAATTTTCTGTTTTCTTGTCTTGCAGGACTACACATACTTTCTCCAGTTCAAGGTTAATCCATCTACCTGTGCTTTGGAGTCCATTCTCTCCCATCTGTTTGAACACCATTTGTCATCAGTTGTCCCTTTTCTCATCTGTATCTTCAGCCACTCTTTCTGTTTTTACTGGCTACTTCCTATCAGCATTTAGACATGCTTAACTTTCTCCCATTAAAAAAAAAAAACTCTCCTTTGACTTTGTCCCCAACTGGCTCTCACTCTATTTCTTTCCTTCCGTTATCATGGAAGCTTTTCAGGGGTAGTTCACACTCATTGTCTTTGTTTCCTCACCTCCCATTCATAACTCAGCCCTCAACAGTCTGGCTTCTCTGCCCCCAAAACACCACTGTCACTGCTCTTGTCAAGAAACCAGTGACATCCTAATTGCCAAAACCAACGATTTTCTATTTTTATTTTACTGAACCTCTCTGCTGCATTTAACATAATTGATCGCTCTCACCCCACTTCTGTCCTCTTGCCTCTCTTGAAATTGCCTACTCCTTGGTTTTGGTGATGCTGCTCCTCTCCTGATTCTCCTCATTCCTCTCTGATTACTCCTTCTCATGCTTCTTCATGAACTCTTCCTCTGCTGTCCCTTAAATCCCAGTCTCTCCGAGGATTTTTTTTTCATTCTATACCTTTTCCTTAGATCATCTCATCCATTCCCAATGGTTTTATCTACCATACTGTTGACAACCAAATCTATATCTGAAGCCCCAGACTTCTCTTATGAGCTCCAGACCTGTGTACTCAATTGATACTAGACATGTGGGTCATGACATGTCCCATATATATAAAAAAAAAAAAAAAAGTACCGGAAAATACAATCAACATGTCCCAAATTTATCTTTCTTATTCAAATCTGTCCCTCCTCCTGGATCCAGCCCACTATTACCATTTTGATGACTCAAACTTTTATCCACACAGTTGTCCAGACCTGGAACTTGGGAGCCTTCCTTGACTCTTCATTCTACCAGTCACCAAGGGCTGCCAAATCTATCTTCTAAGTATCTATCTGATACACCATTCACTTATGTTACCACAGCATATTATTCCAGCCTCTCCATCACCTCTTTTTTCTTTTTTTGAACTATTCAAATAGCGTAACTGGTCTCCCTGCCTCTGGTCATAGTCTCCTTTTTATCTCTCCTCCACATTGGTTTCTAGAATCAGTTTTCTATAACACAAATCATATCACATCAGGCCTCTGCTTACAGCCTTGCTGTGGCTTCCTACTACTTACTGGTACAGCCTAAGCTGTTCCACATGCTTTACAAGGCCTCTCAAAACCTAGCCCTGTCTGTCTACCTTCCAGCCTTATCCCCTATCGTCCCTCCTTATCCTCTTTGCCCAAATAATGCCAAACTGAACATGCCATCATGCTCCCATGCTTTTGTACACGCCGTTATCTCTGCCTACCCCTTGTTTGGCTTTCAAAGTCAGACTGAGAGTATGTCTAGATGAATACACAAGAAACTAGTGACAGTGATTTGCCTCTGCAGAGAATTGGGTGACTGGGGAACAGATTGGGAGGCAGACTTACTGTGCCATCCTTTTATACATTTTGTACTGTAAACCAACAAAAATAAATAAATATGATGTATAATTAAAAAAAAAAACAGCCTCAGGTATCATGTCCTCTAGCAAGTCACCTCCCCTCTCTGTAGTTTTTCATTCTCTCCTTTGTGCTACTTTAGGGCTTAGTATGTGCTCTTATAATTATAATAATCACACTGCGTTGTAATTTATCTTTTCATTTGCCTGCCTCCCCTTCTTGAGGGTAGGGGCTGTATCTAATTCCCCCAGAATCTAGTACAAATCAAAAACCAAACCCATTGCCGTTGAGTCAATTCTGACTCATAGTGACCCTATAGGACAGAGTAGAACTGCCCCACAGGGTTTCCAAGGAGCTGCTAGTAGATTCAAACTGCTGGCCTTTTGGTTGGCAACCAAGCTTTAACCACTGCACCACCAGGGCTCTGAATCTAATACAGTGCTCCATGAATGTTTCTTGAATGAATAAATGATTGAGAAAATGAATGAAGTGTGTGGTACCCTAATTATAAAACACAGCTCCCAAGCTTATGCTCTTTCCAGAGTTCCCTCATTCTGTCCTTTTGCCATGTGTTGAACCTAAAAGTGATAACAGAAACTTTACATTTTTTCTTGTTAAATATCATCCATCACCTTTTCAGTTGGGGTCCAGCATCATCCAAGGCTACCCAGATAATTTTGAGGGCCTTCTTACCTTTATGTCATCGGTAGATTTGATATGTTTTTATATGTCCTATTCTGAGTCACTAAATCACAGAATTGGAATAATTTGTATAGTAAAAATAACTTGTATAGTATCTACCATTTATTGAACACCTACAGTATCAAACACTGTGTTAGGTGCTTTTACATATGACATTGTCATAGCATTTGCTGCAAGGTAGGTATTTTGATTCCCAGTGTACAGATAAGAATCATAATCAGTATGATTAAGTGCCTTGCCCAAGGTCACGTTGCTAGTAAGTGGTAAAGCTGAGATTTGAAGCAAGGTCTTTTGACTCAAAATTCGTGTTTGATCCATAACACTACACTGATTAAAGGGGGCCTCTAAAAAAAAAATTTTTTTTCCTGAGCAAGGGGTTTTCCAAGTTTTGTTTGAACCCCTAGGTGCCTAGTGCTTATTGCTCTCCAAGGCAGCCCTCTCCATCTTTGGACTGCTCTGACTGTTTCAAAAGCTCTTATTCGTAGCGAGCCACAATTATAAACCAGCCGAGCAAGCCATGGCCAAGAATAGAGCATTTTGGCTCTCTACTAGAACTTCTCTTCTAGTCTGACACCAAACCATTCCTTGTCTTGTCTGGCTATGATTGTTCCGCTAGTTATAGGCTCATCTCAACAAACAGCTCAGACATCCGGCCTGTATTTTACCATCTCATCTATTTTAGGAAACTTTGTCCAATGCCTGGATAAAATGAAATTCACTGTAGCTATCACATTCTCTGATCTGCCAATCTAGTAACCAGATCAAAAAAAAAAAAGGAAATGAAGTCTGGGAGGGATATTTGCTTTTTAACAAGGCAATTTGTCAATGACTCAATGTAATGAGTTTCTAGCCGTAGACTCTCAAACATCATCGACAGGCTGTCAGGAAGATGGTTTTTGGGCAGAGAGCTTCCTACTGCTCCTCAAATGATATCTAAATAAGCAGGGCCCCCCATTTTCATCGCTTTGAGTTGTACATCTCTGTTGTTTCCTTACATTTCTGTTTTCTATTGTTTTATTTTCCTTTGATTGTGTTCTGCCCTTGCACATGTTTTCTCGGCCTGGTTCATTCCCTAAACTCCTACACCCCCCACCCACAACACACACACACACACACACACACACACACATCTCTTTGTCCTTTGAGAATCAGTACATATAGTTCCTTCTCCAGAAACCTTCTCTGATGACCCAAGGTGGATTGAATGCCTCTCCTCCTGTGTGATGTAGTGGAAAGTGCACACAGTGCCTGTCACGAAGTAGGTCCCCAATAAATGTTAGTTCACTTCTCCCTTTCTCCCATGCATACTTCTAAAATAGTATTGATCATACTATATTGTGTTTACTTGTCTGGCTTTATTAGTAGATTTTGAACTCATTTGTTCATTCATTCAACAGATATTTATTGCATGTCTACTGGGTGTGCAAGGTGCTGTTCATGCTAGGTGCTGGGATACAATGATTTCTGAAAATCGTACTTTCACTGTGACTTTTTCATTGTTGTGTTCATAGCACCTAGCATGGTGCTTGGCAAATAAAGAGTACCCACTAAATGTTTGAGAAACTTGAACTAATGCCTGTTTTTGAATAGTGCTGCTAAACCAATTGAATCCCTTTTTAACGTCTCTGCCTGCTGTAGAAAATTTAGTAAAAGCAAAAGGGGCATTAGTTAAAATTCCCAGAGAAGAGTTTAAAAATAGGCTTGGAATAATCAATTCAATAAAATTCCTTCAAAGGGCAGTGGTGGTTCAGTGGTAGAATTCTCGCCTTCCATGCGAGACACCCAAGTTTGATTCCCGCTCAATGCACCTCAGCACAGCCACCACCCAACTGTCAGTTGAAGCTATGATAATGAACAGGTTTCAGCAGAGCTTCCAGACTGAGATGGACTAGGAAGAAAGGCCTGGTGATCTACTTCCAAAAATCTGCCAGTGAAGACCCTATGGATCACAATGGTCTGATCTCATTGTGCCTGGGGTTGCCGTGAGTCATGGGATGACTCAAGGGCACCTAACAACAACAACAAAGTCTAAGAAAACAGGTTGAATTATTGCTGATAAAATCCAATCTTAATTTAGGTCAAACTTATGATAGCACAGACTTGATTTTTATAGAGCTACTTGTATACTTGATAGTATATACGTATCCTTTGTCTAACTTAACAGTGCAATATATTGATTCCCACGTTATAAACTTGAATCACACATTTATTGTTTTAAACTGTGAAAGTGTGTCATAGCTATATTTGTGCTTGGACACTGATTTTATATGTGATTTATCTGATGCCTAGTCCTTGGTCAGGAATGGCAGTGCTGGTTCTCCATGAAAACTTGATCCATTTTACTGTTTTATGACATGTTTTCCAAGAGCAAGCTGTTACTAAAAGTGATCTTTGGTAATCAATTAAGTATAAAAGATCTGAGTCAACCAGATACAGCCCAACTTCCCTTTCAGGAAGATTCGAAAGGTTGGATTTTATGATCACGTTCCTGGGGCCCAGAACTATCCGTTTTTAGAGCTTGCCTTGACATGATCCTCATGGTCAAGAGCTGAGGTGATTCTTACTGGTGATCCTTGCATCTGGACACCAACGTCTTAAATATCCACAGGTTTGTACTTCTGTTTCCCTGTTTGTAACTTTCCTTTTTTTACGCCCCCCCAACTTATTTTAGGGTTTTGTTGTTGGTGTCACTGCTGCCAAGCTGGACCACGAGCTGTATCCTCCACACCGCCCACTTGGCACCATGTCTGACGATCTGAGAATGCTGAGAATGCTCCAAAGCGACTCTGCTCTGGAGCTGAGCGAGTACCGAGACCAGCAGTTCAATGGCAATAACGATGAGCAAGAGAAGTTACTGAAGGAAAGCTCTACGTTGTATGTGGGAAATCTTTCTTTTTATACAACCGAAGATCAAATATATGAGCTCTTCGGTAGATGTGGTGATATCAAGAATGTATTTATGGGCCTAGATAAAATAAAGAAAACGGCATGTGGTTTCTGCTTTGTAGAATACCACACTAGAGCTGATGCTGAAAATGCCATGCGGTTCCTCAATGGGACCTACCTGGATGACCGTATTATCCGTACGGATTGGGATCTAGGCTTTAGAGAGGGCAGACAGTACGGCCGAGGCCGATCTGGAGGCCAGGTACGAGATGAGTTTCGTGAGGACTTTGATGCTGGCAGAGGAGGCTTTGGAAAACAGGCTCAGGCCTGTAATAGGAAAGGAACGCACCAGTGAAAAAATCTTCAGTGTTAGCTCCTTGAACACCAGGTCTGCAAATATGCCATTTCATGACGAGTTCAAATTACTTCACTTGAGGAGCAGAAACCCTTTTGATGCATTTTTCTCTCTGAAAAGTTATTAAATGGCAAAAGAAAAATTATTTTGTTTTTGTCTTAATTTTGAAGCTGTTTGTCAGATTACCAGTATGACCATCATGCAGTTAAAAGCAGTGTTCTTTAGAAATAAATTATATTTGTAAGATCCGAGCCAACCAAGGCACAACTTCTCTTTTAAGACTTGAGTTGGATTTTATGACCGTGTTTTTCTGGGGCCTGAAACTATCGTTTTTTTAGAGCTTACACAAAATAAAGCTGAATAACTGAAATTAAAAAATATATATGTATATAATCTCAAAGGAATAAACCAAAAAAAAACTCACTGGCATTGAGTCGATTCCAACTCATGGCAACCTCATAGGGTTTCCAAGGCTGTAAATCGCTATGAAAACAGACTGCCACGTCTTTCCGCCGCGAAGCTGCTGGTGGTTTCCGACCACCAGCCTTTTGGTTAGCAGTCGATTGCTTTAACCACTGTGACACCAGGTCTCTTATCAAAGGAATACAAGCATATTATTTTAAAAAAATATGGAAGAGTTTATAATGAAAGTGAAAATCCTGCTTGACCCCTTCCTACTCCAGGCAACAACTTTTAATTTTTTCTTAGCATTTTTTTTCTTTCTTTCCTGGTAGCTATCTCCACATCTTTAAATAACATTCATGCTTATAACACTATTTATTTTCATTTTAAATATTATCTATCAACTTCCTGCTATGGTAAATGAGGATTTATCTCATTATACCTCTATTTTTATGTCTCTCCATTCAGTTATAACACTTTAATTTTTCTATTGTTACATAACACAGATTAGGTTATGCTGCAGTAACAAACAACCCAAAACACTTTAGTGGCTTAACATAACTCAACTCTAGCCTTCACACTACATTCTCATTGCTGATTGCCTGGGTGGGCTCTGTTCCACGCCATGATCATGGGCAGACATGACTGTGGCAGCATGCTTGTCCCTTTTCCCATTCTTGCCTATTCTGTAATATTCTCTGGACTCGGGCAGACATGGCTGTGGCAACGTGCTTGTCCCTTTTCCCTTTCTTGCCTGTTCTGTAATATTCGTTGGACTTGAGCAGACGTGGCTGCAGCAGCGTGCTTGTCTGTTTTCCCATTCTTGCTTACTCTGTAATATTTCCTCAGATTCGGACAGACATTAGCTCTGGTGGCATGCTTGCTTGCTTCCCACTTTTGTCTTTTTGCATATATGCCAAATAGAACTTTCTTTTCTCTTTATTAAAATAATAATAATAAAATTAATAGAGTATTTTATTATCGTGGCTATGTAAATGTTGTTCCCTGCTATGCTAGGAAGAGTCCAGTGATTACACCCCCGCTCTGGACTTTTGATTGACTTCTCTATTTCTTAAACTAAGGAGTCCTGATGGTGTAGTGGTTAAGTGTTCAGCTGCTAACTGAAAGGTCAGCAGTTTGAACCCACCAGCAGCTCCGTGGGAGAAAGATGTGGCAGTCAGCTTCCATAAAGATTACAGCCTTGGAAACTCTATGGGGCAGTTCTACTGTCCTATAGGGTTGCTATGAGTCAGAATCGACTCAATGGCAAAGGGTTTGGTTTTTTCTGTTTTTTTTTTTTTTTTTTAGACCAAGGTTTATCAACTTCAGTGGCAATTTTTTTCTTGTTGGGATCTTTTCTGTGCATTATAGAATGTTTAGCAGCATCACTGGCCTCATCTACCCATTAGATACCAGTAGCAATGCCCCCCACCACAACTTCTGACAACCAAAAATGCCTCCAGACATTGCCAAATGTTTCCAGAGTGGGCGGGGGAGGGAGGCAAAATCACCCTAGATTGGGAACCATTGCTCTGTATACACTTGTCATCTTGGAACTTTACTTCACTGTGGTCCTAGGTGGGACTGACTGTTTCAAAGATTCTGTTTACTCACTTGTTTTGCTGGAACGCATCATCAAGGAGCTTTCTAGGATAAGCTAGGTGGTAAACAGATTTTCTGAGTCATCTTTATTCTGCCCGCTTTCTTGATAATTTGGATTGGTATGGAATTCTAGGTTGAAAATTGTTTCCGTTAAGACTTTGAGTTATTGCTCCATGGTCTTCTAGCATATATTGTCCATCAAATTTTTCTTCCTGTTTTTTCTCTGTGGGAACTTTCAGTCTTCTCTTTATTACTGATGTCCTGAAATTTCACAACAATGTTCCTACGGCTGTGTTGTTTTGTTTTAATTTACCATGATGTTCTCTCAAGGGATGATTTCAATCTGGAGATGTGTGACCTTCATTTTGGGGTAATTTTCTTGTATTGTTTATTTGTAATTCCCTCCCTTCCATTTCTCTGTTCTATCTTTCTAACCACTATTAGCTGGATATTGGACATCTTGCATTGATTCTTCAATTTTCTTGGGCCTCGATTAGTGTAAATCAGTTATGGTAATCCCCTCCTTCTTGCTGGTGATTGTTTCCAGAACCCAGATTAAAGACAATCTGGGGTCGATGATCCCATGATAGTTATTATTTCAAGGGTGGAAAATGACCATTGTGAACCCCAATAAGATTGAAATGAAGACTTTTTAGTTTATGCTTGGGGGAGAGGCTGTTTCTCCTATTGGTTGTAAAAAAATATGTGTATAGTGATTATCACAAGTAGCCTTCTTACAAGCATAGGGGAAACCAGCCCTTGGGTGCATCTGACAGTTTAGCTGGCAAATAGAGGTACTAAAAGAACTTGTGCCCTTGATGAGATTATTGAGTTGCTGAATCAACTAAACTTCTAGCCCACACTATATCTAGATGTCCTGTGCCGTAATACATTATTTTACCATTTAAGCCACTTTGAGGCAGGTTTTCTATTAATGTGCAGCTGAAAACACTCTGATACAAAGGTTATACTTTTCCCTCTTAATTCCATCTTTGTGTCAATCCATCTCCTTAAAGATCTTCCCAGCATGACATCCTTCTCCAGGGACTGCTCACTCCTGACAACATGTCCAAAGTATGTGAGACGAAGTCTCACCATCCTTGCTTCTAATAAGCATTCTGGCTGTACTTCTTCCAAGACAGATTTGCTCGTTTTTCTGGCAGTCCATGGTATATTCAATATTCTTCGCCAACACCATAATTCAAAGGCATCAATTCTTCTTTGGTTTTCCTCATTCATTGTCCAGTTTTCATATGCATATGAGGTGACTGAAAACACCATGGCTTGGGTCCTTAAAGTGACTTCTTTGCTTTTAACACTTTAGAAAGGTCTTTTACAGCAGATTTGCCCAATGCAAGCTGTCATTTGTTCTTGACTGCTGCTTCCCTAGACGTTGATTGTGGATTCAAGTAAAATGAAATTCTTGACAACTTCAATCTTTTCTCCATTTATCACGATGTTACTTATTGGTCCAGTTGTGAAGATTTTTGTTTTCTTTATGTTGAGATGTAATCCATACTGAAGGCCATGATCTTTGATCTTCATCAAACAGGCACATGTTTCTTGACTTTAAACCACGCAGTATCCCCTTGTTCTGTCCAAACAACTGCCTGTATAGTTTCCTTATGAGCACCATTAAGTTTTCTAGAATTTCTATTCTTCGTAATGTTATGCATAATTTGTTATGATCCACACAGTTGAATGCCTTTGTATAGTCAATAAAACACAGGTAAACATCTTTCTGGTATTCTCTGCTTTCAGCCAAGGTCTATCTGACATCAGCAATGATATCCTTGGTTCCACGTCCCCTTCTAAATCCAGCTTGAATTTCTGGCAGTTCTCTGTCGATGTACTGCTGTAACCACTTTTAAATGATCTTCAGCAAAATTTTTCTTGTATGTGACATTAATGATACTGTTAGATAATTTCCGCATTCTGTTGGATCACCTTTCTTTGGAATGGGCACAAATATGACTCTCTTTCAGTCAGTTGGCCAGGTAGCTGTCTTCCAAATTTCTTGGCATAGGTGACTGAGCGCTTCTAGCACTGCACCTGTTTGTGTGAAGAAATTAAACTGATCCCTCATGAGGCCAAGTATTTATCTCCATGATTCATGATCCTTGACTTGGAAAGCTAGATAAAATTACCTTTTTGTTTCTGATTCCTTCACCCTGTGACCTGAGGTCATTCTCTCTGGGCAGTATCATTCCTTCCTGAATGGGGGAGAAAAGGGAATGACCATTTTATAGAGTGTCTATAATGCACTGGGCACTTTGCTAGAGGCTTTTAAACACAGTCTCATTTACTCTTAACAACAATTTTGTGCCTGTTATACAGGTGAGGAAACTGAGGATGGGAGAGGTAACTCATTCAAGGTTACCAAATAATAAATGGGAGAGCTGGGTTTCAAATCCCGGAAATCTACACCAAAGCTGGTGCCCTTAATCAATGCACTCCATTGTCTCTTTCTCTTACTTTCACTCAGGCCACTAAGTTCAAATCTCTTTTTGAGGTTCCCTCTCCTCGGGGAATCATTCCATTGATTGCATCATGTCCGAGCTCTCCCTCCCTCTAAACAGTTCAAGTACATTCTCTTTTCTGTTTTGACTTCCAGGATCACTCAGACTCCACATCTAATGCCATTCAGTCATAGTTATCTTTATTGTCTGGGGGAGAGTGGGACATCTGACATGTTTCTCTGACAAACTTAGCTTGCTCTGCATGCAGCATCTCCTCTCTGCAACTTTCTAAAAATATAAAAATGGGTTTTTTAAGGGATGGGATTAAATTTTATTTATTTTTATCTTTTATTACATGATGTTTCTTGAGCGGTACCTCAGAGTATCTCTCAACCAGTCCTCCAAGTACCTGCCCACTTGGCCCGTTCCCAAGGATACCTTTTTCTAGGCTCAGAAAAAGAATTAAAGCATGTCTTGTGAAGCATACTTTCAGTTAACTAAAGGGACTTTCATACTGTATGGCAAGATGACTCCTCTAGTAGTTCTTACAACATATTCCTCAAAATAATGCTGAATATATCAATAGAATAAAGGATAAACACCACATGATCATTTCAATAGACGCAGAAAAAACATTTGAAAAAAATTCAGCACCTTTCACGATAAAACACTCAACAAACTAGGAATAGAATGGAACTTCCTCACCCTAACGAAGAGCATCTATTGAAAATTTCACAACTAACATCATACTTACCGGTGAAAGACTGAAAGCTTTCCCATTAAGATCAGGAACAAGACATTTCTATTTAACATTGTGCTGTTTTTTTTTTTTTTGGAGGTCTAGTCAGGGCAATTAGGCAAGAAAAGGAAATAAAAGGCATGCAGTTTGGAAAGGAAAAATAAAACTATCTTTATTTGCTGATAACATGGCCTTGTCTATAAAATCCTAAGGAATCCACAAAAAAGAACCTTTCATGCTAACAACAAGTTCAGCAAGGTTCCAAGATACAAGATCAGTAATCAAAAATCAATTGTAATTCTATGCACTAACAATGAACAATCCAAAATGAAATTAAGGAAACAATCTGTGTGGGACAAAGAACTTAGTTAGGACTTTGCTTTTGGTTTCTGAAAATAACCCAAGCAATCAAGATGTCTTTGTTTTCCAAAATAGCCAGGCAAGCAAGGGCTACACAGGCCCCATGCCTAGGGTACTAACTTTGGAAGGAAAGGTAGTACAATGGATTGATCATAACTATGCATTAAGGCCCCAGTCATGCATATTCACTGAGGCCTCAATGACTATAGGACCCAGGACCTTAGAGCTTTCTCTCTGGTGACCTTCTGGATTGGTGAGAACATCTGTGCATGGGAGAGCATGGCACTTGCCTGGGGACAATTGAACAATGGGAAGTCTTGTGCTGTGACTTCTCCCGGACCTTGTTTGATGCCTGTCTTCGCTTGTGTTCTTTCTGCTTATAATAACAGAGTAACTGTAAGTATAGGTAATACTCTCTGTGATTTTTATGAGTCTGTATAGAGAATTGGAAACCCTGGTGGTATAGTGGTTAAGAGCAACGGCTGCTAACCAAAAGGCCAGCAGTTCAAATCCACCAGGCACTCCTTGGAAACCCTATGAGGCAGTTCTACTCTGCCTTGTAGGGTCATTATGAGTTGGAATCCACTCGATGGCAACAGGTTTGGTTTTTGGTTTAATATAGAGAATTGGAAACCCTGGTGGCATAGTGGTTAAGAGCTCAGGCTGCTAGCCAAAAGTTCGGCAGTTTGAATCCACCAGGTGCTCCTTGGAAACCCTATGGGGCAGTTCTCTGTCCTTTAGGGTCGCTATGAGTCAGAATCGACTTGATGGCAATGGGTTTGGTTTTGGGGTTTGTTTGTTTGTTTGTTTGTTTAGAGAGAATTAGTGGACCCACAAGAGGCAATGGGATTCTGACTTAGCTCTCAGGGTGGCTAATTCAGAGGAGGGCTGCTCAGAAAGTTGTAAAGACAAAGTCCTAACTTGTGAGGAACCAGCTTTGGGTGGCTGGGTGACAGAAAAAGCCTGCACAGGCAGTCAATGAAGAAAGACAGGGTCTTTCTAACTTATGATCTAACCTCAGGGGACTAGAGAGAAAGAGAGAGAGAGAGAGAGGGAAGGAGGGAGGCCACTGTCTGAAGCGCAAGGAGTTGTGTAGACTCCTGAGCCTATGGCTGGCACAAATAGACGGGCACCCCAGACAAGATATATAAATGGCTGAGAGAAATAAGTCAGGCACAAAAGGAAAAACATCGTATGATTTCATTTGGATGAAATGTCCAGAAGAGGCAAATCTGTAGAGACCGAAAGATTGATTAGTGGTTGCCAGGGGCTGAGGATGGGGAATGGGGATTGATCACTAATGGAAATGGTTTATTTGCGGGGGGAGGGGTTATGAAAATGTTCTGAAATTGACTGTGATGATGGTTGCGCAACTCAGTGAATATAGTAAAACTGTTCAAAAAATTGTATGCTTTAATTGGGTGAATTGTATGGTATATGAATTCTGTTTCAGTAAAGTCATTAAAAATCATGCTGACTTCTGTTGGCTCAGGACAGGAACCATTCCCGAAGACAACTCATCACAAAATGGAAGGGACTGGACAATGGGTTGGAAAGAGATGCTGACGAAGAGTGAGCTACTTGTATCAGATGGACACTTAAGACTGTGTTGGCATCTCCTGTCTGGAGGGGAGATAGGAGGGTAGAGAGGGTTAGAAACTGGCAAAATTGTCACGAAAGGAGAGACTGGAAGGGCTGACTCATTAGGCAGAGAGTAAGTGGGAGTATGGAGTAAAGTGTATATAAACTTATATGTGACAGACTGACTTGATTTATAAACGTTCACTTAAAGCTCAATAAAAATTATTTTTAAAAAATCATGCTGAATAAAAAGCCTGTGCAGGAGGAGAGGGGAGGACAGAGACAGGGAGAGGTGGACACTTTTATCTCTGTGTCTCCTGGTAACACTGAAGGCTCGCCTCGATTTAAAAAATTGTCACATGGACTTGCCTACTTATAACACCACTTTCACCCCCAACCTATCTCCTCCCAATTTGTGTTCCCAGATGAGTTTTTCTATGGTCTGTTTTAAAGCAGCACAACCCGTAGGCAGCTGACTTTGACTCTTTTACCATTTAATCAGCAATAATAAATAAATAAAGTGGCTTCTAAGGCACTGTCCAAGCACCGGGTTAAAGCAACCAGGATATGCTGAGGAGCCTGGAGAGATGTTCTCTACTGTCTCAGACTGGTGCTGGGGGAAGCAGCAGGAATGTTCTGACATACTTCTCAGCACTCCCACCACTTTGCTATAGGTTGTACGTGGCAGAGTCAAGACAGCATCAAAATGCCAACTCATTTAAACATGTTTAGGTTGTGTACACAGCCATCTTCTGCTCAAAATGAGTAAAGAAATACATAAATAACTACGTTATTGAGATTTTAGTATGTGCCAGGCATTTTGCTGATCTCATTTTATCTTCACAATGACCCTATTGGCTGGGTACTGTTGTTCCCATTTTACAGCTGAGAAACCGAGACTCGGAAAGGTTAAACTAGTGTGTCCATCATATAGTTAGTAATGATGTAGCCGAGATTCAAGCCTGGGTCTGAGTGGCTCCAGAGCCCATGCTCTTCCCTGGCAGGGCACACTGCCTCACTGTATGAATCAGCACCCCTGGGGACGGCAAGGAGAGCACTTACCGGATGCGCTTTCTAGTGCCACAAACGCCTTCCTTGGTGGGGAAGGGCATCTTGTATTAGTCAGATGTTTGGATTCTTTACTGTGTTCTGTTGTAGAGGAGCTGTCTTTTTGTCTAGGTAAGGATAGGGCACTGGATTAATTTCTGTTTCAATCCAGGGGTGACTGGAGTGGACACATAATACTACCCTTAACTCACCTCATCTCTAAAGGACAAATTCTCTTGTCCTCTTGTTGCTTTGGATTTCTTTTTGCACCTGGCCAATGAAATTTTCATCTTCACTAAATTTTCAGATTAAAAAAAAAAAAAGGAATTCCTCTGGAACTTTAACCAGTTGTTCCTAGCTGGTGCTAATTGGGTACAAGGTACAAAATAATGAGGTGAAAAAGGCCTTGCCAAGTGACCCAAAAGACTTCTCTAAACTCCCTTAATGAGATAATCCATGCTTTCCTACACAAAGTTCATCGCTTTATTATATAGGTTCATGCTGTTGGGCAAATAGGACCTGCAAATAACAACTTGTTCAAGGCTTACCAAGACATCAGTGAAGTGAAAAGTGGAGAAAACTAGTGAGTTAGAAAACCTTTACTATGCTCATAGTAGGTATATAAATACTTCAAAATAAACAAAGTGGTTCCTTTATTTTCGAACTCCTATTCATTAAATAAATAATTATTGAGTGCCTACTACGTGCTAGCCACTCTTCTAGGAACTGGGAATATGGCAAAGAAAAAAATGGACAAAAATGCCTTCCTTCATGCAGCTTGCATTCTAGAAGGAAGAGGTAGATAATAAATACATAAATCATATATCAGATGATGATAAGCCCTGTATAGTTAAAATAAAACAAAGTAGAGGGGTAAGAAATGTGTGAGGTGGGATTACAAGTGGTAAGGATAGGCTTTACCAAGATGGTGTCACTCGAGCAAAAATCTGGAAGAGGTGAAGGAATCAGTGTTTGGATATTTGGATGTGGTAGAGTGTATAGCTGTAACAATTCTGAAGAGGTGTAAGTTTTTTCATTTGTTTTTTTCTCTACTTAAGTCTGGGTTTGCCCTGTGATTTGTTTTGACTAATAGAAAGTGACAGAAGTGATCTTGTATAACTGTTGAGGCTAGGCCTTAAGAGGACTTGCAGATTTTTGTTTTCACCCTCATGGAAAGCAGCTGCTATATAAAGTAATCCAAGCTATCCTGCTGGAGAAAGGGACCCTGTTGAGGAGAATTGAGGTGCCCCAGTTGACAACCAGCACCAAGGCCCCAGTCATGAAACTGAGGCCATCTTGAATCCTCCCATCTTAGGCAAGCTGCCCCAGCTGACACCACATGGCAGATAAGTCATCCCTGCTGAACTCTGCCCAAAGAAGAGACAAACCAAAAAAGGTAAATAAATAGAATAATTATAAACACTAGTAAGTCCTACAAAGGAAATAAACAAGGAGCTAAGAAGGAGAATAAAGAGGGGGCTTACTTTAGATGGACTGACCGGGGGGCAGATCTCTAAAGAGCTCACGTTTGAGTTCAGATTACAGGATATAAAAGAATGATTCTAAAAGAATTCTAGGCAGAGAGAAGAGCACATACGAAGACTCTGACTCAAGAGAGAACTTAATGTGTTTCAAGCACTTAATTAAGGAACACCAGAGAGGCTAAAACAAGGGGGAGAGTGTCCTGACATGAGGCCAGAGATAAACAGGGACTAAATTACACAACATCTAGCTAGTTGGTAAAGAATTTTTATTTTTTCTTAGGTGCACTGAAGGGCTTTAAGAAGTGCAGTGACATGATCTTTTCATTTTAAGAAGCTTATTTTTGCTGCTGTGGGGAGAATAGATTGGAGGGGTCAAGAATACAGGTGGAGAGATCAGATTATATAGCAATCTAGGCTAGAGATGAAAGCAGCCAGGTTAGAGTGATGGCAATGAAAATGGAGACACGTAGTTAGCTTTAACATATGTTTTGAAGATACGACCTGCTGATGAGTGAGATATGCAGGACAAGATAAAGGAAAGGGAAGAATCAAAGATGACACATATATTTCTGGATTAGGCAATAGGATTAATGGTGGTGCACTTTACTGAGGCTAGGATGGTCTGACGGACGTAACTGGGAGGATTCAGAGTTCAGTTTGAATATATGTTGTTGCTGTTGCTGTTAGCTGTGGTTGAGTCGGCTCCAAGTCATAGCGACCCTATGCGCAATAGAACGAAACACTGCCTGGTCCTGCGCCATCCTTACAATCGTAGTTATGCTTGAGCTCACTGTTGCAGCTGCTGTGTCAATCCACCTCGTTGAGGGTCTTCCCCTTTTCCACTGACCCTGTACTCTGCCAAGCATGATGCCCTTCTCCAGGAACTGATCCCTCCTGATAACATGTCCAAAGTATGTAAGATGCCATCTCGCTATTCTTCTAAAGGAGCATTCTGGTGGTACTTCTTCTAAGACAGATTTGTTCGTTCTTTTAGCAGTCCATGGTATATTCAATATTTTTTGCCAAAGCCACAGTTCAAAGGCATCGATACTTCTTCTTCTGTCTTCCTTATTCATTGTCCAGCTTTCACACGCATATGATGCAACTGAAAATACCATGGCTTGGGTAAGGTGCACCTTAGTCTTCAAGGTGACATGTTTGCTCTTCAACACTTTGAAGAGGTCCTTTGCAGCAGATTTACCCAATGCAATGCATCTTTTGATTTTTTCACTGCTGCTTCCATGGCTGTTGATTGTGGATCCAAGTAAAATGAAATCCTTGACAACTTCAATCTTTTCTCCGTTTACCATGATGTTGCTCATTGGTCCACTTGTGAGGATTTTTGTTTTCTTTATGTTGAGGCGCAATCCATGCTGGAGGCTGTGGTCTTTGATCTTCATTAGTAAGTGCTTCAAGTCCTTTTCACTTTCAGCAAGGAAGGTGGTGTCATCTACATAATCCAGGTTGTTAATAAGTCTTCCTCCAATCCTGATGCCCTGTTCTTCTTCATATAGTCCAGCTTCTCATATTATTTGCTCAGCATACAGATTGAATAGGTATGGTGAAAGAATACAACCCTGACGCACACCGTTCCTCACTTTAAACCAATCAGTATCCCCTTGTTCTGTTCTAACAAACTATGGATAACATTGTGAAGAATGGGAACTCCAGAACACTTAATTATGCTCATGAGGAACCTTTCTCTCCCCCACGTGTCTGTCAGTTTGTCGTACTGTGGGGGTTTGCATGTTGCTGTGATGCTGGAAGCTATGCCACCAGTATTCAGATACCAGCAGGGTCACCCATGGAGGATGGGTTTCAGCTGAACTTCCAGACTAAGACAGACTAGGAAGAAGGACCTGGCAGTCTACTTTTGAAAAGCATTAGCCAGTGAAAACCTTACTAATAGCAGTGGAACATTGTCTGATATAGTGCTGGAAGATGAGCCCCCCAGGTTGGAAGGCACTCAAAAGATGACTGGGGAAGAGCTGCCTCCTCAAAGTAAAGTCGACCTTAATCACGTGGGTGGAGTAAAGCTTTCGGGACCTTCATTTGCTGATGTGGCACGACTCAAAATGAGAAGAAATAGCTGCAAACATACATTAATAATCGGAACCTGGAATGTGCGAAGTATGAACCCAGGAAAATTGGAAATCGTCAAACATGAAATCGAACTCATGAGCATTGATATCCTAGGCATTAGTGAGCTGAAACGGACTGGTATTGGCCATTTTGAATCAGACAATCATGTAGTCTACTATGCTGGGAATGACAACTTGAAGAGGAATGGTGTCACATTCATGGTCAAAAAGAACATTTCAAGGTCTATCCTGAAATACAACGCTGTCAGTGATAGGATAATATCCATACGCCTACAAGGAAGACCAGTTAATACAACTATTATTCAAATTTATGCAACAACCACTAGGGCCAAAGATGAAGAAATAGAAGATTCTTATCAGCTGCTGCAGTCTGAAATTGATCCAACATGCAATCAAGATGCACTGATAATTACTGGCGATTGGAATGCAAAAGTTTGAAACAAAGAAGAAGGACCAGTAGTTGGAAAATATGGCCTTGGTGATAGAAACAATGCCAGAGATCGAATGACAGAATTTTGAGAGACCAACGACTTCTTCATTGCAAATACCTTCTTTCACCCACATAAACGGCAACTATACACCTGGACCTCGTCAGACAGAACACACAGAAATCAAATTGGCTACATTTGTGGAAAGAGATGTTGGAAAAGCTCAATATCATCAGTCAGAACAAGGCCAGGGGCCGACTGTGGAACAGACCATCAATTGCTCATATGCAAGTTCAAGCTGAAACTGAAGAAAATCAGAGCAAGTCCATCAGAGCCAAAATATGACCTTGAATATATCCCACCTGAATGTAGAGACCATCTGAAGAATAGATTTGACGCATTGAACACTAGTGATCGAAGACCAGACAAGTTGTGGAATGACATCAAAGACATCATCCATAAAGAAAGCAAGAGGTCACTGAAAAGACAGGAAAGAAAGAAAAGACCAAGATGGATGTCAGAGGAGACTCTGAAACTTGCTCTTGAGCGTTGAGCAGCTAAACCAAAAGGAAGAATTGGAGAAGTAAAAAGAACTGAACAGAAGATTTCAAAGTGCCTCTCCAGAAGACAAAGTAAAGTATTATAATGACATGTGCAAAGAGCTGGAGATGGAAAAACAAAAGGGAGGAACACTCTTGGCGTTTCTCAGGCTGAAAGAACTGAAGAAAAAATTCAAGCCTCAAGTTGCAATAGTGAAGGATTCCATGGGGAAAATATTAAAGAACGCAGGAAGCATCAAAAAGAAGATGGAAGGAATACACAGAGTCATTATACCAAAAAGAATTAGTCGATATTCAACCATTTCAAGAGGTGGCATATGATCAGGAACCCATGGTACTGAAGGAGGAAGTCCAAGCTGCTCTGAAGGCATTGGCGAAAAACAAGGCTCCAGGAATTGATGGAATATCAATTGAGATGTTTCAACAAACAGATGCAGCACTGGAGGTGCTCACTTGTCTATGCCAAGAAATATGGAAGACAGCTTCCCGGCCAACTGACTGGAAGAGATCCATATTTATGCCTATTCCCAAGAAAGGTGATCCAACCGAATGTGGAAATTATAGAACAGTATCATTAATATCACACGCAAGCAAAATTTTGCTGAAGATCATTCAAAACGGCTGTAGCAGTGTATCCACAGGGAACTACAGAAATTCAGGCTGGTTTCAGTAGAGGACGTGGAACCAGGGATATCATTGCTGATGTCAGATGGATCCTGGCTGAAAGCAGAGAATACCAGAAGAATGTTTACCTGTGTTTTATTGACTATGCAAAAGCATTTGAGTGTGTGGATTATAACAAACTATGAATAACATTGGGAAGAATGGGAATTCCAGAACAATTAATTGTGCTCATGAGGAACCTTTCTCTTTATAGCTGAATAATATTCTATTGCGTGGGTTGTTCCCACCTTTTGGCTATTGTGAATAATGTTGCAATGAACATTGGTGTACAAGTACCTGTTTGAGTCTCTGCTTTTAATTCTTTTCAGTATGGCTGTTTTGAGTATACAGTACTTTCCAAATTAGGTACTTCATCATCTCTCTTCTCACACTTTGTAGATGATTTTGCTCCCTATTCCACAAAGAAAATAGGCATTCATTAGGAAAAATCTTTCTCCCCAACCCCTTACATACAACCTTACATACATCTGCAGTGTTCCATGCTTTATTCCTTCTTAAGTGAGATAGCTCTGCGTTCTTCTGTCTAAGGCTAACGCTCCACCAATGTGGTGATGCTTCATGCCATCAATCTGCCCTCTCTCTTGTATCTTTACCGTATTTCTACTGGGTGTTTCCCCTGAGGGTATAAAGAGGAGCAAGTTTATTTATAAAACAGCCATGACTGTTCTTCTGGACTTCCCTTCACAGTAAAACTTGTTGCAAGAACAGTTTTCTTGATGTCTCCACTTCTTTACCTCCTATTCACTCCTTTTTTTCTTTTGAAATAATTTCAGATTTATATAAAAGTTATAAGAAGAGTAAAAAATATTTGCATTTTGCCTTTCACTACCCCTCCCCCAAAATCAAGCCAGTTGCTGTCTAATTGATCCCTACTAATGGCAATCCCATGTGTTTCAACGTGTTTCAGAGTAGAACTGTGCTGAGATGTTTCAGAAGTAAATAGCCAGGCCTTTCTTCTGGGGTGCCTCTGGGTGGATTTGTGACTGCCATCCTTTCAGTTAGTAGCCAAGGGCTTAACTGTTTGCATCACCCAGGGACTCCCAACCTTCACCCAAATTCCCCAAATGGTGACATTTTACCACATTTGCTTTATCTCTCTCTCCGTCCCTCCCCTCCCCCCACCTATCCAAGGACGTTGGTGGTTCCATGGTAGAATTCTCACTTTCATGCAGAGGACCCAGGTTGGTTCCAGGCTAATACACCTCATGTGCAGGCACCGCCCATCTGTCAGCAGAGGCTTGCATGTTGGTATGATGCTAAACAGGTTTCAATGGAGCATCCAGACTAAGACAGACTAGGAAGAAAGGCCTCGAAACCTACTTCTGAAAATCAGCCAATGAAAACCCTATGGATTACGATGGTCCAATCCCATTGTGCATGGGGTTAACTCAACAGCAGCTAACAACAACAGCACACACAGACATATACACATACACACACACTCTCTCTCTCTCTTTTCCTGAACCATTTAAGCGTTCATTGCAAGTATGATGCCACTTACCCTTAAATACTTCAGCATGTACTTCCTAAAAATAAGGACGCTCTTATATAACCAGAGTACAGTTATCAAAATCAGGAATTAACATTTATATACTAATATTATTTAATCTACAGACCTAATTCAGATAGCAAATTCATTATCCCAATAATATCCTGTATAGCCAAAAAAATTATCAGTTCATGAATTGCATTCTGCTTTTGTGTCTCTGTTGTCGTTGCTGTTAGGTGCCATGGAATCCATTCCTACTCATAGTGACCCTATGTAAAACAGAACAAAACACTGTCCGGTCCTGTGTCAACTTCGCAATCGTTGTTATGCTTGAGCCCATTGTTGTAACCACTGTGTCAATCCATCTCATCGAAGGTCTTTCTCTTTTTCGCGGACCCTCTGCTTTACCAAACATGATGTCCTTCTCCAGGGGCCGATCCCTCCTGAAAATGTGTCCAAAGTAAGTGAGACAAAGTCTTGCCATCCTTGCTTTTAAGGAGCATTCTGGTTGTACTTCTTCCAAGACAGATTTGTTCATTCTTTTGGCAGTCCGTGGTATATTTAATACAATGTTCTTTGCCAACATCAAAATTCAAAGGCATCAATTCTTCTTTGGTCTTCAGTTTTCTTTAATCTGGAATACTTCTATGGACCTTGTGTTTCATGAAATTGACATTTTTTAAGAGTACAGGCCAACTATTTTGTAGAATGTCCCTCAATTTTGGTTCATCTGAGTTTTCCTCATGATTAGATTTAGTGTATGTAATTTTGGAAGAAATACCACAGAGGTGATATTGTGTCCTTCTCAGTAGGCACATGATGTTGGTTTGTTCTATTACCGGCCACATTAACTTTAATCACTTGGTTAAGATCCTGTTTGCCAGGTTTCTCCACTGTAAGGGTATGTTTTACAAAAAATGTTTTTCATTTTGTATTAATAAATATCTTGCAGGGAGACACACTTTGAGACTACATAAATATCCTGTTACTCCTCAAATTTTCCTTCACTAGTTTTAGCATCTACTGATGAGTCTTCAGTGAGTCCCTGGGTGGTGCAATTGGTTAAGCGCTTGACTATTAACCAGAAAGTTGGCAGTTTGGTCCACCCAGAGGTACCTTGCAAGAAAGGCCTGGTGACCTGCTTCCAAAAGGTCACAGCCTTGAAAACTCTGTAGAATGCAGTTCTACTCTGTACACATGGGGTCATTATGAGTCAGAATCAACTTAATGGCAACTGGTTTGGGTTTGGATTTTTTTTTTTATGCTTTTTGACTGATTCAGTTATTATTACGATGGTTGCCAAATAGCAATTGCTAATTCCATCGTTTCTTCTACATTTATTATTAGTGTAAGGACAGCCTTTCCCTTTCTCCCATTTGTTTATTTCTATCAGTGTGTTTTTTTTTTATCAGTGTGTATTCATAGATACCTATATTATTCAATGGATCATAATCATTTATTTTGATTCTTTATTTTAGTGTTCAAATGGTTCCAGATTTGGCTGGTGGAAGCTTCTTGAAGCTGGCTCTTGTGTCCTTTTGACATGCCCCCATCATTCTTTGAGCACTTTGTTACTTTCTTGCACAAAAAAGATATTTCAGACTCTGGGGTCTTAAAAGCTTGCAAGAGGCCATCCAAGGCACAATTGTTCTCTGATTTCCTGGAGCATCAGAGGAAGAAGGAATAGGAGGAGGATATAGAATGTGTGGCTAACTGCCTCCATAAACTACTGCTTCCTTTGCCATTGGGCCCAGAAGAAGTGGGTGGTACCCAGCTACCATTACTGAACATTTCAATGAAAGATTCTGCAGAAGAATCCTGATCAAAAGGGGGAAACGTAGAACAGAATTTCCAATCCTCATGGACTCCAGACTTCCTGGAGCCATGAAAGTTGGATGGACCTCTGAAATTATTGCCTTAAGATAACCTTTAAACCTTAAACCAAAAATATTCCCTGAAGTCTGATTAAAACCAAGCAATAGTTTAGTTTAACTGGTAAAAAATACCTGCCTTGAACATTATGCTCTTTTAAGATCTGTCCATATGGGATCAAACTGACAACAGCAACTTGGAAGATTAGATAGGAACCAAAAAATATCATTAATATCACATGTAAGCAAAATTTTGCTGAAGATCATTCAAAAGCTGCTGCAGCAGTACATCGATAGGGAACTGCCACAAATTCAGGCTGGATTCAGAAGAGGCCGTGGAACCAGGGATATCATTGCTGATGTCAGAGGGATCCTGGCTGAAAGCGGAGAATAGCAGAAGGATGTTTACCTGTGTTTTATTGACTATGCAAAGGCATTAGGCTGTGTGGATCATAACAAATTATGGATAACATTGAGAAGAATGGGAATTCTACAACACAAGAGGCAGTTGTTCAGACAGAACAAGGGGATACTGAATGCTTTAAAGTCAGGAAAGGTGTACGTCAGGGTTGTATCCTTTCACCATACCTATTCAATCTGTATGCTGAGCAAATAATCCGAGAAGGGGGACTATATGGAGAAGAATAGGGCATCAGGTTTGTACTCTGCTTTCAAGGCTGAGCTTTTCCTGACTTTCCCTGACTACCTTTCGCCCACTTCTAATGCTTATTAGGATCCCATTCTACATGCTCCTGTAGCAGCCTATATTTATCATATCTCAGTATTGAAGACAAAAAAAAAAAAAACAACCTTGCTGTTGAGTCGGTTCTGACTCATAGCAACCCTATAGGACAAGGACTCTAGAATAATTAGTTTAATTTACATAAGACACAAATGAAAATCCCCTACATTGCTTTGTAGTCACAGACTTGTATCTTATTTTATTGTATAGGTACACATTGGCAATTTGTTGAAACAAAGTATAAGATTTATATGTTAATTGTCATATCTTTTTGCTACATTTGTTGATCTTCTCGTCCTGTCCATTTGGACTCCTTTTTTACTCCTTGAAGCTTCTATTTCCTTAGAAGAAAACTTGAAGTCTCTTCAAAGTGATTATCTTCAGTGACCAGGTACGTAATTTTCGACAGTTGCACATAACTAAGTCCTTCATCCTCTCCTGGGTAAGCAAATTTATCAGGAATTAGAGACTGTAAGGGTTGAGGAGACTTTTATAAGTCCCATTTTCCAATGGTTCCCAACCGTGACAGCTCATCTGAGAGAGCCTGTTAATATACAGATTCCCGGGCCTCACTATAGCAGTACTATTCAGTATAGTCTGAGATTCAGACCAGGAATCAGTATTTTCTAAAAATTTTCCTCAATTAATTCAGATACCTGAGTATTGGCAGAGCATAAGCAATTCTTTTCAAACCTTAATGCACAATCTCATTCAATATATCTGAGTATGGGCCTGAGATTCTGTATTTCTAGCAAGCTCTCCTATGATATGTTGCTGCTGTTCCTTGAGCCACACTTTGAATAGCATGGGTGTTAAAAGCGTGTAGCTGGGGAGTCAGAGATACCTGAGTTCAAATTCTGTTTCAACTACTTACTAGATGTGCAACTTGGGACTATTTGTTTTACTTTTCTAATCCTCAGTTTTCCCATTTTTAAAATACTTATGCTAGTGCCTCATTCATAAGGTCATCCTGAGTTGAAGTTGACTCGATGGCAGCTAACAACAATGGTGCCTCATTGGGCTGTTGTGGAGATCAGTTTTTTTTTTAATTACACTAATTGAAAGACATGATTGCATGTGATATTAATGATATTGTTCAGTATTTCCACATTCTGTTGGATCACCTTTCTTTGGAAGGGGCACAAATATGGATCTCTTCTAGTCAGTTAGCCAGGGAGCTGTCTTCCAAATTTCTTGGCATAGACGAGCGAGTACTTCCAGCACTGCATCAGTTTGTTGAAGCATCTCAATTGTTATTCCATCCATTCCTAGAGCCTTGTTTACAGTGCAGCTTGGACTTCTTCCCTCACTAGCACCGGTTCTTGATATGCTGCCTCCTGAAATGGTTGAATCTCAACCAATTCTTTTTGGTACAGAGACTGTGCATTCCCTCCGTCTTCTTTTGATGCTTCCCACCTTGTTCAATATTTTGCCCATAGAATCCTTCACTATTGCAACTTGAGGCTTGAACTTTTTCTTCAGTACTTTTAGCTTGAGAAATGTCGAGTGTATTCTTCCCTTTTGGTTTTCTAACTCCAGGTCTTTGCACATTTCATTCTAACACTTTACTTTGTCTTCTCTAGCTGCCTTTTAAATCTTCTGTTCAGTTCTTCTACTTCTTTGAACAATATCATTAATACCACATACAAGTAAAATTCTGCTGAAGATAATTCAAAAATGGTTGCAGCAGTACATAGATAGAGAACTGCCAGAAATTCAGGCCAGATTCAGAAGAGGACATGGAATGAAGAATATCATTTCTGATGTCAGATGGATCCTGACTGAAGGCAGGGAATACTAGAAAGATGTTTATCTGTGTATTGTTGACCGTGTGGATGATAACAAATTATGAATAATTTGCAAAGAATGGGAATTCCAGAACACTTAATTGTGCTCATGCAGAACCTGTACATAGACCAAGAGGCAGTCCTTCGAACAGAACAAGGGGATATTGCATGGTTGAAAATCAGGAAAGGTGTGTGTCAGAGTTGTATTCCTTCACCATACTTATTCAATCTGTATGCTGAGCAAATAATCCAAGAAGCTGGACTATATGAAGAACGCAGCATCAGGATAGGAAGAAGACTCATTAACAACCTGTAATATTCAGATGACACAACTTTGCTTGCTGAAAGCAAAGAGGACTCGAAGCACTTACTGATGAAGATCAAAGACTACAGCCTTCAGTATGGATTACACCTCAACATAAAGAAGACAAAAATCCTCACAGCTGGACCAATAAGCAACATCATGATAAACAGAGAAAAGATTGAAGTTGTTAAGGATTTCATTTTACTTGGATCCACAGTCAGTGCTCATGGAAGCAACTGCCAAGAAATCAAACGTATTGCACTGGACAAATGTGCTGCAAAAGACCACTTCAAAGTGTTAAAAAGCAAAGATATCACCTTGAGGACTAAGGTGTGCCTGACCCAAGCCGTGGTATTTTCAACAGCTTCATATGCTTGCGAAAGCTGGACAATGAGTAAGGAAGACCAAAGAAGAATTACGATGTTGGTGAAGAATGTTGAATATACCATGGACTGCCAGAGAATGAACAAGTCTGTTTTCGAAGAGGTACAGCCAGAATGCTCCTTTGAAGGAAGGATGTCGATAGTTTGTCTCATGCACTTTGGACATACTATCAAGAGGGACCAGTCCCTGGAGAAGGACATCATGCTTGGTAGAAGGTCAGTGAAAAAGAGGAAGACCCTCAATGAGATGGAATAACACAGTGTCTACAATGTCCTCAAAATTAGCCACAATTATGAGGATGGTGCAGGACCATGCACGTTTCATTCTGTTGTTCATGGGGTCACTATGAATCGGAACCGACTTAATGGCACCTAACAACAACAAGAACAATTAAAAGACATAATCTTTTAAAAGTTCAAGCAATACAAACAAATGGAACTCTCTTCATCTTGAGTATAACAACTATTTTGGGGAAAAAAAAAAAACCCGTACAGGAATACATATATTTATGTAGTCTTTTTAGGTTTAATTTAGGTAACATAATGCTTTTTTTTTAATGCTTTGAAAGCACTTAACATTGTTCCTGGCAACTCATTTATGCTCAGTACATGGTAAAACCCCAAAACCAAACCCAGTGCCATTGAGTCGATTACGGCTCATAGTGACCCTATAGGACAGAGTAGAACAGCCCCATAGAGTTTCCAAGGAGTGCCTGGCAGATGCAAACTGCCGACCCTTTGGTTAGCAGCTATAGCACTTAGCCACTACGCCACCAGGATTTCCCAGTACCAGTACATGGTAGCAGGTAGCTTTTTTTTTTTAAGTTACGTTTGCTTATAGAACATTTCAAAAACACTTGAAGTAAAGATGATATAATGAACCTCCATGTACTCAAACCCAGTTTCAACAATTATCAACACATGGCCAATCTTATTTCATTTTCACACCAAGCCATCACTCCCTCCTCTGGATTATTTTCAAGCAAATCCTAGATACTCATAGCGTTTCCTTCAAAAACACTTCAGTATGTATCTTTAAAAGATAAGGTCTTGAGGAGTTAAAATTATCCCTTTTTGAAGATGACATGATTCTATATATAGAAAACCCCAAAGATTACACACACACACAAACCTATCAGAGCTAATAAATGAATTCAGCAAAGTGACAGGGTACAAGGTTAACATGCAAAAATCGGTCTGGTTTTTTACATCAGCAACAAGCAAACTGAAAAGAAAATTATGGAGACAATTCCATTTACAGTAGCATCTAAAATAATATGGTACCTAGGGATAAATTTAGCCAGGAAGGTGAAAGACTTGTACACTGAAAACTATAAAACATTACTAGAAGATATTACAGAAAACTTAAATAAATGGAAGGACATTCTGTGTTCATGGATTGAAAGGCTTAATATTGTTAGGATATCAGTACTACCCAAAGCAGCCTATGCATTCAATGCAACAACCATCAAAATTTCAACAGCCTTCTTTGCAGAAATGGAAAAGCCAATCTTCAAATGTCTATAGAAAGGCAAGGGGCCCAAATAGCCAAAGCAATCTTGAAAAAGAAAAATAAAGTAGGAAATTCATACTCCTTGATTTCAAAACATACTATAAAGCTACAGTAATCAAAATAGCCTGATACTGGAACAATGACAGACATATAGACCAATGAAATGGAATTGAGAGTCCAGAAATAAACCCATATATCTACGGTCAATAGAGTTTCGACAAAGGTGCTAGGTCCATTCAGTGGAAAAGAAAAGTCTCTTTTAATAAATGGTGCTTGGAAAACTGGGGAAACCCTGGTGGCGTAGCGGTTAAATGCTACAGCTGTCAGCCAAAAGGTCGCCAGTTCAAATCCACCAGGTGCTCCTTAGAAACTCTATAGGGAAGTTCTACTCCTTCCTATAGGGTCGCTATGAGTTGGAATCAACTCGATGGCAATGGGTTTGGTATGGGTTTTGGGAAAACTGGACATTCAAAAGAAAGAAGCAAGATCCATACCTCACACCATAAACAAAAATTAATTCAAAATAGGTCAAGGACCTAAATATGAGAACTAAAACCATAAAACTGTTAGAAGACACAACTGTCAATGCACAAACAGCAAAACACAAATGAGATAGCTGGAACCTCATAAAAATAAGCAGAGAATATCAGAAGGATGTTTACCTGTGTTTTATTGACTATGAAAAGGTATTCAACTGTGTGGATCATAACAAATTATGCATAATATTGCGAAGAGTGGGAATTCTAGAACACTTAATTGTGCTTATGAGGAACCTGTACATAGATCAAGAGGCAGTTGTTCAGACAGAACAAGGAGATACTGCGTGGCTTAAAGTCAGGAAAGGTGTGTGTCAGGGTTGTATCTTTTCACCATACCTATTCAATCTGTATGCTGAGCAAATACTCTGAGAAGCTGGACTATATAAAGAATGCAGCATCAGGATTGGAGGAAGACTTGTTAACAACCTGCGTTATGCAGATGACACAACCTTGCTTGCTGAAAGTGAAGAGGACTTGAAGCACTTACTGATGAAGATGGAAAACAGTGTGGGGCTTCCTCAAAAGACTAGAAATAGAACTACCTTATGATTCATCAATCCCGTTTCTAAGTATATATCATGGAGACCTGATAGAAGTGACACGAACAGACATATGCATACCTATGTTCATTGCAGTACTACTCAAAATAACAAAAAGATGGAAACAACCTAAGTCCCTCTCTATGGGTGAATGGATAAACAAAATGGGGTACATGCATACATGGAACACTATGCAGCCATAAAGAATAATGATGGGTCCTCAAAGCATCTTATAACATGGATGAAGCTGGAGGACATTATGCTGAGTGAAATAAGTCAATCAGAAAAGGGCAAATATTGTATGATCTCGCTTTTATTAAAAAAACAAGAATAAGTATACACACAGAAACCAACGTTCATTGGTGGTTATGAATGGGGGAGGGGGGAGAGGGGGACTCACTCTCTAGATAGTAGACACTTGTTATTTTTGGTGATGGTAAAGGTAACACCAAATGTGGAGGAGGTGTGCACAGCTTGACCAAGGTAAATGATGTCATTAAGAAGTGCACAAGAACAAGGGATCTTTTTGGTAAATGATGCTGGCTCAGTGGTTAAGAGCTATGGCTGTAGCCACAGGATGGCAGTACAAATCCACCAGCCACTCCTTGGAAACCCTATGGGGTAGTTCTACTCCGTCCTATAAACCAGTGCCTACCCAGCGCCCTTGAAAACCAAAACCGTCGCCGTCAGGTTGATTTCAACAAATACCGGCCCTATAGAACAGAGTAGGAACTGCCTCAGAGAGTTCCCAAGGAGCACCTGGTGGATTTGAACTGCTGGCCTTTCGGTTAGCAGCCATAGCACTCAACCAGTACGCCACCTGGGTTTCCGTTCCACACTACAGGAGACATTAAAGGAGAATGTGAAAGCTGAATGTAATGTGTGTTCCTAGCTTGATCCTGGGTGGGGAAGGAAACAGTTATGAAGGACACTATTAGGACAAATGGAGAAACTTGAATATGAAATGTCCATTTTTATTAGATACCTTATCAACATTGAATTTCCCCGGGTTTTGATAATTATACAGTGATTATATAATAAAAGGTCCTTTTTCCTAGGTATAGATATTCACATATTAATAAACAAAAGTATAAAACTTTACAAAGTAAATATGACATGTACAGAGAGAGTCCTATAGGGTTGCTATAAGTTGGAATCAACTCAACAGCAACAGGTTTGGTCTTTTTTTTATAACATAAATAATTTTGCGACAACAACCAAAAAATATGTGTGTGGGTACATATGTTGGTATGTATGCATGTATGTGTATAGGTAAAATAGGTAGGTATATATATATTAAAAAAAACCCTTAGACGTGTCCCATAGGGTTTCCAAGGAGCAGCTGGTAGATTCGAACCGCCGACTTTTTGGTTAACACCTTGAGCTCTTAACCACAGAACCACCAGGGCTCCATATGTGTGTATATATGTGTGCATGTACGGGTGTATTGCTACCTGATTAGGGTCCATGCCCTGGAGCAGTCAAGCCAATGAAACATACTCCAACTCAGAAAGAGTGAGGAAGTTGATTCAGGAGATGCATACCTCACCGGGGACCCGGCAGCAACACAGCCTGTTTCTATGGAGTCCCGAAGAGCAATATTACATTAGAGTTTATATAGAATCTTACAAGTGTCTTTGTAGTCACCTGCCAGAGATTTCTTTATTAGGCTAAAGATATACATATCAGATACCTGGGCTTTGAATTTCCTGTGGGAGTTGTAGGCCACAGGCAGTTGGACCTAACAAAAGGTTATTTGCATCAGTTTAAAACAAAAAAGTCATTAACATTTAGTCAAAACAAAGTCATTAACAGAGGTATGTGAAGAAGGAGGCAGGCAGGCTGAGCAAGGAGAAGAACTTAAAGGTTCATCATGGCGTTAGTTATGTCAACCTCTGAGTCACCCATTTTGAAAAAGGAGAAAACATGCTGGGGAGTATTGGGGTCACAGTATCTATAACCAAGAAACCAAAAGCAAACCAAACCCACGGCCGTCGAATCGATTCCGACTCATAGCGGGCCTATAGGACAGAGTAGAACTGCCCGATAGTTTCCATGGAGCGGCTGGTGGATATGAACTGTGACCTCTTGGTTAGCAGCTGTAGCACTTAACCACTACGCCACCAAGGTTTCCATAGTGACCCCATAGGACAGAGTAAAAGTGCCCCGTAGGATTTCCAAGGAGCAGCTGGTAGATTCGAACTGCGGACCTTTTGGTTAGCAGCTGAGCTCTTAATCACTTTGCCACCAGGGCTCCAACCTTTTGGCTAAATGACAGATTGGCACATAAGATTAACAATACCACCCGTAAGTACTGTGCTCCTTTAAAAAATCATCTGTATGAGATCAAGTGGTCAACATTTATTCTAAAGCAAAGATGAGAAGGTAAGGGGGTGGGGGCCAGAGACTCTAGATTACTGGAAACAGAACAACCAGAACAGAAATAATGAAATTTTGACACATCATGAAAAATGTGACCAACATCACTAAAAACTTGTAAATTTGTAGAGAAACGGTTAAATGGGAACCTAGTAGCTTTAAACAATTCTAAGCTGGTCAAGACTGGGTCAATGTTTAGGTATGGGGGGGCGGTGAGAGAGCATGAGGAGGTAAAAATGACTTTCAGGTTTCTGGTGTGGGGGCAACTGGGTGATGCTGTCTGTTGAGACAGGGAACATAAGAAAATTAATAGGTTTGGGGAGGAGATAGTGAGTTTGGTTTTGGACATGTTAAACGTGGGATTTTTCAGGTGGCAAAGTTGAGCATAATGTTGGATATCCTAGTCTGAGGCTTGGAGTAAAGTTCTGACCTGGAAGTATAGATTTGGGTGTCATCAGCATGAAGGTAAAAATGGAAACAATGGGAATGGATGGGATCATCCAACAAAATTTGGAAACTGGAAAGAGCCAAGGACCGAGGATAGAAAGCTGGGGAACATCCACATTTTAGGGATTGATGGAGGAGGAAGATGACGTGAAGGAAAAAAATAAAGAGTAGTCATAGAGGTGTTTGGGGAACTAGGAAAGTGTGGCGTTATGGAAACCAAAAAAGAGGGAGAGAGAGAGAGAAAAAGAGCATCAGCTTTACGTGAAACTGAAAGATCAAGTAAAATAAAGGTCTCAGGAATACCCTGGTTAATGCTTTCAAAGAAATCTAAAATTCTGTTCCCATTTCCTTGTTCTTCATATCCATTAACCTCATTAAAGGAGAAAATCAGGTTAACCTGAGTCATTCTTAGGGAACAGTGTTTCCTTACAGTAATCTGTGTGTGCCCTAGAATTTTTATTAAATCAAGAAATACTTACGGAGCACCTACTATGCACAAGGCATTTTTCTAGCCTCTGTTCTGGCTTCATCAGTAAACAAGACAGACAAGATCCCTGCCTAGGTCCAAATCCTGGGATCACCACCTGCTAAGCTACATGGCCTTGGACAAGGTACTTAGTTTCCTCATCTATAAAATAAAATTGGAATAACAAGGATTATTGCCAGGAGTTTATATTAATATTGAGTTAATACACGTTAATTGTTTAGAACAGTTCCTGGCACATAATAAAACCTCGGTAAATTCTTTTAAACCAAAAACACCAAACCCATTGCCCTCAAGTTGATTCCGACTCATAGCGACCCTACAGTACAGAGTAGAACTGCTCCATAGGAGCAGCCTGTGGATTCGAACAGCTGACCTTTTGGTTAGCAGCGAATGCTTAACCACTGCACCACCAGTAGATGTTACTTATTATTATTCTGGTGTATGTGTGTGGGGGAAACCCTGTTTTTATGTGTGTGGGACAAGTCAATAAATCAGAAAATATTAATGATATTTGCAATGGATATCATTAACAATAGGGAGATTTGAAAGTAATTGAGTACTTTAGGTTGGGTGGTGGTGTAATCTGAGACAATGAAGTTTGAGCTGAATTCTGAATGACAAAAAGGAATTAGCCATGTAATGATCTTGGTGAATTACATACATTCCAGGCTCCGCAGGCCTACAATACGCATCCTGTTTTTGTAAATAAAGTTTTATTGTATTATCTATGGCTGCTTTTGTAATACAATGACAGAGCTGAGTAGCTGCCCAGACTGTATGGCCCACAAAGCCTAAAGTAATTACTGTTTGGCCCTTTACAGAAAAAGCTTATCCACCCCTGCTCGAGGTTGTTGTTAGGTGCCACGGACTCATAAAACCAAACCAAACCCATTGCTGTGGAGTTGCTTCGGACTCATAGCAACCCTATAGACTGCCACATCTTTCTCCTGGAGAGAGGCTGGGGCTTTCGAACCGCAGATCTTTTGGCTAGCAGTCAAATGCTTTAGCCACTGCGCCACAAGGGCTCCTCCCATGGACTAATAGTTATCCAATATGACAGAGCAGAACTGCCCCATAGGGTTTCCTAGGCTGTAATCTTTACAAAAGCAGATCATCATGTCTTCCCCCCTGCCAGCCCTGTGGAGCCAAACTGGGAGGGTTTGAACCACCAACCTTTAGGTTAGCAGCTGAAGGCTTAACAATTGTGCCACCAAGGCTCCTTGCTGTAGGCAGAGGGACCAGCAAATGCAAAAGCCCTAGGCAGGGATGATCTTGGAGAGTTCAAGTAACAGAAAAAAGTACTGAAATCGGTGAGAGAAAGAGTGATATGAATTTTGCCACAGTTAAATATTAAGCCCACTGGTCTCTAGTTTGCAGAATTCACCTTCTTTCCCCTTTTGAAAATTACTTGGGAGATCTGATACTGATACCTGGCCCATTCTGTATGATTTCCCAAAGACCGCTGACAATGGTTCATTGATCTTATTTACATGTTCTCAGTAGCCTAGGGAGAAATTCATTCAGGCCAGGAAATTTGAAGTAATTCAGAGCAGCTCTCTTAATCTCTGTAGGCCAGTACCCTCCTAATAAGTTGATATTAACAGAAGACTCTATCTCAAATCATTGCCCTATTTTAAGCTTGAATCCCACCCTACCTCATCTCACTGACATCTTTGAGTTTGAATTTATGGTTATGGATCTAATTTAATGCTGATTAATAGCCATGATACGTATCTATATCTATATCTTATCTGGCAGTGTTTCCAAAACTATATTTTCAGAGACATTAGTGCCCTGTGAGATATTAATAGGTGAGTAGAACATAAAAGTTCCACAGTCAAATGTTTGGAAATGCCAGATAAAGCTTAAATAGATTTTATTTCTGGCAGGACTTCTTAGAGCCTTAATATGCTAATATCTGCTCTGAGCCTCTGTGAGGGAGATTCCGTAGGCTGAATTTCCTAAACTTATTTGATCAAATATCCCTTTTTTCTCAGAACTCCAGTTAATATCTTGAGGGACACTAGTGTTTCTCAAATCAATTTGAAAATTGCTGGCATATAGGCAGTTGAGGCCCTGAGAATGTGCCTGGCCTCCAGCGTGGACCTGCTATAAATGAACTAGTTCTGTCAAGATGTCCTCTCCGTGTATGATATTCTCATTGCGGGTTGAAGATTGAGGTAATTCTTTATCAGAGCTGTGAAGGTCGTCTCTGAACCACATTCTTTCTTCTATTTATTGCCATTTATTCAGCAAATATTAGCATTTACTGTGAGCCAGGCCCTGTTCTAGGTGTTGGAGATACACCAGTGATGGAGACAGATAAGGTTCTTACTCTCATGTGTTGCTCTCATATATTCTAGTGTCTGTGTTGGGGAGGGGCATACAATAATACATAAGATAATTTTTAGCTAAGAGTAAAAGTGCCCTGAAGGAAGTCAATAGGGCATTATATTAGAGAATAACGTGGAGGGGTTACTTTAGATACGGTGGTCTGGAAAGGTGATTTACGTAACTTGAGACCTGAAGGATGAGAAGGAGCTAGGCAGCCATGTGAAAAGTGGAAGGATGAACACCTCAGGAAAGGGGAAATAACATGCAAAGTTCCTGGATGGCTAAGAGCTTAGTGTGGTTTCAAGGAGGGTCAGAAGGCCAGTGTGTTTAGATTGTAGTGAACCAGCTAATGCCAGGTCTTACTGACCATGACCATACTAAGTGGTAATTATGCTCATGAACCTCTACATAGATCAAGAAACAGTTGCTTGAACAGAACGAGGGGATACTGCATGATTTAAAATAAGGAAAGGGTGTGCATCAGGGTTGCATCCTTTCACCATACTTATTTAATCTGTATGTTGAGCAAATAATCCAAGAAGCTGGACTATATGAAGAACAGGTATCCGGATTGGAGGAAGACTCATTAACCACCCACGTTATGCAGATGACACAAACTTGCTTGCTGAAAGTGAAGAGGACTTGAAGCACTTACTGACGAAGATCAAAGACCATAGCCTTCAGTATGAATTACGCCTCAACATAAAGAAAACAAAAATCCTCACAACTGGACCAATAAGCCATATCATGATAAATGGAGAAAAGATTGAAGTTGTCAAGGATTTCTTTTTATTTGGATCCACAATCAACAGCCGTGGAAGCAGCAGTCAAGAAATCAAATAACATATTGCATTGGGCAAATCTGCTGCAAAAGTCCTCTTTAAAGTGTTAAAAAGCAAAGATGTCACTTTGAGGACTCTGGTGTGCCTGACCCAAGCCATGGTGTTTTCAATTGCCTCATATACATGCTAAAGCTGGACAGTGAATAAGGGAGACCAAAGAAGAATTGACACCTTTGAATTATGGTGTTGGCGAAGAATATTGAATATAGCATGGACTGTCAGAAGAATGAACAAACCTGTCCTGGAAGAACAGCCAGAATGCTCCCTAGAAGTGAGGATGGCAAGACTTTATCTCGTGTACTTTGGACATGTTATCAGAAGAGATCAGTCTCTGGAGAAGGACATCATGCTTGGTAAAGTAGAGGGTCAGTGAAAAAGAGGAAGACCCTCGATGAGATGGATTGACACAGTGACTATAACAATGGGCTCAAACATCGCAATAATCCTGAGAATGGTGCAGGACTGGACAGTGTTTCATTCTGTTGTACATAGGGTCGCTAGGTGTTGAAACCAACATGACGGCACCTACCAACTACTGAACAAAAAGTGTTAACCTGACTGTCCCAAAAAATCCTTTGCCTTCGAGCTGATTCTGACTCATAGCTACCCTACAAGACAGAGTAGAACTGCCTCATAGGGTTTTCAAGGCTCTAATCTTTATGGAAGTAGACCACCACATCTTTCTCCCAGTGTAGTTGGTGGGTTCCGACCACCCACATTTTGGTTAGCAGCTGAGCTTTTAACCGTGGAGCCACCAGGCCGGTGACACAGAAGGAAAACATGGAGGATGTGGTGCCATGGAAACCAGACTCCAGGTGACCTGGTGCTGCTGGTTAGGAATGTATGGTCCACGGTAAGGTTTAGGGTTGGGCCTAAATACTAATTAAAGCTGCAGGAAAATATTTTACCAATGTAATACAGATAGCAAACGTACATTTTTATTGTAACAGACACAACAATTCAGACAAATTACAAAGTCGATAAAAGCATTACTAAATTGAGACTGTGTTGGCATCTCCTGTCTGAAGGGGAGATGGGAGGGTAGAGAGGGTTAGAAACTGGCAAACCGGTCATGAAAGGAGAGGCTGGAAGGAGGGAGCGGGCTGACTCATTAGGGGGAGAGTAAATGGGAGTATGTCCTAAGGTGTATATAAGCTTATATGTGACAGACTGACTTGATTTGTAAACTTTCACTTAAAGCACAATAAAAATTATATTTAAAAAAATTAGTAAAATATAGGTCAAAGGAGAATAAGAAGTACCAGAAGCTTGCTACCTCTCCATTCTGGGAACATATTTATTTTGAATCACTCTCTTAGGCAGCCTACATGGCCCATTCACAACTAGTTTTAAAACAATGTGCTATTGATGACTCCATGCCAAAAATGCTTTTCTTCTCACCATCCTGTTAAGAGCTTCTCAGTTAGAAAAGCCCTTGGTCATCCTCTTTGGATTTCAGACAACTAGCTGCTTCTTTTGAGAGCCGTCTGAAGGTTCCCTTTTGCAGAAGCAAGGATTCTCTTGTGCAACAAAATCACCCTTCTGTGATTTTTTCCCTTCTGAAACAGACTGGTCTCTGTGCTTCTCTCTGTAGAAAGTATCTGGAGCCGTCCCCCCACCCCCGACATTCTTAGCTGGAAAAAGTAGCCCATGAGCTGTCCCTTTCATACTGTAGGCCTGTGGTGTGGCAAGTCGGCCTCAGATTAATTCAATTAAACACCTCAAGCCGAAACTGTCAAAAGTCTTTTTTTCATGGGCCAGGTTTGTTAATACGATTAACATGTTGTATACAAAGGTAACCATTAAATAATTATAAACAAATAATTTCATCACATAATCCCAGCCGATTTTACATTGCCTGCCAGATACAAAACATTTACTTTAATAAATTTAGTCGGTAATTTACATAAAACATCTGAAAGTGAGGATATTTTTCAAAGCAGCTGCTTATGTGATGTGACTAGTAAAATCTCCCTACTCTCCACCCCTACCCACACACACTATTAGTCATTCTTTTGACTTAATATATTGAAGGCCTCTGTTAAAATTAAAATACCATCTACTAAGGGGGAAACAATGCAGCTATTAAGGTGTTAGGTTGAATTAGTTGACTGAATTCCTTAATTATTTAGTAAGGTCCTGTGTGAAAGGGATACGGAAGCAGGTAAATTTAGGGGAGGGAAAGGAAAGTTTCAAAGAATGGATTGCTGCCTGGGGACGACAGGGCGGGTAAGGCATCCAGGATAGATCTGTGGAAAGCCAGGGGCTATCTTGAAAGCACTGGAAGCTCAGGTCGAGGCCAGACTGCTAACAAGTGAGGGATAGGATGCTTTCTAAAAGACGATAAAGATCATTAGAAGGGAATCTCTCTACTCCCAGTTCTAGCTTTGTTCATGGGTGTTCATGATGAAAGCAGTTACTTCTTCCCATTTTAGAAAATTCTCCAGCTTTCTGTGGGAATCATACCCAGTGAGCTTCAATAAGAATTCTCAGAATTCTGACTCAAGTTTGGGTTCAACTTCTGTCTTGGAGAAGTACCTTTTTCTGATTTTTAAAAAATTAAAAAGCAATGCATGAAGAAATTCTCATTATAGAATATTCAAATAATTACAAAATATATAGAATTAAAACCAAAAGTCCCCTTCCACACGCATTCCAATTCTAGGGTCGCACCATTTACAGTATGCTGCCAGGTTCTTTTCTTTTTTTAAATAATTTATTTTATTTTTGTAGTTGTCGTTGAAAATATACACAGCAAAACACAGACCAACTCAACAATCTCTCCATGTACAATTCAGGGGCACTTATTTTCTTCAGGTTGTGCAAAGATTCTTACCCTTCTTTTCCAAGTTATTCCTCCATCATTGACATAAACTCACTGTCCCCTAAGCTTCCTATCTACCGGGTTATTTTCTATGTATTTTCCTGCATATGTATACATATATATGTGTGTGTGTATATATATATATTTTTAACATGGAGTCCGTGAGTGGTTCAAAAGGTTAGGTGCCTGACTGATAACAGAAAGTTTGGTGGTTCAAACCCACTGAGAGGTACCTCAGAAGAAAGGCCTGATGACTTGCTTCCAAAAGGTCACAGCCTTGAAAACCCTACAGAGCACCAGTAAAACTGAGTACAGAGTAACACATGGGGACATTATGAGTCCAAATGGACTCGATGGCAACTGGTTTGGTTTTGACTTTCTTATTTTACATGAATAGAATAACCTGTATTTGTTGTTCTGTATACTTCATTGTTTTTTAAAAAAAATTTTGAAAAGATAATACATGCACATCATAAAAATTTCAAACAATATAAAAGAGCATATACAATGTGAAGTATGTCACCCTCCTGTGCTTAACCCCCAGGCAAGCAATATAATCCATTTCTTAGAGTCTGTGCATATACAAGCAGATAGGGACAGATCCTCCCCCCTTTTTCACACAAGTGGTAGCAAACCATACACAGCTTTGCACCTTGCTTTTTTTCATTTAACAATATTTCATACATATTATAAATATATGTGTATAAATATATGTGTATGGAGCCCTGGAGGCACAGTGGTCAAAAGATCAGCTGCTAATGAAAAAGGTCAGCAGTTCAAATCCACTAGCCATCCCTTGAAAACCCTCTGGGGCAGTTCTACTCTGTCCTATAGGGTCACTACGAGTAGGAATCAAGTCAAGGGCAACTGTTTTTCTTTTTTTTTAATAAATCAAAATCGGCTCTAGGACAATTTTTTTTCTTTTTTGAATCTTTATGAGCAATGATCACCAGTTCTTTTCTCCCGCGGACCGGCTGGGTGGGTTCGCACTGAAAACCTTTGGGTTAGCAGCATTGCGCCACCAGGGCTCCATATACGAGGAAAGAAAAAAAAAAGAATCTTCGTATTATAATATATATATTGTAATATATATGTAATTATAATATATATATTGTAATATATATGTAATAATATAAACATAACCTTCTTCAGAAACGACAATATTTATTTATCCATCCCCTGTTAGGCTGCATCAGCTGACTTCTGACTTACTAACTTTTACTTCTCTTAGGGCTGGACTTTCATCAGGAGGATAGCTGGCTGTGATTTTCCCCTTGGTTTCCACCTTAGTGTTCTCTAGAACATTGTTTAACAGAGGTATTGGCTGATTACTATTGGTCCCTGACGGGATACACCCAGAGCTACCTTAACTTCTCTGGACTTGTTCCCATCCATGTACAGTAGTGGGAGGTCTATGTGTGTGGGGGTTGTTTCCTTCCATTTTCTCTCCCCCCCTTCTCATTCTTTTGTTCCTTCTTTTTTTTTTCTTTGTCATGTTAAGAGTCTCCTCTTCCTTTCCTCTCCTATCCATCCGGTGAGTGGGGGCAGCATCACTGAACCAACGACAGGTCAGCGGAGACTCTGACTGCAGACCAATGGGGTACTCCCAGGTTCCAGATGGACCAATCAGCTTATTAGGGACATCAAATACCTAGATAGCTGGCATCTGCCCCATTGTCCTCTGAGTAACGACCCTCTTGTGTTGATGGTCAAAGATTTGAAGGTGCAAAAGAAACTTTTTTTTTTCTTTTTCCTTTGGTGGCTTTAATCCATCTCCACAACTTCTGCCCAAGGCCAATAAAACACAGCCATTCTCCCTTTGTAAAAAGAAAGAGGGGTTGGGTTTCCTTCAATTGTCTGCTCCTTTCTGTCTCCTCCACTATTTTTGTTTTATGTACTTTGTAGTTAACTTTACATAGAGCAGCTTCATCCGTGGACCTGTGCGGTGGACCCCATACACTTTCTTCTCATTGCCCATTGCAACAGCCTTTTTGTTCTAACCTGGGGGGTGCTTGTGGGGCAGGGCGGGGGAGAGGGGGGGTGGTGGCGGGTGGGAGAAGAGTTTGGCTGTTGACTTCCTTTGGCATTCCTCACACATTCTGCTCTCTCTCTGTCTCTCTCTCTCCCTCTCACACACAGACAGACAGACAGACAGACACACACCACACACCATACACACACACACACACGCCCGCCCGGGCCCCTCTCGGTGTGTCTTCCTTCAAGATGACAGGGCGCTGGAGAAAAGGCCGCTGGAATCAGCTGGTAGGTACAGTAGTAACCCGAACCCCACCTACCCGCCGCCTTTGCTCGCTCAGGTTTCACCGGTCACTCCTACCTGGGGAGAAAACATATAAATGTGCCTCCAGAGGAGGGGCTGGGGGAGAAGGGAGCGGCGAAGGCGGCGGAAGGTGAGCCTGGGAAGGTGGCCGGGGCCCTGCTTGGTCCTCCCTCGGGGCGTTAGCCCCAGCCCTGTTTGCCCCCACCCACTCCCCTTTTCGAAGGGATTGCCTTTCTCTCTCTCTCTCTGCGGCGGCGGAAATGACAGTGTGGTGCTGCCGTGGTGTCATGGTGCTGCTCCTGGACTGAGAAGCGAAAACTCTTTAAGTTTGGCTCGAGAGATTCAGCCAAGGCAGCGTTGCAGCCGCCGTGCTGTCCCCTGCCGGGCGCGCGGGCAGGCGGATCCCGGCTGCTGCGCGGCGGCGGCGGCCAAAGCGAAGGCGGTGAAGGCGGGCGGCGGCCTAGAGCAGCGGCGGCGGCGGCCCGGGAGCTAGCGCCGGAGCCCGAGCGAGCGCTGCCGAGAGAAGCGAGCGGCCGGCGCCCTCCGTCGCGCCGCCTAGGAGATGGCTGGCACCCGGGAACGCTCTGGGTAAAACGTGCCCCCTAGCCACCGTCCCTGGGGCTGAGCGCCGCCGCCGGCGCAGGGCTCGGCCCGGGCTCCGGCCGCCCCTCAGGTGCCGCCGTGGCCGGGTCGGGCCAAGGGCTCTGGGGCTCGGTGGGGCGGGCTGATCGGGCCGAGAGGCTCGAGGCGGCGGCGGCTCCGGCCCAGCCCTGCCTCCTGGTTGCGACACTGGGACCCGGGCTCCTGCCACTGCCCTCCTGGGACGGGAGTTTGCACTCGGGTGCGGGGCGGGGGCGGCCGAGGCCTCCCGCGCAGCCCGGCTGAGTCGGCTCGGACAGTGGAGCGGCTTCCCCGGCGCCCGGGCGGGAGTCTGGGAAAGGGCACCGCCGCCTTCCCACGCTCCCGCTGCCGGCAGCCTCCTCCGCTCGGGCGGCGCCCCTTGGACGGCTGGCTGCCTGGCGGTGGCTGCCGCAGCAGCCGGGGATGCTGCGGACACCCTGCCGGCGGGAAGGCCAGGCGAAACTTAATCCTTTTTCTGCCAGGGGAGCGAGCAAGCGTCTAGTCTCCGTATGGATGGTTCATTCTTTATGGCCTAGCTGTGAGACCAGGTCTTTAGGGGAGAAGGAAAACTTACATATGTCCACAGGACAGGCTGAGACTGAATTGGAGAGAGGTGGGGTTCTTCCATTCCTGTCTCGTAAGAACTAATAACAGCGGAGTAGATTTACAGAAACATTATTTGTGATGATAAGGTTTAGGCTACTTAGCTTAGCACTTCGTGAGCGGCACATTAGTTTTCGGAGGCATTTCTTCCCAGAGCAGGAAATTGGGATCCTGGGGTCGCTTGGTTCTTCATTTTCCCTCTTCTACACTCCCCTACCTTCCTTCGAGCTCAGTCAGTCACCTTCTTACGTTGTCACACACCAATTTGTCCACCCAAATCTCTCAAATCCAGCGCCCCCCACCCCAGCCTTTCCACATCACCCTGTGCACTCAAGTAACCTCCCAGCCGTGCAGCCTCTTGTTTCTCAACCACTTTGTCTTTTTAAGGATCTCTGACGTGAGGGGTGGATGGTAATAGTTGTGTGCCTCTGAGGTTAAAATAAGAGTTGTTGTTAGTAGTCACTTAGTAGGTTCCCACTCATGGTGACCCCATGCATGTTAGAGTAGAACTATGCTCCATAGAGTTATCAAGGCTGTGACCTTTTGGAAGCAGATGGGCAGGCCTGGAACAGTCAAGTTTCTAGCTACTAGTTGAGAGCTTAACCGTTTGCGCCACCCAGTTGTTGTGGTGGTGTGCTGGGTACTCGATTCCAACTCATAGCCACCCCATGTGACAGAGTAAAACTACCCCATAGGGTTTTTCTAGGCTGTAATCTTTATGGGAGCAGATCATCAGGTCGTTCTCCCTCAGAGCCGCTGGGTGGGTTCGAACCACTAACCTTTCAGCTAGTGGCCTAGGGCTTAATGGTTTCACTACCAGGACTCCCAGAGGGGCCCTTAAAAAGGAATATATTGAAACTGTACATAAACAAGTGCTGTGTGTGGGTTGATTCTTTGGGTTCTCAAATTGAGCCATAAGGGCTGCCTTTAACCCCATTCTGTTCCCTCCCAGAACTGTAGTCAGTTCTCTGGCAATGTTCCAATAATAGTAGGAAGAATGCTGAGTGGGGAGCCCCCCTCTCTTTTCTTCTGTTTCGGGAGCAGTGTTGGGCGGTCCCAGCTGGTTAGCCCCCCCATCCCCTTTACATCGCCTCTCCTTGCACCGAGGGGGAACAGTCTTTGCCATTTTTATATAGATTGCTACCCAATCAATTGACTTAATACAGATATATAAAGTAAATTAGATTTCTCCTGATTACTCCACACAATTTGATTTATGTAGTTGAAATACAGGTCTAGGAGCCAAGAAGATCAGAGAGTTCATCCCAAATCTGATGTTGCATTGGCTTTTATGGCATCCCTGTGACCTTTCTTTCATAGTTGGTGCACTTATGTAAAAGGCATAATATTGTGTACAGAGTATTGTGAGTCTTGGCTGGGTCTTTTGAAGATGAAAGGGTTCTATAAACACTCAGCATTGTACTTTTCGAAGAAAGTACTCCATTTACCTTTTATTGGGATAGTGGCTAGACTGGGTATAAGTAGGAACCCCAGTTTACTGGAAACCATACCTTGGCATTATTAACGCCCTCTGGGAGACACACCTACTGTACTTAGGTCTGAAGTCTTTTTTTTTCCCAATGAGCATACAACTGAATGGAAACATACCTAAAGCTAGACATACAGAGTAATGCAGATTATTTTAAGACGTGGTTTGAATCATTTCTAATGTACTCTGACCCGACAATCTGAGTCAGACTCATTTGAAAACATAACCTCCCCCATTTTTAGCCTATATGGGGGCAGTTAGTTTCTACTGAAAAGTGGCATAAGTAATTTTAGGCATGGCAATATACACATGATTAGCACCTAGCAGTGGTGAGTCAACCATGTTTATTAAGCACCTACAACCTGCAGCCTTCTGCTGACTAGGCTGAAGCCTCAGACTTGGCCCAATGTTTTGGTCTCCTGCTTGTTCGGGACCTACCTCCATGTTTGCAGCCTCCAGACTAAGACAAGGAGAGGCTGTGCAGGGTAAGGATAGAGGCTAGGGGCAAGAAGGGCTGATTCTTTCCCTCCCATTTACTTTCAGGACGACTAGAATTCTCATCTAGCATGTTGTACCTTGGAAGAAAGCCACCTCCAGGAAGTTCGGCTGCAAATCAGCAACTTGGGTGCTTCAAGAACATATATATCTTCTGAACAGTACAAATTGATTTAGGTGAAATTGGTTTAGTTAATCCCTGCTCTAAGTGCAGGCAACTTGCTCCAACTTGCAGATCTTAAAACAGTGCCAGTGGAGTCTCATAATTGCATCCAAAAATTGCTCTGGGTAGTGAGCCTGTCCGTTCCCTCATCCCTCCTCCCGTAGAATCTGCCAACACCATAACAACTGAGAAAGAAACTACAGAAGTGCGTCTTTCACCCAGCAAACCTTATTGGCTTGGTGAAGAGGCGAGAATGTCGTCTTTTTACCTTATACCTCAGCACTCAGGTTCCCTCTCCCAACAGGAACCCAGAGCCCTAAAAAGGAGGCAGAGCCAAGACTGAGGCACAGAATGTGTCTCCAATGGCTGTTTCCTGGAGGTTCCTGTTGGCCTCTTGTGTATGTCTGTCATTCAGTCTATGGATTCTGGTGACTTCCTAGCTGTTAGCCTATGGGACTCAGCCGCTAGTGCAAAACGAAGGGGGTGCTTCATTTCTGCTTAGCGTTAAGTTTTTGTCCTTTCTTCTGTGCCATGGGAAAAATGAGGCACTGTGTTTGCAAAGCACTTCTTTATTTAGGCTGGATGTATTGACTTAGAGCACTGCCTCATCAAAATATGAGGTGTAACATGTTGATACTGGATGCACAACAGTTCAGGGAAGTTCAAGACTGTACACTTTTTTTAAATTGTGCTTTAGGTGAAACTTTACAGCAAATTAGTTTCTTATTAAACAGTTAATACACAAATTGTTTTGTGACATTGGTTTGCCAACCTGCGGTGTGTCAACACTCCCCCCTTCTCCACCCCAGGTTCCCTGTTTCCATTTGTCCAGGTTTCCTGTCCCTTCCTGCCTTCTCATCTTTGCTTTTGGGCTGATGTGCCCATTAGTTTCCTATACATGTTTGAACTATGAAGCATGTTCCTCACTTGTGTTATTGTTGGCTCTGTAGACCTGTCTAATCTTTGGCTGAAGGGTGAACCTCATGAGTGACTTCAGTACTGAGTTAAAAGGGTGTCCAGGGACCATACTCTCAGGGTTTCTCCAATCTCTGTCAGGCCAGTATGTCTGGTCTTTTTTTGTGAGTTAGAATTTTGTTCTACATTTTTCTCCTGCTCTGTCCGGGACCCTCTATTGTGCTCCTTGCCGGAGCAGTTGGTGGTGGTAACCAGGCATCATCTAGTTGTGCTGGATTCAATCTGGTGGAGGCTGTGGTAGTTGTGGTCCATTAAGACTGTTCACTTTTTGATGAATGAAATTTTGATACCAAGATGGTGTTGCTCTAATGTACTTCAGGTCTCTCAAATACATTGGTTCAGCGTAAGTGGGTTAGCAAAGTGCCATTTGTAAGAGCTGTCCTACTTGAGTTCTTGTCTCCCTGCCTGGCCTTGGCTTTGTCTCAGTCTTTTTCCTGCAGGTCAGACTTCTCTGGTTGATGAACAGTATCCTCAGTCTCTGAATCTCCCTTTTACTGAGACCAGACGATCTGATAACAAACCTATTATATAATCTAAAATCCTACTGAAACATACCATCCCAGCGTTTACCATTTGCCCTGGTAGAAGCATAATGTATGGGTATGGTAAACAATGCTCATACAGCCAGTGCAGTGTAAGAATGTATACAGCCCAGAGATGGAAAAACTGTTTATGGTCCAGAGTCCTCGATTGGATTGTCTATAGCCCTTTGTTCAGTGCTGCTAGGATCACTGTGGTTGCGCGGAGGAGAAGCTTGATGTCAAGTAGGCCTCTGTTTTCTGTCTCTTATTTCTGACCTGAACTTGTGGTCCTCTCAGCCTAACATTCAACAGCATGCCCTACATCCATATATTGCCTGTTTTATTCTGTAGAAGAAAAGATGACTGCCTTCCAGGTGTGCCACTGAACATTTAGAAATTTAGTTATTCCATCGGATAGCAGAGGTTGGGAAAGCTGTACTGGTAGCAGTAGGTAAATTAAGCTTGTTCTTCATTTGTTTCCCCAACCTCACAACTGCCAGTGTAATCTGCATGAAGATAAAGGTGTTGTGAGTTGTACTTAGGATTCCTGTCAATTAGAACGTGTGTTACCTTGGCAAATCTGTTTCTTGGTTACTTAATCTTTTGCTTTTATGGCAGATTTAGAACTTTTAGTTCTGCTATTTTGGTCTTTGTTTTAATATTTATGATGACTATGTTGTATAAAATACCCAATGGTTAGATTTAGGAGCTAATTATTATAGAGAAAAAATAGTTCTACATATAAACTATTAAGTAGATTTTAATAACCTATTAGACAGGAACTGGCTCTAGCTCTTTCTCAGCTGGTAATCAACCTCTAGTCCTGAGCTCTCTGTGCATGATGAAAGCTTAGGAGAAAGGAAGAGAGACGGTTCATTCCTTAGGGGGATCCCAGCCTAATGGGAGAGACTTACGAGCATAAGATACATCCCAGTCAGACCCATTGTCCTTGAGGAAACTTGTGGAAAAAAAGTGATTGTCCTCCATTATGTCAACCATGCCTGAGTGAGTGATGAATTTCCAAACATTTGTGGCTTTCCTTAATAATTTGTCTTCCATCTGTCATCTGCAAATATATGATGGTAGTGTCTGTATTTTTTAAAGCAGGCTAATAATTTTATTTTATCGTCATCTGCTCCTTCTAAAAGCCTGTGAGATGGGTAGGGTAGGTATTATTGTTTCCATTTGACGAATGAGGACGCTATGGCCCAAAAAGTTTAAATGTCTTAACCTAGAATTGCTCAGCTGATTTGGTTTAGATCTAGGACTACAATTAGACTCCAGTGTGAGGATCAAATGAGATAGTGACTTTGAAACCATTTTGAAAAGTATAAAATGTTACACAGGTGTAAGGTGACTGTTATTGTTAATTATGATTACTGACTCCCTAGCTTTTTTTTTTTTCCCCGTCTTTCCGGTTTTCTATTTTCAATCCTTATCCTGTAGGGTGAGAATTCTATGCATTGGTTGCCTTTTATGTTCCCAAATGATCTTTTTGAGTTTCAAGGGGTCCTTTTTTTTTTTTTCCCTAATAATGGTGTTCTGGGATTTGATTGTCTTCCTTCTCAGTTCCAAAAGGTGTTCTCATTAGTTTATAAACCCATGGGACTCCCCCTCCCCTTTAGCTGTCCTCCGGATCATCCATTATAGCTTCCTTTGAGGTACAACAGGCAAAATCATCCACTGTACATCAGCACCTTGGTTTAGCCAAGGAAAAGCTAATACATTTTATGTATTTCCAGTTCCTTTGGTGATGATGCCCATTACTTGGTAGCCTTTCTAGTCACACTAATGAATAAGGTGTTTCTAGAAGCTTTTTTTTTTTTTTAGAAGCTAGTTTACAGTAATCCAGGGTAGCTTTCCTGTGGGGTAACAGACAGCAAGAGCTTTAGAATTATAGAATGTCAGAGCTGGAAAGCACTTTACAGAGATAGCTCATCTGGTGATTCTAGTCCAACTTGAATGGCATTTAACAGTTGAGAAAACATCAGACTAACCCAGGACTCACTCACTCACCCCCAAAGGCAGGGAAAGAATTTCTAATGTTTTAAGGAAGACTCTTGAGCATTAATGTTAATATCCTGAAGACTGTTTGTTTTCTATTAATTTGTTTTACAAAACCTACAACTCAGCTCAGTTCTCAATCTGCCAGCCAGAGGTCCAGCTTGGTTTCACTCACACTCATGGCTTTCTGTGAAGAAAGGAGACTGTGGCTTCCCAGGGACATAGTGAGAGCCCAGAACAATGCCCTGTAGACCTGGAAGATGAAAACTAGATAGAATTTTTAACTATTGAAATAAGTGGGCATTTAATCATGCAAACATTTGAAATAATAGAATTCCAACAAGTACCCATCATGCCTTTTCAATGCTGCAATCGGTCTTTCATTTTTGTAAGTGAAAAATGTGTTATTGTTTATTGTAAGCACCTGCACTGAAACTCAGCTTTTGTATTTCTGCCTACTCCCACAGCCTTCTGATACCTTCCTATAAGTTTATTTTCATCGACTTATTTTTTCAGGGATCTCAGCCCAAAGGGAGGTATGGAGTGAAGATAAGCCACACAGAAACAGTTTAATAGTAGAGTAAGGGCAAATACATAAACATACATATTTTATCTCCCTCTGTACATGACTATAGTCTGACTACACGGCAGCAGCCAAATGATTTAGAAGGGAACTAATCAAGTGTATGTGGACATGGGCATTTGTTTCTTAACATGGTACCTGGCTCTGCCCTCCCAGGCATTTCATCAACGCATTTTTGTGGCAAACCATTGTGTTTTGTGGCAAAAGCTTCGTGCTTACCTGACAATAGGTTACACCTATCAGATTCACATCCTGTCTTTTTCCATAGCACACTCTCTAATTCTACATACATTAGTGAATCACAAACTTTTTTGAACTTGCAACACTCTGCTATTTTTTAATTTTTGTCATACCACTTCCTCCTGCTAAAAGTAGTTTGTGAAGTAGAAGTCATTATTTTAGGACTCATGTTTTTTAAGTGAATAAAAATTGGGAGGTGAGAATTTTTGAAACCCATTGATCATTATAGATCTATCCCAGGGTGTTGTAAAACCTAGACAGGAAATTACCGACCTAGATAAACAATCGAAAGGAGTAAGCAATCCAATACAGTTTAGAAATACAGCATAATTATACACAGTTGCCAGTATGTATAGTGGTTAACTGTTTACACTCTGTGGAGTCAGACAGACCTGGATTTGAATTTTTTTCACTGCGATATATTTTAGATACCATAATATTAACTATTTTAAAGTGTACAATTCAGTGACATTTAGTATATTCACAAAGTTGTGCAGCCACCACCACTACCTAATTCCAAAACATTTTTATCACCCCCAAAAGAAACCCCACACCCATTAGCAGTAACTTCCTATTTCTCCCTCTCCCAAGCCCCTGGCAACTACTAACCCTCTTCCCATCTCAATGGGTCTGCCTATTCTTGACTTTTCATATAAATGGAACCATACAATATGTGGCCTTTTGTATCTTTTATCTTAGCATACTGTTTTCAGCATTCATTCAGGTTGTAGCTCGCATCAATACTTAATTTCTTTTTATAGCTGAATAGTATTTCATTGTATGGATAGACCGTACTTTGTTTTGTGTTGGAATCTGCAACTAACAACAGCGGGTGTGGTGTCTCTTTGTGATTTGGATTTGCATTTCCCAGAAGAACTAATGCTGTTGAGGATCTTTTCATGTGATTATTGGCCATTTGTGTGTCTTCTTTGGAGAAGGGAACCCTGGTGGCATAGTAGTGGTTAAGCGCTACAGCTGCTAACTAAGAGGTCGGCAGTTCGAATCCGCCAGGCGCTCTTTGGAAACTATGGGCCAGTTCTACTCTGTCCTATAGGGTCGCTATGAGCCGGAATTGACTCGATGGCAGTGGATTTGGTTTTTGGTTTTTTTTTTTCTTTGGAGAAAAGTCTTCAAATCCTTTGCCCATTTTTAAATTGGATTGTTTTTATTACTGAGTTATATGGGTTCTTTATATTTCCAGATACAAGCCCCTTATCGGCGATACGGTCTACAAAAATTTTCTTCCATTCTGTGATAAGCTGCCTCTTCACTTTCTTGATGGTGTCCTTTGAAGTGTTAAAGTTTTTAAAATTTTTATGATGTCCAATGTTATCTATATTTTCTTTGGTTGCTTGTGCTTTTGGTGTCATATCTAAAAACCACTGCCTAATCTAAGGCCACAAGATTTAGACCTGTTTTCTTCTCAGAGTTTTAGGGTTTTAGTTCTTAGATGTAAGTCTTGGATCCATTTTGAGTTAATTTTTGTATATGGTGTGAAGTAGGGATCTAATTTATCCTTTTGCATGTGGAGATACAGTTGTCCCAGCATCAATTATTGAAAAGACTATTCTTTCCTCATTGAATTATCTTGACATCCATGAATATATGAGTTTATTTTTGGACTCGCAGTTTTATTCTGGGTTTGAATGTTAGCTTTGCTACTTGCAAACAGTGTGACCTAAGACAAATCCCCATTTTTGTAATAATAGTACCTATGTCTTCTTAGAGGGTTGTTGCAAAAATTAAATGAGACAATGCATGTAAAGCATATTGTATAGTGCCTAGCACATAGTAAATGCTCAGTATCTTAAGGGGAAAGGTGCTTATATAATCAGGGAGGTAAGGAAAATGTGGGATAGTTGAAAGGATGCTGAAATATTAGTGAACAGAACAACCCATTGCTATCGAGTAGAACTTCCCCATAGGGTTTCCAAGGAGCAGTTGGTGGATTTGATCTGCTGACCTTTTGGTTAGCAGCCGAGCTCTTAACCACTGCGCCACCAGGGCTCCTGAATAAGGTGGCCTCATAAATGAGAGACGAGATGAACAGGTGTTTGAAGAAGTTGAAAAAATTGATCAGTTCTTCAAAATTGAGTAAAACAGTTACTATATGAAATCGAAAAACAGAAATGGTATAGAAAAGCTACTTAACATAAGCTATAGACTGTAAAAAAAAATAGACTGTAGCCACCTTATATTATTCTTCAGAGAGCTAAGATCAGTTAAAGTAGTTGCATTTATAGAAACTGACACAAGGCTAATTTCCAAAATGCTAAGATAACTCATATCCCCACTTTGCCATTTCTCCATCTTTGACACCAGCCACCCACCCACATGGCATTTTCTGTCTGCCCCCGTGGGTTGGATAAGTCTCTAGAATGACTCACAGAATTTATGGAGACTACTTATACTTACAGTTACCCATTTATTATAACCAGAAAGGATACAAGTGAAGAGATGCATCAGACAAGGTTTGGGAGAAGTCCAGGCACAAGACTTCCATTGTCCGTAAGACATACTCGTCCCTGCACGGCCATTCTCACACCCAAAAGAGATAGACCCAGGGTCCTTTAGTCATTGAGGCCTCAAAAAATTTGCATGACTGGGGCCTTAATATATATGCATGAACAATAAATACCTATGATTGAGCCCATCTTGCCCTCCTCCCTTTCTGAGGGTTGCTGCCAGGGTTGGGCCTGTGCAGCCCCTACTCATTTACACATGTTTAAGCATTGCCTGGCTGTTTTAGAAAACAAATAGGCAATCTTGATTGCTGTTAAATTCTAAGAGCTATTTTCAGAAACCAGAGACAAAAGGCCAAATCGAGTGTTTTGTCCTGTAGTAGGTTATTTTAGACAACTGATGCTTGACTTTTTTTTTCTTTTCTTTTTCCGTTAAGGACTCTTTTGAGAATTTTTGAGAGCTTTGAACAACCTTCTTTCCATGAAACATATGTGGCATACAACATTCTGCAAATAGTCCTAGGAGGTTCTGAAACCCCTGGTTAGAAAAATCCCTGTTTTGACCTTAATCCAAGGCAATCCTGACCCATAGCATGCTTTCCCATGCTAATTTCATAGTGAAGTTCAAGTGTCACCTTGACTCATGAACAATTTTTAGGGCTGCAGGAAAATTGAGGAGGAGCCCTGGTGGTGCAGTGGTTAAAGCGCTTAGCTGCTAACTGGAAAGTTGGCAGTTCTAGCCCACCAGCTGCCCCCTAACTGGAAAGTTGGCAGTTTGAGGCCACCAGCTGCCCCTTGGGAGAAGGATGTTGCCACATCTGCTGTTGTAAAGATTTCAGCCTTGGAAACCCTATGGGGCAGTTCTACTCTGTTCTATAGTGTCGCTGTGAGTCAGAATCTACTCAAGGGCAATGAGTTTTGGTTAGGGAAAATTGAAGAGCTTCTCCTCTGCACAGAAGAATTTATATGGGTACCCTCCTAAGAGTTAGGAAAGTGTGGTATTCTAATTGTTTTTGTACAGGTTTCAACACAGAGACATGTCTTTCAGCAATGCTCCTGACCTACTGTCATTTTTGCAGGATGCCTTACTCAAACCTCTCAGGTAGCTTCCAACACAAAAGCTGAGGGAATGAAGCTGTGCTGCTCTGGGAGAGATAGTAATAAGAAATGCAGTGTGAGGTGGAGATGGGCCTAGAAGTCATGTGATTCTGGAAACTACTCAGAATGAGATAGGCAGATTCAGAGAATCTCTGAGGGACCCAGAGAGACAAAAATAGAAGCGGAAACATGCTGCTTAGAAGCCCTCTTGTAAATAGTCAAGATAAAATTTCAGTGAAGGAGTGAGATGATTGAAATAAAGGTGTAGGGGGAAGAGCACAGGCACTGGCATTAGATTGACCCAATGCACTGCCACTTACTAGTTGTATGTCCTGGTTGATTTATTTGACGACTCTGAGCCCCAGTTTCCTAACTATAAAGTGAGTATAGTAATAGTACCCTCCTCACACACAGGCTTCCTGTAAGAATTTGATGAAGTAATGTGTGTAAAGTGCTTAACGTAATATCTGGTATATAGCAGGTGCTAGCTCCCTTCTTCTTTTAGCTTAAGGAACAATTATTTATTCCTAGTTTATGTGAGGAAACCCTGGTGGCCCAGTGGTTAAGAGCTACAGCTGCTAGCCAAAAGGTCGGCAGCTTGAATTCACCAGGCGCTCCTTGGAAACCCTGTGGGGCAGTTCTACTCTGTCCTATAGGGTCATTATGAGTCAGAATTGACTCGACAGCAGTGGGTTTTTGGGTTTAGTTTATGTGAAGCACTGTGCTATAGATAAAAGTAGGAAATAATCTATGCCATTGCGGAGCAGGGAGAGGTTGCTGGAGAAGCAGATATGTAAATGAAATAAAACAGAATGTTCTGGAAGGCACCAGGGGTTGAGTTGATAACATGTAAATGAGAGAACTCCTAGGTTTCTAGGCTTGGATGGTGATACCCGATAGTGAAAATAGGAAGAAGTGCAGATTGGACTGAGAAAATAATGAGTTCATTTATGGACATGTTGAATTTGAGCATCTGAGGGACATCAGGTGGAGTTGTTTAAGACAATATTCCTGTCGAGTTGAAATCTGGAATCTATGAAAGATTCTATGAAATATGTACATCTTAATTGCATTATTTTTTAGTCCCTCTAAATGTATGCTGATAGATGTTATAAGCTACAAAATAGAATTTCAAGTATTTGTGACTTACAAAATAAGAATACCATACGTTTCACTTTTTAAAAAGTGGCTATACAAACACCCGAACCTACTAAACCAACTGGCAGTGATTGTTCTACAAAAAGATCATGTGCTTTTACAGCCCAATTTCCTATAGATTTCCGTTAGTAAATTTAGCCAGTTACATCAGTGCACTTGAAAGGTTTTATTTAGAAACAGCTTTTAGGGATACATCTGTTATAACTATGCACAAGGTATAATTGTACTCAGTATTTAAGTATCCTGTAAGAGAGCTATGAGATAACACTGATAAATGATGATATCTGAACAAGTATCAATTACAGAATCAAGTTTCCAAGCCTTGATGAGGGTCTCCAGTGATACAGAAATGATAAACAAAGTTATTCAAAAACAAGAGATACCTTTCTTTCTTAAATAGGATTAACATTTTCAGTCAATAAGATATATCTTATACTTTTCCTCAGTGAAGGCTGACAGAATATTTATGTGCAAAGTTATTCAAAAACAAGAGATACCTTTCTTTCTTAAATAGGATTAACATTTTCAGTCAATAAGATATATCTTATACTTTTCCTCAGTGAAGGCTGACAGAATATTTATGTGTGTAGATTTTAATTAATTGAAGATATGTTCAGCTCAGAAATGCCTGTGGGAGAACAGATGGATTGATCGACTAAGAGTTTAGTCTCCTGTCAGTTGGGCGACTTCTTTTCCTCTGTGATGCACACTAAAGTGAAGGCTGCTAGCTCTGAAAATTTTTGGCTGTCAGAAATTTTTGGATGCTCACCTTGCTAGTTAATATGGAGATCTTGATAGGCATCCCGTTTTTGATTTGTTTCCTGTTTTAGGAAGTAAGAAAAGTCACATGGGGTGATGAGCTTCATAGCAGACTTGTGCAAATTCAGCAGGTGTTTAATAATAAAACCAAACTGAAGCCACGAGGTAATATGTCTTCATTTATCAGCAACTATTGTTGAGTAAGTCAAAAAGTTGAAATCATTTCCGATTCAGCTTGATGAAATGAAGGATTTTCTGAGGGCAAGGGAAGAAAGTGAAAGTAAAAACGATCATCTTTTGTCCCTAGTAACTCAGTTTACTAGAAAGGAGATGGAACAGAAATTTCCATGAGTGGAAATGGGAAGTAATTCAAGTACACACTCTGAAGAACTTATTATCCTACACTAAGAACTGCATTTTTCTAAAGCTCTCTCTGCTTTTTTTACACAGGCTCTCAGAATGGAACTTATTTCAAGAACTAGAGAGTTATTTTGAAATATGGCCTTGTTTTTCTTCCATTGGATGCGAAATAGGAACAACCCCTATATTTTACTTTTGAAGTGAAATAGAGAACAACATTGGAGAATGGAGATTGGTAATTTTTCAGGGCCTCAGGATCATCATAGTCCAGGACGAGATGTCAGTGGACAATATGTGAGAGAATGATCCATACCAATGTTGTGAGCTGGAATAGGACTGTTAATCAGTAAACTGGGGTTCATAAGTGGCCACTAGGTTCTATTTATTAGTGCAGGAAGATAAATTCAGGCATTTGTCAAAAACAAGGTTTGAAGAAGGTAAAAAGGCTGTCTGATTAATCCCCAAAATTGCCTTCCTATTGCTCAAACATCCCTGGGGAGTCCAGCATGTAAAGCCCCCATTGGTTGATGTATAATTATGCTACATCTACTTTTCCTTTGGAAATGCTTAATACCTCTTGCTTTGTATTCCTTGCAGGTGAAAGCCCAGCCTCTGTGGTTCTTAATGCCTCAGCAGGATTATTTTCACTAAAGATGGAAACACTGGAGTCTGAATTGACCTGTCCAATCTGCCTAGAGTTGTTTGAAGACCCCCTTCTGCTCCCGTGTGCTCATAGCCTCTGCTTCGGCTGTGCCCATCGCATCTTGGTCTCCAGCTGCAGTTCTGGTGAATCCATTGAACCCATTACTGCTTTCCAGTGTCCTACGTGCAGGTATGTTATCTCACTGAACCACCGGGGGCTGGACGGCCTCAAGAGGAATGTGACCCTGCAGAACATTATTGACCGCTTCCAGAAGGCTTCAGTAAGTGGGCCCAACTCCCCAAGTGAGAGCCGCCGGGAGAGGACTTACAGGCCCAGCACCACCATGTCTAGTGAGCGAATTGCTTGCCAATTCTGTGAGCAGGACCCTCCCCGGGATGCAGTGAAAACATGCATCACCTGTGAGGTCTCCTACTGTGACCGTTGCCTGCGGGCCACGCACCCCAACAAGAAACCTTTCACCAGCCACCGGCTGGTAGAACCAGTGCCAGACACGCACCTTCGAGGGATCACCTGCCTGGACCATGAGAATGAGAAAGTGAACATGTATTGTGTATCCGATGACCAATTGATCTGTGCCTTATGCAAACTGGTGGGGCGTCACCGAGACCATCAGGTGGCATCCCTGAATGATCGATTTGAAAAACTCAAGGTAAGGGATCTGGGGAATATCCCTTGCACCACAACTTTGTTCCTTTATGTGCAGTAATATAGTTAGCAAGTTCAGTAATAAAATGGGTCACTTTTCCTATATGTCAAGTGAGTTAATGCCAAGTTGTTTTCATGAGGAATAACCTACCCATCTGAAAGCTGTCACTGCAGCCTGTTAATCTGTTGCATAAATTTGCTTGCATTCATACACTTCTGGCCAGTTCTGGGGTGGGGGAAGAGCCCGTGGCCCACCACATCAGTAGTCTGAACGGGGAAATAGCACCCTTTCTCCTCTGTCAGTGACATATTACACACTACATATCTTTGCTATGATCTTTCCACCTCTTTAAGTGTGTGAGTACCTGTGTAGGTGTACTGCAATTAGCATATGTGCTGATTTGCATATGCATGTGTTAGCAATGGAAAGATTGGGTGTGTCTCTGTAGGTGTGGGTGGAGGTGTCTGAGTAGTATATCTATGTAGGTGAGAGATTTTTGTGGAGGATATTAGTTTATGTTTGTGTGTTTACTAGGTACGTCAAAGAAACAAAGGTTTGGCACTGGCCACTTATAAATTGCCATAAGCACTTAACAGAAGAGCCCACTACCATCGAGTCGATTCCAACTCACAGTGACCCTGTAGGACAGTAGAACTGCCCCATAGGGTTTCCAAGGCTATAATCTTTACAGAAGCAGGCTGCCACATCTTCCGCGGAGCAGCTGGGTGGGTTCAAACCACTGACCTTTCAGTTAGCAGCCAAGTGTTTAACTACTGCGCTACCAGGCCTCCTCATAAGCACTTAACAGGGGGCTAATTCTAAGCCTGCCTTAAAAACAAAACCAAAAACAAAAAAAGAAACATCAGTGTACCACAAAGTCAGGAGAGATAATCAAATGCCTGAACTAAAAATTTTAAACTGAAGACAATAAATATTTAATTCAGTATAATGTTTTGTGCCAGCGTTCGTTTTTGGGGGTTATAGACTGAAGCACTTGCTTGCAGTCCCTGTCTTGAAAGTCTTTTATGCGTGTTCAGTGGACACTGTTTTTTTTTTTTGGTATGATAATTTATTTTGTTTAGCTACATCTATCCCTCTTTAAAAAGAGCCCTGGTGCCTCAGTGGTTAAGCACCCAGCCACTAACTGAAAGGTTGGAGGTTCAAACCTACCAGCCACTCTGGGAGAAAGATGTAGCAGTCTGCTTCTGTAAAAATTACAGCCTTGGAAACCCTATGGGGACAGTTCTACTCTGTCTAGGGTCACTATGATCAGAATCTACTCGACGGCAACGGGTTGCAACAGATTCCCTTTAAATCAAAAGTTACTTGTAGGTGAGGCCCATGTCTCACTCTTCCTTTTCCGGTAGACAGTTTTTTTGATGATCAGTTGATTTGTGGTCATTGTTGTTGTGCGATATAATGTTTATATGCAAGTCTAAGTGCCTATATTTTAAAGCCCTGCTTTAACCTCACAATGATGTTAACAAATGCGAGATCCAGCAAATTGCTGTATTCCCATTGCCTACCTGCTATGTGGTATAAAATCTCTTAAGAAGGGATCTATTTAACAGAGATTCCAGGAAAATAAAGCGTTTAAATGAATAATATGATTACCATCCAAAAATCAGGCAGGAGTGTATAGACAAAACTAGAAAGAAGACCCAGATGGGGAGGTAGGAGGGCAAGACAGGGGTGGAAATTTTCTTCCTGACATGCTCTGGAAAATTCATTGTAACTTTATGTAAAATTATAATGTTGATAAGGGTAGCAATATTCAGAATATGATAGTTTCCTTCTGTGGTTTGTTGCAAGCAACACTGTAGTTTGTTGTTGAGGGGAGTCACACTGACAATGGTTTGTGCCTTTTTGGTTATCATTTATATCTAATATTTATAAATTTTGTACAGAATTCAGTATGGTCTGATGATTTCACTTGAAGTGATACTCTCATTCATATCCAGAGTTGAAAAAAAAAAAGAACAAACCAGTTACTGTTGAGTGGATTCCAACTTGTGGCGACCCCATGTGTGCCAGAGTAGAGCTTCGCTCCATAGGGTTTTCAGTGACTGATCTTTCAGAAATAGATTGCCGGGACTTTCTTCCAAGACACCTCTGGGTGGACTCAAACTGTTAGTAGCCGAGTGCTTAACTATTTGCAGCACCCAGGGACTCCATCAGGGCTGCAGAGAGGAATAATCTCATTGATTTCAATTCTTAGAATCATAAAATATTAGAGCTTGGACTTGGTCTAGTCCAAGCCCTACATACACTTTAAATTTGGGTAAACTGAGACTTTGATGTTAAGTGATTTGGTCAAAGTCACAGAATTGGTTAGTAGGGGAACTGGAAATAAGCCTCTAGACCCTGAGTTTTGTACCCTTTCTACCTGCCGCCTGCTAGCTATATCTTGCTGCCTCTTTGTTTTGAACCGAAGTTTTCCACATGAAATGTGATTTGAAACTTAACCTTATGCTCTAGCAACTGCACATTTCATGGGTCATAGATAGACAATAACAGCATCAAGAAAGGACATATTGTATAAACTTACAGCTTCATAATGACAAAAGATAGGGGCGGAGTTGTGGGAAGAGTGGGGGGACATGGAGAGAATGGAACAACCTCTGCCAAGTATTTGCAGGTGTTGGGACTATAATAAGACAATGGCCTTGAGAAATATTCCAAACAGAAAAATCTGTATCCATATGTACTGTTGAGATAACACAAAAGACGAGATAGAATAAGCCTGTATCTACAGAACACCAGCGATTTGAAAACATCTGAAATCATTGAATGATATTTGGCATCAAGCAGATACAGCTCTCATCTCCAGCAACGGATGGAATACACAAGTATTTTACCAAAAGATACCTTACTGAAGTCTGTAACTAATCAGTAATTTTTGGAGAAAGGAAGGCCAGATTTTAAATAGTTCCCCTTTAATTTTTTAGGAAATGTACAGATAATTCTGATTATAAATTAAGTGGGAACTTTTGTGTTTTTTTTTTTTTTTTGCTCATTTTTGGACAGAGAGTGGAAACATATGAATCATCCCTAGCCGTGTGGTTTGTTATGTTGTCTGGAACATCTTGGACTTTGGGGAAGGAGAGGGGAGGTGCTGCTTGTGTGTGGAGGTCACTTTGGTTTGTTGCCAGATGTAAAAGGATATTGTTGGTGTTGTGTGCTGTGGAGTCGATTCCGACTCATAGCAGCCCTATAGGACAGAGTAGAACTGCCCCCACAGGATTTTCAAGGAGCAGCTGGTTGATTCGAGCTGCCGACCTTTTGGTTAGCAGCCTGAACTCTTAACCACTTCACCATCAGGGCTCCAAAAAGATATTAGTTCTCCCCATTAAGCAGAGAGGAAGTCTGACTTTTAGCATCACATACACTCATTTCTTTGGATTAATTTTAAGTTACCCAAAGCAGTTATCCCTCAATTTGCTTGATTCTTCCCCGAGGAGAAAGCCATCTGTCAGAAGCTGTGGGAGAGCCTGCCTGAGCATACTCCCCTGGCCCTGAGAGATGCATAGGAGTCCTTCAGGAGAAAGGGAAGAGTGATAGTATATATCTGGGGGTTTGACCTTCTGGTCAGTAACTGACACTGTTTTATTTCTACTTTCTGGTTCTGGAGCTTCATTGTTGGGTTTTATAATTACTCTTTATGTACTAATCTCCCTGATTAAACACACAAAAAAACCGATTGCCTTTGAGTTGATTCTGACTCATAGTGACCCTATAGGACAGAGTAGAACTGCCCCATAGGGTTTCCAAGGGGCACCTGGTGGAATCGAACTGCCGACCTTTTTGTTAGCAGCCAAGCATTTAACTGCTGTGCCACCAGGACGCCTTCTGATTAGGATTAGTGGCCTCTAATATTTATTTGTTCAGTAATGATGATAGGTCAGGATAACCAGAAATCAGCCTGGCTTCTTAAGCAATACTCTAAATGGATTAGAGGGTTTGGGGTACTTAGTATAGTTTCATGCTTTTTATTTCGCTGTCAAGTCTACCTGTAAGGTTGAAATGCAGGACACATGTCCTTCAGAAGTTTACCAGTGAGTCAATTAATTCTTAAATGACAATGAATTCTTGTGTTCCTGACAGTTATTACATAGTATAAGGCCTAGCAGAGTACATTTTTTTTTCTCCATTGCCACTGTTCTCTTTTACCTTACTAGCCCCAGTGTGTGCGTGTGTGTGTGGAGTCCTGCTGGCACAGTGGTTAAGAGCTCAGCTACTAACCAAAAAGTCGACAGGTCAAATCTACCAGCCACTCCTTGGAAACCCTATGGGGCAGTTCTACTCTGTTCTATATAGGGTCACTATGAGTCGGAATTGACTCGATGGCAATGGGTTTCATTTTGTTTTATATATATGTGAGTGTGTGTGTATATATGTATATATATATCTCAGTCGATGATATGTGCTGTGTTTCCATAACACTGTTTTACGCTTTAGAATATTATCACGTGAGTTCCTCCCCTTAGAAAATACTGATATAATTGTATTAATAAATATTTTTAAAAAATTAGCTTTGTTAAAAACAAGTCAAATTTCAGTGGCTCTCTATTTCTGACAGACTTCAGCTCAATATTCAAAGGCCTCTACAACCTCACTCTCATTCTATCTTTTCCCCCTACTACTCTTAAACATACTACCTTCGTCTACGCACATGAGCCTCCCAACTGTCTGCAAAATAGACCATTCTCTTTGTATTCTTTTCTTGGCCTGCTTAGGAATCCTACCTATTCTTTAGTGGTCAGTTCAAAGCCCATGAGGCCACTCCAGCCCACCCCAAATATACCGTAAATTTCTTGAGGGCAGGCTCTATGTCTTTTATTTCTTGAGTATCACCCCCCAGTGTAATTTATTACTATAAATAATTCTTAAATGCAGTTACATTTACATCTGTGGGATCTTGTTGTTATAAAGTCTTCATAATGAATTTGAGGAAAATATACCAGCACCTATAACTTGCTTCGTTTCTTGTTTTCTAAGATATAAATCTGTCTTGCCACTATAAATACTTTAGAAATCTGAAAAAAAAAAAATCCTGTAAACTACTAACAACGTTAAAAATCAGAGTGTTAGCAAAAGTATGGGCATGTCCTTAATTTTAAGTGTGTATTCATTTTGATAGCTGGGTTTTCCAACTGTCTAACCCTATGGTGACATCTGTATAAATCAGATGTGATTATTATAATTCTCTTTCAGAGTCATGTCTTCACATTTCCATTGCCCACAGCCTGCCAAAAATATAGCTGATGAAAACCAGGGGGAATTGAGGAATTTCCTGAAAGGAATAAACAAGCACATTTTCTTTTTCTTATTACATTTCCACAAATTCATTGCTACAAATAATTCTTAAATGCAGTTACATTTACATATCAAGGGTCTTGTTTTAAAATATTACCTGGCACTAGAGTAAGCTTTCTGTCACAGGAAAGTAACACACACACACACAGAAGAAGAGTGACTGACTGAAACAGAGAGCTAGAGATCACCGGAGAAAGAGGAGAGATATGAGCCTTGGAGAGAATATTCAAAGGAAAGCCAAAATGAGAGTTAAAAGATTGGAAAATATGATATTCTAGAACCTTATCATTGTTGATTGTTGTCCTTCTTCCTACTCAATCACTCCCTGTCATCCACACACCTATTCTCACTCAGTCTCCACCTTCTCCCAGTCATCTGCCCTCTCACCCACTTGACACCCACTTATGTCTTCCAAGACAGATACCCTCTCAACTTATCTACCAATGGGCATTTGACTGTTTCTGAACCGGTATGAGTATGAATGTGAAAGAAAGAGAACTATCTTTATGAAAGACTAGGTTGAGAGAGGGTACATTTGCATACATATGTAAGTATCTATATATACACAAGTGTGCGTATTTCTGCATGGATAAGTGGCTGAGAATGACTATGTGTCTGTATATCTAAGTGTATCTATAAATGTGCGTCACAGTATCTGAGAATGAGAAAGCCTTTATGTTAATCTTCTGTGAGCATATCTGTAGATAAGTTGGGTGCTGGGGGCCATGAGTGTAATACAAGCTTTTTGTAGCCACCCCTAGGGAGGGTTAGAGCCTCAGTAAAACCTATCCTGAGCCTAGGGGATTCCCTACTTAAATGAGCCAGGTTACAAATCTTGATGATAAGAAAAAGTCTTCAGTGGAGCCAGGGTGGATTATCAAATATCACACCCTACCTAGGTAAAGGAACAGAAGAAGTTGTTTCCCACTCCCTTCTCCACCTAGGAAAAAATCACAGTACGTGAATATAATAGCACATTCAAGTAAAATTCTGCTGAAGATAATTCAGAAATGGTTGCAGCAGTACATTGACATGGAACTGCCAGAAATTCAAGCAACATTCCGAAGAGGACATGGAAAGAGGGGACATCACTGTTGATGTCAGATGGATCTTGGCTGAGAGCAGAGAATACCAGAAAGATGTTTACCTGTGTTTTATTGACTATGCGAAGGCATTTGACTATGTGAATCATAACAAATTATGAATAACATTCCGAAGAGTGGGATTTCCAGAACACTTAATTGTGCACGTGAGGACCCTGTACATGGATCAAGAGGCAGTTGTTCAGACAGAACAAGGGGATACTGCATGGCTTAAAGTCAGGAAAAGTGTGCATCAGGATTGTATCCTTTCACCATACTTATTCAATCTGTATGCTGAGCAAATAATCCCAGATGCTGGACTATATGAAGAATGCAGCATCAGGATTGGAGGAAGACTCATTAACAACCAGTGATATGCAGATCACTCAATCTTGCTTGCTGAAAGTGAAGAGAGCTTGAAGCACTTACTGATAAAGAGCAAAGACTACAGCCTTTAGTATGAATTGCACCTCAACGTAAAGAAAACAAAAATCCTTACAACTAGACCAATAAGCAACATTGTGATAAACCGAAAATATTGCAGTTGTCAAGGATTTCATTTTACTTGGATCCACAATCAACACCCATGACTCATTGCATTGGGCAAATCTGTTGCAAAAGACGTCTTTGAAGTGTTAAAAAGCAAAGATGTCACCTTGAGGACTAAGGTGTGCCTTGACCCAAGCCCTGGTATTTGCAATCCTCATATGCATGTGAAAGCTGGACAATGAATGAGGGAGACAGAAGAATTGATGCTTTTGAATTATGGTGTTGGTGAAGAATATTGAATATACCATGACTGCCAGAAGAACAAACAAATCTTATCTTGGAAGAAGTACAGCCAGAATACTCCTTAGAAGCGAGGATGGCAACATTTCATCCCATCTCGAATACTTTGGACATGTTATCGGGAGGGACCAGTCCCTGGAGAGGGACATCATGCTTGGTAAAGTAGTGAAAAAGAGGAAGACCCTCAACGAAATGGATTGACACAGTGGCTGCAACAATGGGCTCAAATATAGCAATGATTGTGAGGATGGCACAGGACCGGGCAGTGTTTCATTCTGTTGTACATTGGGTCGCTATGAGTTGGAACCGACTCAACAGCACCTAACAATAAAATATAATAAGAGTAAAACATTTGAGTGCAGATTTGAGCTCTCATAAGGTGGTGGTAGTGATGGGAGTGGATATGTGTGTATGGGGGTGGCGGCAATATCTTTCATAGGGTATCTCAGCTAAACAGGCCTTCAACTAATGATCATAAAATCATTCTTGCTTTTAGATCTGGTTTTTCTGTGGTCTCATAACTGTTCGAGACTTCTGCCCCATTACTTATTTATTAATTTTTAATATAATTTCCCCATTCCTTATAATATGCATAAATCTGCACTTTTTTCTGTATATGTGGGTAAAAATGTGTTTTATTCCATCTTTACTAAAGCTGTGGCTAAGACTGCCTTGAGCTCCTGTTTTCCCTCCAAGATTTATATTGATTCTCTGGCTTTGCTCTCATAGTATTAAAAGGTCCCATAGTCATTGAGAGCTCTGCTGTTAACCAAAGGGTTTGGCAGTTCAAATCCACCAGCTGCTCCTTGGAAACCCTATGGGGCAGTTCTACTCTGTCCTGTAGGGTCACTATGAGTTGGAATTGACTTGATGGCAATGGGTTTGGTTTGTTTGTTTGGTGTTGGAAGAGGAGCCCTGGTGGCTCAGTGCTAACCAAAATGTCAGCAGTTTGAATCGACCAACTGCTCCTTGGAAACCATCAGGCAGTTCTACTGAGTCAGAATTGACTCGATGGCAATGAGTTTGCTTTGTTTGATGTTGGAAGAGGTTTTCTATTGTTTCTGAGTTTGGGGAGCAAGTGTTGTTTTTGTTGTTGTTAGTTGGCATCTAGGTGATTGCTACTCTTAGTGACCCCATGTGTGCAGAGTAGAACTGCTGCATAGGGTTTCTAAGGCTGTGACCTTTCAGACACAGATTGCCACCAGGCCTGTCTCCAAGGTGCCTCTGGGTAAGTTCGAACTGCCAACCTTTTGGCTAGTAGTCAAGTTTAACTATTTGCACCACCTAGGGAGCAAGTTGAGGAGCCTTGGTGGTGCAGTGGTTAAGAGCTTGGCCGCTAACCAAAAGGTCAGCAGTTTGAATCCACAGCCACTCCTTGGAAACCCTACGGGGGCACTTCTACCCTGTCCTGTAGGGTTGCTATGTGTCGGAATAGACTTGATGGCAACGGGGTGTTTTTTTTTTTCTTGTTTAATGAACATTTACAATTTAAGACATTGTGGTGGGGACCTGGGCATATAGGCAATGAGGCACGGTCCCTGCCCTGAAGGGCTTTGCACTTAGTAGAGAAGATAGGCAAATAAATAGAAAATTCCAGTTCAGCATCTTAAGTGCCATGACAAAGGTTTTTGCACAGGATGTTCTGAAGCATGGAGGAGGGGTCAAGGAAAGAAACTCATTGAGCTGAAAAAACAGGAATAGATTTGTTGGAGAAGAAGGGTTAAACTGGAGAAAGACTGTGAAGAAAGAGTTGATGGAACTTAGTGAGTACTTATATTGGTTATAGAAAATGAAGAAAAAGAATTTAAAATGATTTTTGAGTAGGATGTCTTGAATGGTGGTATCAAGGACAGAAATAGGGAAACTTGGAAGGGACATCAGTTTTGGTGGAATGATTTGACTTTAAATGTGTTGAGTTTGAAGTGAATGTGGGTCATCCAACATTCTCTCATTCATCAAACATTTACTGAGCATCTATAAGGTGCCGGGCACTAGGATAGGTGTTGGGGTTACAATGATAAAGGCAGACACAGTGCCAACTGGAGCTCTCAGTTTAGCGTGGGGAGACAGACAACTAAGGACATAGTTACAAACCAGTGTGGTATGTACTATGATGGGGGAATACATGGTGTTGTGGGAGTGCATTGGATAGGAGGGACATTAAGAAAGTTGGGGACAGGTTTTTGAAGGCCCATTCAGGGAGGGGGATGGGGTGGGGTGTGTGTGTGGCGGGGAGAGTGTTCTGTGCAAAAGAAAATAGTTCAAATCTCCGGAGGAGAGAAAGCATGGGATACTCTCAGACTGAAAGGCCAAGTCCTAAAAGGAGTTGAAATGCAGGCCTTTCCAGTGGTGGAAAGGTCAGTTAAGAGAAATAGATTTGAGTGTATCTCGAGCATGAAGGTAGAGCCACGTGGTAGTGAGCTGCAGAAGGGCCAAGGAGTGAGCCTTGCAGTACACTGATGGTCTAGAAGTTAGACGTGATAGAAGAGCAGGTAAAGGAGAAGGAGGAGGGGATGTGTATGAGAGGCAGGGACTGAAGAATAGTGCAAATGGAATACAATACTGAGGCCTCCAGGAAAGTGGAGCTGGCTTTGGTTTCCTATCCTGAGTGTTATCAAAATAAACACTGGGTTTGGGTTTTTGGTACAGATTTTCTTTTAGAAGTTTCCAGTAATAATTTATAAAGCTTTAGTAATGCTGTGTACCTGAAAAGATGGAAAAGCAAAGGATGAGAGACAGTTTGTATAGCATTCCTGATAAAGGGAGGAGGAAAAGCGTGGGACTGTGCTAATTGTTTCAGAACCTTCTGAAAAGAAGGGGGGTGGCAACTAGTTTCACTTAGCTGTGCTTCAGGGTCTTATGTTTCTCTAACAAACCCAAGTAAAATAGATCTTATACATCCAGCATATCACCTGCCTCTCATTCTGGGATATAGCCTGTGTCTGTCTATGCTACAGCAAATAAATGTTTGGGGAAGGAATAAACTCTGGCATAAGGGTGTGGGCTTCAGTTTGTGGACCAGATGGTGTGTTCTGCTGTTGAAAGGCCATATGTAATTGATACGTAAAGTGACAGACTGAAGTAAAAGCAAAGTAAGTATTTTAAGACAAGCAGTTAAGAAAAGAAGGCAGAATGTGACCCTAAAAGCTTGTGAAAATTCTGGCTGCTGGCTTTTGGAAGAGCTGGGAATGTCAGTGCGTGATGTCAAAAATGGCATGTCCATGAATAGTAATGGGATCACTGGCTCAGATTATTTTTAAAGATAAAGTTGACTTATGTCCATTGGAAAACTCGGGCTTGGGATGGGTTGTCCTTTCTTTCCTTCTTCTGTTCTCCCATACCCCCACCCCCGCCACTATCTGGTTTAAGGATTTAATGCCATAAGCTCCACAAAGTTCGATTCCCACATCAGATGTCTAGGTTTAGGTAATGTTGTCCATGTATTCATACATGTGTCTTCATGAAACATGAGAAATGGAAATCATGGCCGGTTTACACCATAAGGAGAATCTCCTCTGCTTTAAAGAAGAGCTGGTGTTTTAATGTATAGCTAAGGTCCTTGAGGGAGCCAACAAGAGAGTTACCTGAAATAACCCATGTCTATGCAGTGAAAATAAATCAGCAATTATTTAAGAGGGTTAGAGAAGCCATTTCTTTTTATGGGATGCTGTCTGGATGAAGAATAGCTTGTGCCTGGTTTTCTCAGAAATGGCTGAACATTTTCCTCATTGGGAAGAGCATAACAAAACTCAAAGAGGCCGAGTCTATACAACACGAATAAAGTGGAACTGGGGTAAAAATTGAATCAGCGTAGGCTGCCAATTTAGCGAACTCAGGCCTTTTAAAATCTCAATTATGGAAATCAGCCAAGTCTTCCCCTCACTTTGTGCTGTTCAGACATATGTGCAGTTTTGTGAGAGCTATAATGATGTAGTTATCTAGATGGAGGTGAAGGTCTCGCTATTTCATGAAATAAAGTGGCTGCTCTAACCCTCACAAAAGGGGAAACACAGAAGGAACCAGAGGTAAACTCCTATAGCAGGAAATGGAAACTTCATCCTGCTCTCCCTGCCAACCGCCTGTCCTCTGTTTCCTCCCTGGCAGATTATCTCCATTCCAATCTCCCCTGCCACTTTGCCGCTCTCGTTGTCACAGTTCAACTGTTCTGAGGAAGTTAGATTAACTGGGCTTGGGCAGAGGGAGCCTTGCCCAGACATTAATTGGGCTGTACAAGAAAAGAGCAAAACAAACTAATTTTCAAAACAAACAAACAAAAAAGGGACATGCTTAGTTTTACATACGGACAGTTTGTACACACACATGCATAATACATGCTCTTTGTTTGTTCAGCCAGAGTATAGACAAGACAATTACTTGGCCAAATCAAATCATTCAAACCTAGAGTGGCCTCACATTTTTAGTTCTAAATGATTCATCAGTGCTAGGCATGATAGAGAAGGGGGTGAGGAAATAGACTGCGTAATTGCTTCAATTCTCTGCTTCCCTTTGCATATGTTCATTATTGAGAATCAATTCCAATTTGAGAGGAGGCTTTAGTTCCTTGTAAATGAATAGGAAGTGAGTAAGTAAATGTTCGGTGTTTTCCTCAAATTATGTCTACTAGTGTAAGAAAACAGTGGCAAAAAGCCATCAACAGATGGTGTTTTCATTAGCCAAAGATCTATTTTTCAAAGCGTTTTCATATTAATGAAGTAAGGTTGGAATTAGAGTCATCTTGTCAGTTCGAATTCTGTGTTAAAATGTGTTGGCATTCCGCAAATTGCTAGGGGGTCAGAGCAAAATAACCATTTGCCACTGTTTTGTGACAGTATAACTCAAGTTCCGTAGTCTCCACAGACCCAAAATTATGCATTCAGCAGCTTAATTTTTTGTTTTCAGTGGCTTTATAGAAGCCACTAGTCTCCGTTCTGGGCCATAAATGAGTAACACACAGCAGGGATCTTAGCTCTGCTTTGCAGTATGAATTATTTATAAGATATCAGCTTCATGACAAGTGTTGCAACAGGTTGTATGTGCTTGTTAGAAAACATTCTCCCCATGGAATCCCATGCTTTTACGGAAAAACATTATAGTTTGAAACAGATTTCTAAAATAGTTTCTGGTCTTGGCTCATCAATCTACATTATATTTACCTAATACGTCAATATAGTCATTTGTGATACCTGGAATTTCCATTGATCTAGAATCTGGACTACTCTGGCTAGAGGTAATCACTAACTGATTGGGTCCATTCCAATTCCCACTCTTTAACTTAAGCTGAACCTTTTCATTAAACTGCAGCTCTGACATGTTTAAGGCCAAACTTTTGAAGAGGAGTCTAGATTTGCAGCCCCCACTTCTGTCACTATCTACTTATTCTTTAAACCCAAAACCAAACCCGTTGCCAGCGAGTCGATTCTGACTGTAGAACTGCCCTGTAGGGTTTCCAAGGAGCGGCTAGTGGATTTGAAGTGCCAACCTTTTGGTTAGCGGCCGAACTCTTAACCACCATGCCACCAGGGCTCCTCTCTTTAACCCTGTACAATTTGACATTTGCTTCTAAAATTTTACTGAACTTCTTTTTTGAAAGGTCACCCGTGACCTTTAATGACCAAATCCAGGTGCTTTTTATCAATCCTCGTACTTCTTGCACTCTCCGCAGATTTGACAATGACAAATATTATATTCAAATCCACCTTTCTCTTGATTATCCTCGTAGCTTTGCCCGGATCTTTATTACCAACTGCCATGAATATTGCAACTGACTTCTAACCAGTGTTCCTGTCCCTGGGCTCTCCTGTTTCATTCTGTCCCACATATTGATGTTAGGTTAATCTCCTAAATACAGCCCTGATTATGACATTACCTTGCTCAAAAGCTGTGGGTAAACGCCCATTCCTTAAAGAAGTGTGTATGAATTCCTCACCTAGACATTCAAGGACTTCATAGCAGGTCTTCTATTTGCATTCCCATTGTAGTCTCCCAGCACCCTCTGTTTTAGCGAGATGAAACTGCTGTTCCCCGAACGTGTCCTGTACTTATTTCAAGTTCGCTCATGATCTTCCCTGAATGTGGAACACCCTGTGCCCCTGCCTCCATCCCTATCTATTAACATTCCAGTTAGCCTTCAACACCTATCTTAATTTCACCTCCTCTTTATCTGTAAATTTACTCTGCCTTGAATACATTTTTTGTTGTATTAAATCTCTGAACTTTCATTTCTTTCTTTCCTTACATCTGTTTAGCTTAGAGACCTTGTCCCAACCAATGTTTGCTACTCTTCTTTTTTCCTTCTTTACTCCCTTTGTCTTTGCTAAGGAGAAGGCCACAGATTAAGATGGTAGTAGGGTTAAAGTAGTTAAAAGGAGACACTAGCCCCAGGCAGAGGAAAATGGAATAAACAGTGAAAAATCACTTCCCCTTCCATGGGGATAAAGCCAGAAAAACTTAAGAGAGATATGGCAAGAAGGGAACCAAGGGTTAAGCTCATCCCCATAATTAAATTTGAGAACAAGTGAAATCAGACTACCCATTCTAGAAATACATATATCCATATAAATACATCCTCTGAGATATATTAATGGGAAAGTGCCAAGGAAATTAAGGAGCCACAGCTACTTGGTAGACAAGAAAGGTGCCAAGAGAGTTCTTTTCCCCTACCCCGGAACCGAAAGCATGAACTTTGAACAACCACAAACCATAAGAATCATGGAGACAGCAATGAAGCAACGGACATGACTAAGGGTAGGAATGCTAGCAGAGTATGGGCCAGGAAGTTGGGATATATTACATTTGGAACAGACTGAGTACTACTACGCCCACTCTTGATTTATCAACTATCTCGTTATCCAACATTTTTCATTTATGACAGCAGTAAAAATAATTTTACTATATGACTATTTTGTGCATTAACGATGTACATCTGGTAGTAACTAACGCCAAGGTTGGAGGTGAGAGTAATGCTGGCTGTGATGGTTAAGGTTATACGTCACCTTGGCTGGGCCATGATTCTCAGTGGTTTGGCAGTTATGTAATGATGTGATTTAGCAGTTATGTAGTGATATGATTTGGCAGTTATGTAATGATATAGTCATCCTCCATTTTGTGATCTGATGTGGTCATCCTCCATTTTCACACATAATGCTGATTTTTTGCTTAATGACCTGGTCTTTGGAACCTAACCATGTTGATAAGTGAGGAGTGGGTGTATAACTACATTAAATAAAAGATTTGCAAGCTGCTTCTAATATGTATCTTAAAGGACTATGTACCAGTAAGCAATGTTAAGCAGTAGACAGTTTATCTTGATACAGTCAGGCTTTGTGTTTTGAAGTCTGGCTTCTCCATGGACCATTCCTTAGTGCCAAAGAAGGAAAGCTGTGAGATACAATGCTAGATTTTTATTAACTTAAATACTGTCTTTTTATTTCTGAAGGTACCTACCGATAAATATGAACTTTTATTAGCAAAAACGTGGGATACTTGGGTAAAGCTGTGACCGACGGCTAGAGACCTGGGTTCCAGTCCTAGTTTTGCCACATACCAGCTATATGACTATGCAAAACACTTTACTCCCACTCTGAAGCTTAGTTTTTCCATCTGGGGAATGCTGACGTCACCTACGTCATGATTATTAAACTATTAACTGAAATTGCCTAGTATAGTGTCTGGCAAGTTTTAATCTTTTAAGAAATTATAGTTTTCTTACTTTACTTATCTTTATAAGAGATAATAATACCTGTTCTCCGTATGTCATAGGATTACTACGAGGGCAAGATAAGATTGACTATGAAACACTTTGAAAAGTTAAAAATATTGTAGAAAACATAGGATTGTTTTAATGCCATTAAATCCCTATATTCACAAAGTCCTGAATGCAATCTTCCCCTAATAATGACTGTCAGGAGCAAATGTACAGCATTATTAATTCTAGAACAGTGCTCGGCACGTCACAAATGCTCAATGAATATTTGAAATATTTGTCAACTAATTGACTAATCTCCACATGATGCTGGTTCTCGAGCTCATTGAATGTTTGTTCTTTTTTCCCCTATTCCTGTTTTCCTCTGGCTTTATACTTGATGATGGCAGCAAACCCTGGAGATGAATCTCACCAACCTGGTTAAGCGCAACAGCGAACTAGAAAATCAAATGGCCAAACTAATACAGATCTGTCAACAGGTTGAGGTATGTAACAGAAATATTTGTGATTCTTTCAGATGACTGGGATTCGGGCTCTCTTTTGGGGGAACTTGAGTTTTGCCACAGTGTAGCTTAGCCATTTGGAGTAAAGGACTGAATGGTACTTCTATAAGTCTCATTCCTCTAGGATGCTTGTTCTAAGTGGCAAATATCTATTGTTTAAAAAAAAAAAAGGAGGTGGTGGTGATAGGTTGGGGAGACAATAGTCCAAGGGGGCAATCCCTTCTCTTTTCCAAACAACAAGCAGACATGTGAATCAGACATGAAGTGTGTTTCTTCCTTCATCAAACTGGATGTTATTGCTTCTTAAAGAGATTACTGTTTTAGGGAAGTTGGGAAGCCTGAGTTGTTGGGGTAGAGATTTGTTCAGTGAAATATTGTTATCTGTCCCGATATTATGCTTCTCTCTCTTTTTCCTATCCTGTCCTCCCTTCATCCCCTGCCCATGGTCCTACCTATTCCATGCACCCTACCTGGTCCTTACTCATTAACTTTCCACTTCTTCTCATCATCCACAAAATAATATATATGTCAAAGTTTTCTGTGAATTGTAAAGTGCTATACCAGTGTAAGGTTTTCAAAAATTGTTACCTACATCAAATCTTAGAGCATAGCGTAGGAAAGGAGTCATCCTCCTCTTAAGTGAGTGTAATAGGAGAAAAAGGTTGTTATTCTTCTCTTCTTCTCAAGAGCATGAAACTTCAGCTGTAACATTTGGTTTTGTGTTGATTTTGTGGCAGAGGTGGTGATAGAGTGTAAACAGGACTGGGTAAGTTATTATAAGACTCCTCATGGTCAGTGGTTGGATAAAAATGTTTGTAATTCTATTTACAACAGTACTAGTTTAGTTCTAATCTTACACATCTGACAGATAAGTATAAGGATACAAGTTTATTTTAAGCAATAATTTAATTAGGATCTCATATCTTAATCCCACCTGGAACTTTCTATTTAAGAGACTATGGAGAATCTTTTTATAAGACAAAGAATCCTCTTATTATACGAGTAAGCACTCCTTGATTGTATTTCTTAAAAATATTGGATTTCTTTCCGTAGGGCGTACTTCTGTGATGAACATACTAGAGCAATTTAATCTGTGATGGACATTACATTTGTAGAAGAGAGAAGTGCTATACATAGGGTACATAGGGTAATGGTTAAGCTAAGGTTTGAGACTGTGGAATGGGGTGGAGGAATTAGGAAGAAGCATAAGAAATGAAAACAAAGAACACTGGAATGTGAGTAGGACAACTGGCTTCTATACTTGACCCTGCAAGTAACTGGTAATATGAATTTGAGTAAGTCATTTAGCCTCTTCGGTCAGTGTCCTTACCTATAAAATGAGGGATTGAACTGACTACATGACTTTCAGTGTCTCTTCCAGATTTCACAGGCCATGAATTTGTGAATGGTTACCTTTATTTTCTTCTTTTTTCCCTACTGTCTCTTCTCCAAAAGGGGAGAAAAAAAAATTTAGTTTTCAGCTAACCCAGATCCCTCTGTGTTCTGCTCTATCAAAGCTTCTGATTATGCTGTTAGATTACAGTATAGGAAATCCACACTGGTTGACGAGACAAGGGAGTATTGTAAGCAGGAGACAAAATAAGGGATCCTTTGGTTTAGAATTTACATGATGGAGGGTGGGGGTAAAAGCAAATAGAGAATAAAATGTGGTTAGAAATTATAATTCATCACCTTCTACATTCTCATCAAAAAGACCCTATGGTACAGAGCACGTTGTAGTCAAAATAGTGAAGTAAGCAGTTTATCTTCATTGCTTATTCATTTAAGGGCCTCCCTAACATCTCCCCATCTCTGGGAAGCTTATCACTGTGGACAGCCTCATCCAATCATAGCCTAGTTCCAGCCTTTCCCAGCTCATCCCACCAATCAAACCTTTATATTCTGGGCATTACTCTGTTCGGTCCATGATTGTGTTAGTAGAGGAGGACTCATTTTGGTCCTCTTGATAACAAGTGATATTTTAACAGTGCCTTTCTGAGTTAGTATTCCTGCATGAACTCTTAAGAAGTTACACTAGTGCTGCCAAGTAGAAGTAAAATAGGAGGGAAGAGTAGCCTCATGATGAACCAGTAAAAGAGGTTTTTAAGAGACACCCTTAGGAATACTTGTTAGATTCTATCATATAGGTCACTGTCTGCTGTGGCTACACAAATGGTCAGCCTTTAAAAATACCTATTTACATATGGCACTGTAGCAGGCACAAAGAAAATAGCATAGACGCAGTACCTGCCCTCTGAGGGCTTCCATGATACAAAATCCACCTGATGTAGATACACATATGCAGGAAATATAGACCATGGGGTAAACGTATTAACTGATGCATGAATAGTGAAATATGGCATTACTGGTCAAGTACAAGAGTGTATTTTGGGAGTTAGCTCCATAGTCTATTCAGCTTAGGATTTCTGTCTTTGACAGGGGCCCTAAGGGATGGTTTATGGAAGACCATGGCTGTCTTCTATGACATCATCTTTTCTGAAAGGTGAGGGATGTGCCCTTAACTTACTCTTAATAATAGGGTGAATCCAGGGTACTTAATATACTCATTCAACACAGAGCCTGTGTGTCCAGAAGGCTTCAGGACAAGCCCTGGGATTAGAAATGCAGTTAAAGAAGGGATTTGAGACTTCATAAATACTTAATAAAATGAAATTAACAGTAGGGTACTGCTGTCATGAGAACCAGACACTGAAAGGTGATTTGAAGTTTTCTGCCTGTATCTAATCCAGATTTGTCTACAGGGAATGACTATATTCACAATGTAAACCAGCCACTTCAAATTGGGTGGAGATGGAGGATACCAGTTAAGGCACTTCTGATAAACTGCAATGGGCTATTTTCCTGCCAAACCTGTTCCCCTTCTTTATTGTCTGCAAATGTTTTTGTCACAGATTGACTTTTCAAAAAGAGGCCGTAAATATTGCTTCTCTATCCAGGCTCTTTTCTCCCTGTCCTCTATTTGCCTCAGAAAGTAAACAGAACTGCAGTCTTCCTATTATTACAGAAACAGAGATTAGAATCACCACTGATTCGTTAGCTGAATTCGATGTTAATGTAGCCTGCTATAGTTGCTGTCCAGCTTTCAGGATCCAGTAGATGGGCAGCTGGAAAATATTTTCTGTCAGGGCTAGAGAGCATGGGAAGATGGTAGAGGCTAACCCAAGACTCCCTTTAATCTGGTTAAGGAAGGTCATGCTTTGACCTTGCTACTCTGGCCAATTGATCTCTATATATAGTTCTTTGTCCTGTCTCATTAGGCATCCTTTGTTTATATTTCTAAAGGAAATATCTGTATAATGCATAGTCAAGGGAAAATGTATACCAACAGATGGATACTTCCTCTTGGCTTCCAAGACTCCACTGTTTTATGAATAATAATCATTCCTGAAAAACACTGAGGAGAAGAAAAATAGTTAAAACCTTGGTAGCCAGTATGTCACTGCATTTCTTTTTTTTTAATAATTTTTATTGTGCTTTAAGTGAAAGTTTACAAATCAAGTCAGCCTCTCACACAAAAACCCATATACACCTTGCTACGCACTCCTATTATTCTCCCCCTAATGAGGCACCCTGCTCTCTCCCTCCACTCTCTCTTTTCATGTCCATTTCACCAGCTTCTAACCCCCTCCCCTCTCTCATCTCCCCTCTAGGCAGGAGATGCCAACCTAGTCTCAAGTGTCCACCTGATCCAAGAAGCTCACTCCTCACCAGCATCTCTCTCCAACCCTTTGTCCAGTCCAATCCATGTCTGAAGAGTTGGCTTCGGGAGTGGTTCCTGTCCTGGGCCAACAGAAGGTCTGGGGGCCATGACCACCAGGGTCCTTCCAGTCCCAGTCAGACCATTAAGTCTGGTCTTATGAGAATTTGGGGTCTGCATCCCACTTTCTCCTGCTCCCTCAGGGGTTCTCTGTTGTGTTCCCTGTCAGGGCAGTCATTGGTTGTAGCCAGGCACCATCTAGTTCTTCTGGTCTCAGGCTGATGCAGTCTCTGGTTTATGTGCCCCTTTCTGTCTCTTGGTCTCATAATTACCTAGTGTCCTTGGTGTTCTTCATTCTCCTTTGAACCAGGTGGGTTGAGACTCATTGATGCATCTTAGATGGCTGCTTGCTAGCCTTTAAGACCCCAGACGCCACTCTTCAATGTGGGATGCAGAATGTTTTCTTAATAGATTTTATTATGCCAATTGACTTAGATGTTCCCTGAAACCATAGTCCCCAGACCCCTGCCCCTGATACGCTGGCCTTCGAGGCATTCACTTTATTCAGGAAACTTCTTTGCTTTTGGTTTAGTCCAATTGTGCTGACCTCCCCTGTATTGTGTGCTGTCTTTCCCTTCACCTAAAGTAGTTCTCATCCACTATCTAATTAGGGAATGCCCCTGTCCCAACCTCCCTCCCTCCCCCCTCTCGTAACCACAAAAGAATGTTTTCTTCTCAGTTTAAACTATTTCTCAAGTTCTTATAATAGTGGTCTTATACAATATTTGTCCTTTTGCAACTGACTAATTTCACTCAGCGTAATGCCTTCCAGGTTCCTCCATGTTATGAAATGTTTCACAGATTCCTCACTGTTCTTTATTGATGCGTAGTATTCCACTGTGTGAATATACCATAATTTATTTATCCGTTCATCCGTTGATGGGCACCTTGGTTGCTTCCATCTTTTTGCTATTGTAAACAGTGCTGCAGTAAACATGGGTGTGCATATACATCTGTTCATGCAAAGGCTCTTATTTCTGTAGGATATATTCCAAGGAGTGGGATTGCTGGATCATATGGTAGTTCTATTTCTAGCTTTTTAAGGAAGTGCCAAATCAATTTCCAAAGTGGTTGTACCATTTGACATTCCCACTAGCAGTGTAGAAGTGTTCCAATCTCTCCACAGCGTCTCCAACATTTATTATTTTGTGATTTTTCGATTAATGCCAGTCTTGTTGGAGTGAGATGAAATCTCATTGTAGTTTTGATCTGCATTTGTCTAATGGCTAATGATCGTGAACATTTCCTTATATATCTGTTAGCTACCTGAATGTCTTCTTTAGTGAAGTGTCTCTTCATATCTTTTGCCCATTTTTTAATTGGGTTATTTGTCTTTTTGCAGTTGAGTTTTTGCAGTATCATGTAGATTTTAGAGATCAGGCACTAATCAGAAACGTCATAGCTAAAAACTTTTTCCCAGTCTGTAGGTAGTCTTTTTACGCTTTTGGTGAAGTCTGGATGAGCATAAGTGTTTGATTTTTAGGAGTTCCCAGTTATCTAGTTTTTCTTCTACGTTCTTTATACCGTTTTCCATACTGTTTATGCCATGTATTAGGGCTCCTAATGTCCCTATTTTTTCTTCCATGATCTTTATCGTTCTAGATTTTATATTTAGGTCTTTGATCCATTTTGAGTTAGTTTTTGTGCATGGAGTGAGGTATGGGTCTTGTTTCATTTTTTTTGCAGATGGATATCCAGTTCTGCCAGCACCATTTGTTAAAAAGACTGTCTTTTCCCCATTTAACTTGTTTTGGGGCCTTTGTCAAATATCAGCTGCTCATATGTGGATGGATTTATGTCCGGATTCTCAATTCTGTTCCATTGGTCCATGTATCTGTTGTTATGGATAGGTATGAATTTAGTGCTATCATTTTGATGTCTTTTTTGTGTGTTGACAGCTTCTTTTTCCCACTTGATTTTATGTGCTGAGTAGATTTTCTTTGTATATTGTCCTTTCCTCATATTTTTTGTTGTTGATTTTGTTTCTGCTCAGTCTGCATTTTTCCCTTGTATTTTATTTTGATGAGTAGGATAATTTGTCTCCTTTGTGGTTACCTTATTATTTACCCCTATTTTTCTAAATTTATAACTAACTTTTATTTCTTTGTATCGCCGTATCTTCCTCTCCATATGGAAGGTGTGTGATTACATTTCTTAGTCCCTCTTTATTGTTTTGATGTTGTCGTCTTTTATATAATAACATCGCCGTTACCCTGTGTTGGGCTTTTTTTTTTTTTTTTAATCTTGCTTTTTTTTTTTTTTTTTCCCTGTCTGGGTTGACTTCTGGTTGCTCTGCCCAGTGTTCTAGTCTTGGGTTGATACTTAATATTGTTGATTTTCTAACCAAAGAACTCCCTTTAGTATTTCTTGTAGTTTTGGTTTGGTTTTTACGAATTCCCTCAACTTGTGTTTATATGGAAATGTCTTAATTTTACCTTCATATTTAAGACACAGTTTTGATGGATATATGATTCTTGGCAGGCAATTTTTTTCCTTCAGTGTTTTAAATATGTCATCCCATTGCCTTCTTGCCTGCATGGTTTCTGCCGAGTAGTCCGAGCTTATTCTTATTGGTTCTCCCTTGTAGGTGACTTTTCTTTTATCCCTCACTGCTCTTATAATTGTCTTTTTATCTTTGGTTTTGGCAAGCTTGATTATGATATGTCTTGGTGACTTTCTTTTAATATCTACCTTACGTGGAGTTCGATGAGCATCTTGGATAGATATCTTCTCATCTTTCACAATATCAGGGAAGTTTTCTGCCAACAAATCCTCAAAAATTTTTTCTGTATTTTCTGTTATCCCTCTCTGTTCTGGCACTCCAATCACTGGTAGGTTATTTCCCTTGATAGAGTTCCACATGATTCTTAAGGTTTCTTCACTTTTTAAAATTCTTTTATCTGATTTTTCTTCAAATATATTAGTGCCAAGTGATTTATCTTCAAGTTCAGAAATTCTAGCTTCTACTTGCTCAATTCTGTTCCTCTGACTTTCTGTTGAGTTATCTAATTCTGTAATTTTATTGTTAATCTTCTGAATTTCTGATTGCTGTCTGTCTATGGATTTTTCCAGCTTATTAAACTTTTCATTATGTTTCTGAATAATCTTTCTGAGTTCTTCAGTTGCTTTATCTGTGTGTTCCTTGGCTCGTTCTGCGTATTGCCTCATTTCCTTCCTGATGTCTTGAAGGGTTCTGTATATTAAACTTTTGTATTCTGCCTCTGGTAATTCCAGGAATGCACTTTCATCTAAAAGATCCCTGGTTTGTTTGTTTTGAAAGCCTGTTGAGGTGCTCATGGCCTGTTTCTTTATGTGACTTGATATTGACTGTTGTCTCCGAGCCATCTCTAAGTTATTGTATTAGTTTATGCTTGCTTACTGTGTTGTAGCTGCTTGCTTTGTTTTGTTTTGCTATACCCCCATGGGTTGCTTGAGTGAGCTAGCTTGATTATTTTCGCCTTTAGAGCTCTGGTGGCCTGTCCCCAGCTGGCTAGAGCTGTTATCCGATATATCAGTCTAGGAGTCCATTCAGTTTTCTGGCATGAATTCAGCTCAGGTTTCCAGGTAGGTGATATCAAGTGTGGTACAGGCTCTGTCTTACAGTCTTAGAGGGGCGGGGGTGATTGGCGTATATACCTGTATCTGATTGCAGCAGGGGGTCACGCTGTGAACAAGGCAGGGGGCTGAGAACTGACCCCCAAGTATCTCTGAGGAAAATGCATCTCTGTTCCCTAGAGTGTGCTGGTGGGTGGGCTCTGCAGAGGGACCATGGGCACCCAAAGATTTTGCTGTAAGGACTGGATGGTACCAGTTATCCCTGGATCTCTGTCGCAGGTGGCTGGGCGGCCCAAGTGGAGCCACCAGTCCTTAGGACCCTGTTGTGGGTAGGTGAGGGCCTTGTTTAATAGGCAAAGCAATATCAAACGTCAAACACCGCCTCTCCACCGCACCGCTGAAATGGTTGGAGTTTGCCAACAAGGGCCTATTCTCCCGAAATAGGCCCACACAGGTCCATGCAGAAGGGAAAGGCAGGTGCTCAAGGTCCTGGACAGGGGCTGCTTCTGTCTTCAGTTCCCCCATTTAATGGAGGTAGCAAATTATCTTTTCCCCTAGTTGCAAATTTTTTCCTTCCCCAAGGCCAGGAGGATGGCTCCAGGTGCTCACCAGGGTCTATCTCAGGCCTAGGGATTCAGCCGCTGAAGTTGGCTTGGGGGTGTGGGGGGGCCTACGCAAGTACTTGGCTTTTGCCGAGAGCGCCCTTCTCCTCAGGTTCCGGAGGTATGAGTGGGCTGCGTGGCTGGCTGCTTCTCCCTGAGCAAACTGCGGCCAAACGCTAGGACCAGCCCATTGCCGCTGCCGCTCTGGGAATGGTACCTGAGGGTTTCCCACGATTCTGGTCCGGTGACTCCTCTCCGCTTCTGAATGGTCTCTTCCTTCCCCTGCCCCTCAGTTCGTTGTCTAAGCTTGCCTTTGATGCTCAGGGCTCCCGACCTGTCACAAATATACTCCTTTCACTTTTTTTCGGGTCTTTTTTGTAAAGAAGGCTTGACGGAAGCGTCTGTCTATTCTGCCGTCTTGGCTCCACCTCCTCAATGCATTTCTTGAACATACACTTTGTACTCAGTATGATAGGAAATTTGGGGGCTTTCAAATAAATACACATGGTTGATGGCATCCAGGGACTTTAGTCTCCCAACCCAACCCACTGCCGTTGAGTCAATTCTGACTCACAGGGACCCTGTAGGACAGAGTAGAACCGCCCCATAGAGTTTCCAAGGAGCGCCTGGTGGATTTGAACTGCCAACCTCTTGGTTAACAGCTGTAGCACTTAACCACTATGCCACCAGGGTTTCCTACTTTAGTCTAGCTAATGAAAACACAGTGTCTAGTGAGAAAGAAGGTTCTTGGGTGACACAAATGATTTGTGCTTAGCTACTAACCAGAAGGTTGGTGATTCAAATCCACCCAGAGGTGCCTCAGAAGAAAGACCTCGTGATCTGCTTCCAAAGAATCACAGCCATTGAGGATCCTATGGAACAGTTCTACCCTGAAACACGTGGAGTTGCCATGAATGGACTTGATGGCAATAGGTAAAAAAGAGAAAGAATAGGAGCATTTATAAAGCAGCATACAGTACAGGGAACACAAATGAATTAGTGAAGCCCTTCCAATTTTAGTTATTAGTCTCGTTCTTAGCTTTTAGGGCACTGAGCATTAAAGAACTTTCATGGATATTTTATATGTCACCTTCTTTTCCTCCCTTCCAGAAATGCTGCAATAAAATGGGTTAATCTATCCCAGAAGTTCCATGGGCAAGTTGATTTCTTTCTGGTTCAGGTGACACTGCTCTTCAGCATTAAGAGAAAGAAGAAAGAAAGCAGATGAGTTGGTAGAGAGGGAGAGGTTTCCCTTAGTTTGGGGAATTTCAGCTTTCTGTCTTAGTGTAGACAGATTTCAGAAATCTTTTTCTTTAGAGTTCACACTTTAGCTGGCTTGGCGTTCTTCTCTTTCTGCTGTTGTTTTCTCCTTTCTGCTGTTATCGCTCACTGGAAGAGTATTGGATTTGGGCAGGAACAAATCAAATACAAGACTATTAGATTTGGGCAGGAACAAATATTTGATTTGGAATTTATGTAAATAGATGTCTGTTTCTCCAAGCATAAAAAATAGGTCTTTTAACAGGAATTATTTTTATTAAACACTGCTATGGATGATTTCAGCAGATGATCCTTAAATGTTTTGAAGTGGTAGAACTAGAAGGGATGGAATCAAAATCATCAAAGCACAAATATGTTTGTTGGAAGAAGCCCTCTACAAGCGGGGAGGGCATGATAAAATACAGGAGTGATTAGAGTGAAGTTAGTGTAATCAGGTAAAATTTAAGGGAGAAAAATGCATTTTTAGGCAAATGTTGAAGGAGGAAAAATAAATTAACTCCCCTGCAGAGACAGAGCAGAGTATCAGTGGAGGTGAAAATGAGCAAACTGTATGGGCAAATTGGTAGGCTAAGCATTAGGTATAGAGTGATAAATAGGAATGGTTCCTGCCCTCGAGGACTTGTAAATAGGCTGAAACCCTGACAGGTAAAATGTCAAATGTAATGTCAAGTGGTAATTATTGGAATGAGAAGGTAAATGCAAGATGACAAACCAGCGTAAAGTTAGGAACACTCAAGTGTGCCTAAAGAACTTAGGAAAGGTTCAGAACAGAAAGAAAAATTGAGTTATCTGGAAATATGAGAGACTTTTGCCAACAAAAAACTGGATAATGGAGTGAAGAGGACGACATTCAAGAACACAGAAAGGTGAAACAGCATAGAAATGTTCAGGGAACCACCAGAAGTTTGATATGGCCAGAATGTAAAATGTGAAGACTGTTGCAAGAGGCATCTGGAGAAGTAGGTAGGGTCCAGATAAGGAAGGGCTTTGTATGCCATGGGTAGGTGTTTGGACTTTATTCTGAGGACTCTGGAGAGCCATGGAAGGATTTTAAACAGATGAATAACAGGATAAGTCTGCATTTTAGAATGGAGGATGGATTGATGGTCAAAGGTCAAAACGAAGGCAAAGAGACCAGTTAAGAGGCTTTTAATAATCCAGGGAGAGATGATGGCCCAAACAAGGTAAGGCAGGGGCAGTAGGATTGAGAAGGAGGGATGAAATCAAAGCATTTTTAGGAGGTAGGATCACTATTACTTGATGATTAGTTAGATGCAATGGGCGAAGCGGTGAGAATACCTGGAGGATTCATGAGTTTCTGATTTTGGTGACTGAATGGATGTGTTGCCTTTAACTAGGTTAGGAAATACAGAATATGCTCTTTTTAGTAATGCTAGGTTTCTTATGCTGAGGTCAGAGAGCCAGATAGGAAATCCCTAGCAGGCAGCTGGCTGGATGGGTCTGGAAGTCAGGAGGGAGATCTGGGAAAGGACTAAAGGCTTGGAAGTCATTAGCCAATAAGTAGCACTAAAAACCATGGAGAATGTGTAGGATGAGAAGAGAGCCTAGGACAGATTTCGGGTCCAATTGTTGGTTAGTCAGAATGCAACAAAAAACCAGCTTTCCAAGAATAAATAGAAAGATTGAGGTGCTTTAATGAGATTACTAAGGGATGGTGGACATTTTAAAAATTACATAACAGAGGTCAGTTATTTAGTTGTTGAAAGAAACAAAGTTTTAGGCATTATCTTAAAGACTATAATATTAAGTAACACTTACTGAGGATTTCCTATGGTCCAGGTAAGAAGTTTTTTATGTATTAACTTGATTTTCACAGCAACTCTATGAGGCAGACTTTGTTATTATTCCTGTTTTTCAGATGAAGGACTACAGACAGAGATTTAAGTGATTTACCAAGGTTAGGCCACTAATAATTATTTGAGTTTAGGCAGTTTCTCTCCAGAGCCTGTGCCCCTAACCCTGTTAACTTCCTTTTGTTAGTCCAAGGTACACATCACTTGGATGTCTCTTTTTTATAACCTGTAGTCCCTGAACCCATTGTAAGAATGATTTGTGATAAATAAGGGTTATGAGACAGAGATGGGATTTCTGGAGGAGTGCAAAAGGCAAATGCAAATAGCAGTCAAGGGTAGGAGGAAAACCAACAAAACACAAGATCAAAGTATCAAAGGAAGAGAGACCTTCAAGGTGTAGAAGATTTGATAGAGTCCAGTGGAGCAGAGACATCAAGCAGGAAGATATCATTAGTGACCTTTGAGGGAGAAGGTTCAGTGTAGGGGTGGGGAGGGAAAAATAGATTCAGAGAGGTCGAAGAGAAAGTAAGTTTTAAGGAAACGGGGGCTGCAAGAAGTTTGACCATGAAGGTTAAGAGAGAAATAGGGTGGTAGTTATTATTCTTTTGAAGTGCAGAACAATCAGACTCACAAACACATACATAATGCTGAAGTTGTTTATTCTGTTACTGAGTAGCTAACAATAAGTCACTAGATCCACTGACTCCAACCTCACATGCTTCATTTTCCTTCCTGACTTGGCTTCCAGCCACTTCTCCAACCCAGGGCCCTCTTGCCCGGCTCCAAAGCTTCAGTTTTTACAACTTGCTCCTATTAGAGATGCGATATAGGTTCTGGGAGGCAGTGTGTTGTGATAGCTTTGGAGTTGGACAGATAAATGTCATGCCAGCTTTACGACCTTGAACACATAACTTCATCATGTATAACATTTGAACTAATAATACCTTGTAGGGAAAAATAATGCATATAAAGCACCTGGTACTGTGCCTGGCATACAATTGAGGATCAATAAATGGCGGTACCAGTAATAGTACTAGTAGTATGGGAGAAGGGGCACTTAAAAAAAACCCGTTGGTGTCAAGTCCATTCTGACTCATAGCGACCCTATAGGACAGAGTAGAACTGCCCCATAGGGTTTCCAAGGAGCGCCTGGTGGATTCAAACTGCTGACCTTTTGGTTAGCAGCCATAGCACTTAACCACTACGTCACCAGGGTTTCTGCAGGGTACTCGTTGTTATTAGTAGTAGTACTAGTAGTATTATTTATGGGCATCACACCTTTTACCAGAGTTTTCTAGCCCTGACCTCAGTACTTCCAAAGTGTTTATCATTATCTCTGAGGGTGGGGAGGACGATCATTTCCAAATGCTCACAGTCAATTTCAAATTTAACATACATGAACTAGAACTTTCCTTGGAAGTGGGGAGCAGTAATGAAATCAAACACACATCAAATTGCAATACTAAAAATGTTGGGAATCTCAGCCATATGATGCTGTTTGATAACGCACCAGTAACTTTGCAAAGGTGATACACGAAAAAGGGTCATTATGCTCAATGTGCAGTTGGTTTTCAGTTACTCATCCAAACAAATTTTACTTGGTAGGAAAAAATTCACTACAATTCTACAAGAATATGTAAGGGATTCTTTAAGCTGATACTTACATGAACTTGCCTATTATGCTGTGCAAATTTCTCTTGATTACTGCCTTTAAGCAAGGGCAAGAGGAAGGTTTTAGAGAAGGACGCATGCTTTCATCTCTAACGGTTTTTTAGAGAGAGAATTCTTTGGGACTTTTAAATGTTTATTAGCCAAAATGTCCTGTGTGTATTTTTGTGAGAAGTAAAAGAGCAAAGGGAGCAGACTCAATAGTTCCTGGGGAGGATTTGGGCTATGAGCACTTCATAAGAATAAAATACCTATTTTGAAACAAATATGGAATTATAGGTAGAGAAAATGGTTCTCATGCACAATGAGAAATAAGTACACAGTGACCTACTCAGTCTATTCATTTATACTATCGTAATGACTAATTCAGACCATTACATTCAGTCCTGTTAAGTGTATGGCACTTGACATTTAATCTAGATGAAAAACCTAAATCAACTGTGCAGTCCAAAGCGTGGGCATAGCCTATTTTTATACTAGAAAAGAAAACGCTCTATAATTTTTAACACACCTAATGCATTTAATTCTTTTTCAAAAATACTTTGTGACAATTCTTGATATGCTCCTGTAAAAGAAAATTTTGAGAGCATTAACTGCTGTATTTGAAATATTTGCAGAGTGTGGACCCATGGCAGAGTGGTAAGGATAAAATGAGTTAGAATCAATATTGTCTTCCTTCCCCCTCACACACACGTATGTATAAAGACATAAGAGCTTTCATTTACAGCCATGTCTTCACAGCCAAAACAGTTCAGATAGACATGCACTCATATTCCATTTTTGTACCTCCTTTGGTGCAGTGGGAAACCTTGGTAGCATAGTGGTTAAACGCTACGGCTGCTAACCAAATGGTCAACAGTTCAAAGCCACCAGGTGCTCCTTGGAAACTCTATGGGGCAGTTCTACTCCATCCTGTGGGATCACTATGAGTCAGAATCTACTCTACAGCAACCGGTTTGGTTTGGAGTTTTGGTGCAATGAAACTCATCTTATAGCTTCCTTTCCCATCCATTGCTGTTGTCCTCCAGTCCTCATTTCTCAGTGTTAAAATTCCAGGTTACTCACTAAATGGCCATAATACCTGCCTAATTTTGACTCCTCTGCTTGGTTCACTGCTTTCACAATCTGCCCAAGTTCCCCATTTCTTATCTATTCCTGGGAAGTTAATGGAATTCTAATAATTCAGATAAAACCCTGTCAATACTGCCCTGCACCTTTAAATATTTCCAGCTCCAATCGTACCTCCAATCTCTCTTGCCAACAATCCAACAACAAAAACCAAATAAAACTAAAACCGCCATTGTCACAACAACAGCAGATATCCACACGGACTGAAATGTCCTTTCTGTTCCTGCCTGTCTAGAGGAGACAAGCTGTGTGGTGTGGTGAGCAGGGATTGAGAATGGGAGAGAAGCCTATTTGTAGAGGAGCACTATGTGCCAGGCACTGTGCTAGAGGCATTCTTGTTTCTAATCTCACTCAGTGATTATGACAGTGTATGATACAGTTGGTGAATTCCCATTCTACAAATGAGGAGCCTGGGCATCAAAGAAATTAGGTGACTTACACAAGGTCACACATAGGGTAAGCTGGGACTCAGTCCTGCATTTCTCTGACTGCAAAATCCATCTTCTTTCCACTCCACTATGGAGCCTACTGGAGTCCTGGTGGCACAGTGTTTAAGAGCTTGACCGCTAACCAAAAGGTCAGCAGTTTGAATCCACAAGCCACTCCTTGGAAACCTTATGGGGCAGTTCTACTCTGTTGTATAGGGTCACTATGAGTTGGAATTGACTCGATGGCAAGGGGTTTGTGCAGCCTACTGGAAAAACTTCTTTACTTGCTACATACCGATTCCTATGTGTTCAGATAGTAAGGAGACAGCTCTAGGATGCCCACCGTTTCTCTCCATTCCCAAAATAGCTCTAGAGGAATAAAAACCAGTGGCCAATGAGTCAATTCTGACTCATGGCGACGCCATGTATGTCAGAGTAGAACTGTACTCCACAGGGTTTTCAAATGGCTAATTTTTCGGAAGTAGATTGCTAGCCTTTCTTCTGAGGCACCTCTGAATGAACTTTAATCACCAACCTTTCGGTTAGCAGCTGAACTTGTTAATCATTTGCACCACCCAGGGGATCCTCTAGAAGGATAGATGGCATATTTTGGGGCTTGGAATTTCGAAGTCCACCGGTGAGCCTTTTATGTACCCCTGCCATTTGCCTGTTCTTGATAGCCCAGAGAGGGAGGACTACTGCTAGGTTTGGCGGAAGGAAGCAGTAGTGCCCACTCCCAGGCACTTGTTTGCTCAGATGGTTTTTGACATGGGATCCTTTTGGGGGCATGGTGAAAATAGGGTGGGCAGCACTGATCCCGGTCATGCAGTTTACTGTGAGACCAACACTTCCTTCCTGAGACTGCCTTGCTGGGTGCTTTCTCTAGAGCTGTGTGTGACCACATTGCACTATAAAACTAGTCTCAATGAAACATGATGTTGTCTGAACAGTTACAAAGAGTTTGGCACCAAAGATTTACGCTCAAAAGTAAATTTCATGCAATCAACATTTAAAACAGGCTATAAATGATACATGTAATACTATAATGCTTGCAGATATATAGATTGGCTTAGAAAAAGAGTGGGTACTTTGTTACTATTAATGGTGGACCCAATTTCCTCTGGTGGAATGATTATTGGGAAGTGAATGTATACCTAACCCAAAACGCAGTGCCATCGAGTCGATTCGGACTCACAGCGACCCTATAGGACAGAGTAGAACTGCCCCATTGAGTTTCCAAGGCGTGCCTGGCGGATTCGAACTGCCAACCCTTTGGCTCGCTGCCATAGCACTTAACCACTACGCCACCGGGGTTTCTGAATGTATACCTAGGAACCAGATATCTACTCCATCGGGACAGAAACCCACACCCCAGTCCAGTCCCATTACCTCCATTCTCACCTAAATCAAATCTCGGATCCAAGGTTTTACCCCATCCCAGGTGGTTCTAGGAAACTTTCATTACTCCTAAGAGCTTTATATATATTAGCTCATTTAACCCTCACAATAACCTTTTTTTTTTTTATAACCTTACACAGTAAGCACTATTATTAGCCACATTTTACAGGTGGGGAAACAGGCACAGCGAGGTTAACTAATTTGTACAAAGCCACACAGAGAGTAAGTGACAGAATGAGGGTCTTCATTCAGTTTGACTCCAGAGTCCATGCTTTTAACCACTATGCTATATATATTACAAGTGATAGACAAAGCTAACAAGGTTCATAAAGAAATGGCTCAATGTGCAATGTTTTGCAAGTTGTTGATCACTGGGCCTACGTCTGTGTAAGAACAGATGTCCATGTGATCAGTCTTGGTGGGTTATGTGAGTGTGTTCAGTGTGGGGATGGCAAGATGTGTGTCTAGAGCAGTACTGGGGCATGGCTTTCTGTGCGGTGGTAACGTCTCCATAGACATGCATCTTAATGTCCTTGCACGGGCTATGCCTCTGCCTATCCACTTCATAGGTGGCTGCCTGGATGTTCATATTCATATATGTGGAGGTGTGTATATGTGAAAAGAAAGATGTATGTCCAGTGAGAGACTTATTGTTCAAACCTGGTCATGAGGACTGCTTTGACCTTTTGTTCTTTTTCCAGACAAAGATTCTTTTCAGTCCCTTGATATTTTCCCCACATAAGGGTAGAAACTGGAACACAACTGGTGGAGGAGGTTGCCTTTTTTTCCCTCTGATTAGAAACATTGTCTCTTCTGTTCAGGGCAGGTTCTCCCTCTCTTTTCCTCCATATCCCAGGCCTGCTCAAGCTTCTCCTTAGTAACATCAAAGGCACAAGACAATCATTGGCTTTGGAATAATTTTTAAAAAATATTTTATTGTTCTTTAAGTGAAAGTTTATAGAGCAAATTCGTTTCCCATTCAATAATTTGTACATAAAGTGTTCCATAACATTGGTTGTACTCTCTACAGTGTATCAGTACTCTCCCCATTTCCTCCCTGGGTCCCCTGTTTTCTTTTCATCTGGTTTCCCTGCCCTTTTCTGCCTTCTCCTCTTTGCTTTTGGTCTCATATAACTGATTGTTCTAAGGAGCACCATTCCTGTAAGGGTGTTACTGTTTATTTTATAGGCCTGTCTATAATTTGGCTGAAAGGTGGTCCCTGGGAATGGCTTCAGATTCAAGTCAGAAGGGTGTCTGTCTTAAGACCATAGTTTCAGGGGTTCCTGCAGTCTCTATCAGACCAGTAAGTCTAGTATTTCTTTTATGAATTTGATTTTTGTTCTGCATTTTTCTCCTGATCTATCCGGAGCCCTCTACTGTGATCCCAGTCAGCCGTCAGTAGTGGTAGCCGGGCACCACCTAGTTATTCTGGTCTGGGGGTCTTGTAGGCTGTGGTTCATGTGGGCCATTAGTCCTTTGGACTTATTGCTCCCTTGAGTCTTTGGTTTTCTTTACTCTCCTTTGTTCCAGATGGGAAGAGACCAATAGTTGTATTTTACGTGGCTGCTTGCAAGCTATTAAGACCCCAGATGCTACCCACCAAAGAAGGAGAGAACATTGTCTTTATGAACTGTTATGCCAATTGACTGAGATGTCCCCTGAGCCTATGGTTTTTAGCTTTCAAGCCCAGTGATTTCGTCCTGTGAGATTTGGTTATGTCTGAGAGGTGTTTCCATGACTGTGCTCCTTGTGTACTCTGTTGTCCATATGAATATACATGCAGCATCTACAAAATATGTATGTAGAAATAGCCACTCTCAAACCTATATATGCAGGTGGGTGTGCTCGCATGCACCTTCCCACACCTCTTTAGCATACATATATACCTATGTATCTACTCGTACATTATTGTTTGTTAATCCTATTGTTGCAGGATTGTCCAGGTTATAGTAACTTCAATAGTTGCCCTTTTGTTCTTGCATTCCTCTACCTTTACCTTGGTCATGTTGTGCTGACTTCCCCCATTATTGTGTATTGCCTTTCCCTTCACCAATGTTAACACTTACCTTCTATCTAGTTAGTAAACCGCCCCCATCCCTGATAACCATCAAAGAATTTTTTTTTCTGTGTGTAAACCTTTTCTCAGAGCCCTGGTGGCGCAGTGGTTAAGAGCTCGGCTGCTAAACAAAAGGTCGACAGTTCATATTCACCAACTGCTCCTTAGAAGCCCTATGGGACAGTTCTCCTCTGTCCTATAGGGTCACTATGAGTTGAAATCTACTTGATGGCAACAGGTTTGGTTTTTCATTTTTTAAAACTTTTCTTGTTTTTTTTTAATTATAGTAGTCTCTTAAAACATTTGTCCTTTTGTGATTGACTTATTTTGCTCAGCATAATGTCCTCCAAGTTCATCCATGCTGTGAGATGTTTCGTGGATTCATCGTTATTCTTTATCACTGCATAGTATTCCATTGTCTGTACGCACCACAGTGTGTTTATCCATTCATTTGTTGGTGGGCACTTAGGTTGTTTCCATCTTTTTGCTATTGCAAAGAATGCTGCAATGATCATAGGTGTGCATATATCTATTCGTGTCATGGCTCTTATTTCTCTAGGGTATATACCTAGGAGTGAGATTGCTGGGTCATATGGTATTTCTATTTCTAGCTTTGTAAGGAAGTGCCATACCATTTTTCATAGTGGTTGTACCATTTTATGTGCCCACCAGCAGTGTATAAGTGTTCCAGTCTCTCCACAACCTCTCCAACATTTATTATTTTGTGTTTTTTGGATTAATGCCATCCTTGTTGGAGATGAAATCTCATTGTAGTTTTGATTTGCATCTCTCTGGTGGCTAATGATCGTGAGCATCTCTTCATGTGTTTGTTAGCCACTGGAATAACTTATAAACCAACAACTTCATTTAAAAGATTGTATTGTACCAGTGAGAGTCCAGGTCACACAGAACCACACAATTCCACCTTTACCACCTCCGTCCCCAATCTATATACAGGTAAATGTGCACTGGCACAGAACAGTAGGCTTATGAATGCACAAAGATGTCTTATTAGAAAAATCTCAGGTGGAAGGGCAAGCACAGACATAAGAGGGATTAGAGAAGAGGGTGAGAGAACTAGACAGGAAAGGAAAACAATAGTAGATGGAGAGAATATGAAAAGCAAGGCAGAAACAATCACAAGATTCCGGTTTACTATATAGTGCATATACAATGAAATTCTAGCCAAATTTATGGGGTGTTCTGGCATCCAAAGAGCTCTGTAACGTCCTGGAGGCTATTCTGAGATTCTGGTTGCCACCCAGCCAAGAAATCCAAACCATTTCAGGAGGATTCCACTGGCTTTGAAATGAAATGAAATTTACATTATATTGGTAGCACAGCGAGAATATTTATATTTTAGAAAAATCTTATCTCATAGGTGGATAGGCAAAATTACACATTGTCTGCATGCCAGAGAGTAGAATTAAACACCTTCATGCTTTTGCATTCCATTTCTGTCAAAAACAGGATACTGGCAGCAAACCATCTGGAAAAACAAAACACTGACCTACAGCAAGCACTGCCAAGTCCAATGCTTAACGCCAGCCCACTGTACAGCTGCTAACCTAGTGACACATCATTAGCTGGGAAGGTAGAAGCAAATTGTGTTCCCAGGGTTTTGGTGTTTATTGTTCATGGTCTTTAGGAAAAATAGTAACTACTCTTCGAGTCAGTGAAACCTCTGTCACTTTGTCTTCGGTAGACCTTTATCAGAAGGTATTTATTTAGCTCCTCTGTGTGCTTAGCACCATGCTAAGTGCTACAGGGGAATATAGAAGGTATATAAATCACTGTCCTTGTCTTCAAGGACTTCATAGTCTACTTGGGGAAACAGAACCAGTGGTATAAAGCAACGGCAAGCAATACAAAATAAAATAATTACTGCTAAATTGTGTGATGCTAACTAACTGTAAGTGCTGTAGGATTTCAGATGAGAGCGAGGTCAAAGAATCCTATCATTATCATCATCAACAATAGCTAACATTTTTGACACTTAACATGTGTCAGGTATTGTGCTAAGAGCTTTTCATGTATTATTTCATTCTCCCAACTCCTGAGATCAGCACTATTATTTTTCCCGTTTTTTTAGATGAGAAAACTTAGATATCTAAGTGACTTATTCAAGGAGAGTGGTGAAGATGAGATTAGGGAAACAAGGAGGGATGTGATCACAAAGGACC